>NW_022631009.1:19792720-19843695 GCF_010015895.1 Lontra canadensis | reverse complement strand
CTGAGATCATGACCTGAGCTGAAGGCAGAGGCTTAACCCACTGAGCCACCCAGGCACCCCATCTTTATTTATTTTTTAGTATTTTCATATAGCTACCTGACAGAATGGTTATATTTTTAATTAAAGGAAAATATTTCCTTTAACATGGTGATTATGTTGCAGAAGTCCTTGTCGGAGGTTGAGAGAGATCTGAAAAATTCTGAACCTGCATCTAGGGCTCAAACCAAAGGGAAGAGAATGGTTATCCAGGAAATAGAAAACTCAGAGGATGAATGTGGGAAGGACAGCGGAAGAGCCCAGGAAGACGGCAGTGGAGATAAGAGTAAAACATTTTTCCTCTTTTGGTTACGCAAAAACATCCCTTTTTTGTATGGGCTGGCTCAAATTTTCTATTTCTACCAAAATTCATAGTCCGCTAAAACTTTTCTAGCTGCACCATGTAAATCCACAAAAAAGGGTGTTCTTTTTTCTTAGGGAGAGAGACAAGGGGAGGGGCAGAAGGAGAGGGAGAGAGAGGATGGATACCAGCAGCAGAACCAATCTTAAGACCCTGAGATCATGACCTGAGCTGGAATCAAGAGTCAAACACTTAATTGACTGAGCCACCCAGGCACCCCAAGTTTTTTCTTACTGTTTTTCTTAATACAATCTCCCCAACCCATTTTTCTGCTTAACCTGACACCTTTCCTCTAGAGTTCAATTCAATTCTTGTTTATCATGGTATGTTGACATTATTGATAATTTGCAAGTTAACCTTAAATCCCTCTCCTAGATGACTGTTTTGTATACAGCTACTTGGTTGTAAACCAAATGTGTTGTCTTCACAGGGATGAATGCATTGTTGGGAAATTGCTTATGTGCCTCTCAAAAATATTTTAAATATGCAAAAGAAATAGGTATAATTTCACTTCTGGTACCATTTTTTTAGAGAATCTAGACTAGATAAACTTCATTTTCATAATATATAGTAATGATAGTTATATCACCTTTAAGGGGGAAGATGCACCTATTCCCGTAACAAGGGTGGGGGTACGATTTTACCCCTTTTCTGAGATCCCCCAAGCAACCAAAGGGAAAGTAATAGTTTTGAAGATTATTCATAGGCAAAAATTAACTTGTAAGTAATTTGACAGAATATTTTAATTTTGAGAGAAAAGTATAAAATGTTTAGCTCATTCAACTTAAAGTAAAAATTTTAATATTTTTAGTACAGAAATATAATGTAAAATATACAGCTCAAGACAAAATATCAGTGCAATCAGGGTAAAGACGAAGGGACAGAAAAGAAGGGGGGAAGAGAGAAAAGGAATCAGAGTAAGAGCACCACGGAGATGGGAAAGGAAGAGGGCATCAAAGGGAAGAAAAAGGGAGAAGTTAAACAGTTTTTCAAGGATTGAAACTCATCTTTCAGACAGATTTTAAATAAATTCTGGCAACAAATATTGTTCTAAGGGTTTATATTTTATCTTAAGATGTCAAGCCAAGTATCTTAAAGGAAATAATTTAATATCTTACCTGGGACAAAATACAGTATAAACTAGATCAGTTGATCCTATTTGTAAATTATTATTTAAAAATTTACACAGACTAAAAGTGGACTTTTGTGCTATACAGATCTAATAGGTATAAAATCACATGACAGGATACAGAACAATTCCATCATGTCAGATTCCTTCTTGCTCTTTTTTTTTTTTAAAGATTTTATTTATTTATTTGACAGAGATCACAAGTAGACAGAGAGGCAGGCAGAGAGAGATGGGGAAGCAGACTCCCTGCTGAGCAGAGAGCCCAATGTGGGCCTCAATCCCAGGACCCTGAAATCATGACCTGAGCTGAAGGCAGAGGCTTAACCCACTGAACCACCCAGGGCCCCCCTCCTTGCTCTTCTTTTTTTTTTTTTTTTTTTTTTAAAGATTTTTTTTATTTATTTGACAGACAGAGATCACAAGTAGGCAGAGAGGCAGGCAGAGAGAGAGGAAGGGAAGCAGGCTCCCTGCTGAGCAGAAGCCCGATGTGGGGCTCGATCCCAGGACTCTGAGACCATGACCTGAGCTGAAGGCAAAGGCTTAACCCACTGAGCCACCCAGGCGCCCCCCTCCTTGCTCTTCTTATGGCCAAATTCTTTCCCCACCTGAAGCCTTGGTAACTATTGGTCTGTCAAAATTCTTCAAATTTTTGGGGGCTGGGAGGGCAACACAATTTCTCTCCCACAGGGACTGTTATGACAATTGTTAGACCACCTAGGACTTGTCCCACAAGTCCTTGGGGATTTCTTTTTTTTCTCACTCTCTCCATTTTTAAGCTTGCAAAGTTTCTATTGATCTATATTCAAATTCACCAATTTTTTAACTCTCTGATCCCAAATCTACTGTTGCTCCTTTTCAGTGAATTTAAAAATTTTGGTTACTGTGTTTCTCCATTCTAAAATTTCCATTTAGTTCTTTTTTTTGTTGTTTTTGTTTTTGTTTTAATCTTTCAATTCTCCACAGTTTTTAAACCCTTCTATCCATTTCAAGAGTGTTTGCCTTTATTTCTTGGAGCATGGCTATAATAGTCACTTAAAGGGTTTGATAATTCACATCTGTTTTAACTGGGGTCTGGTATTTCTTAATCATCTTTTCCCTTTCCAAATGTGGAGATTTTCTTTCTTCCTAGTTTATTAGATAGTTTTGTACTTTATACTAGCAACTTTAAGTATTATGATATGCGATTTTCAGTCTTACTTAAATCTTTTTTAGGCAGTTAATCAGTCTGGTTAGGTTTGGGTAACAGTTTTCCTGCCCGACTTCTGTGAACTGGGATTCTAATGTCAGTTTAGTTTCAGAACCTTTGCAGTGCTATTTGGATCTGTCCCACCTGTACACCACTCAGGGACCAGCCAGGGTCTGGGCAGTGGTCTTTCCCTATAATTCACTTCTCAAAACATCTAGCATGATGTTTAGGGTCACTATGCAGACGGATTGCCTGGAGGGTGAGCCCAGTTCATATGCAGTTGTTATCTTGAGTTTCCCCTTCTCTGTGTGATTCTTCCCCACTCCTTCTGGTGCCCAGAGGTTTTCCTTCCTCTTCCTCCAGCTAGAAAGGCAGACTTTTACTTTCCCCTTTCTACAGCACACTTCCCATGACCCTGTGCCTCCAGGACCGAGCAGCAAGAGGACAGAGAAGAACAGCAATGGAACATTCTTGGGACCACAGTTTCTCTGACCAGAGATAAGGGTTCCTCTCCCTCCAGATTTTACATGTACTTACTGGCTGTCATGACCACTGCAGCTGATGTAGGATTGGCTGGGGGTTGGGATTGGACAGAAAGGAAAAACAAAACAAACAAAAAAGAAACCAAGATTTATTTTGACACCAGCTCTGGGTTTTGGACAGCCTTTGAACCAGGATAGGAGATGACAGAGGAAAGAAAAAGGAGCAGCTCACTACTGGTCTGGTGGTATTTCAGGTTCTAGGCCCTTTTCCCACCTCGCCTGCTACCATTTACTTTTCAGGGTCCTCCTGTGGCTACTCCATCAGTTCTGTCTCAGGTTTCTAGTTATATTGAAGGGGAGAGATGGGTAGAGTGTGTTTATTCCATTTTGACAGAACTGCCTTCCTCATTACTATTTTTTCTGAAGGATTAGCACATTTGAAGAACTACAAAAGTTGCTTATGTAGGTTATTTTATTTAATCCTCAAGGAAGCTGTAACCCACACTTTTATACATTAGGTAACGGAAGCCTAGAAAGTTTCAGTGATTTGCCACATTTTCATGGGCTGTTAATCACATGGCTGGGGTATGGGCCTAAACCTGTGTGACTCCAAGTCTATCAAATAAAAGTGGGTAGTGGATGCCAACTAGGAGAGCATAGGTTCCATAAAATCCAGACCGAATGTCACCAGACTGCCTTGTCAAACAAACATGTAATTTGGTGTTTATCTCCCTCGTGCTCACTGGTATTGTACCAACAACTCTTATTAGAAGCCTGAACCTATGTTGAAGAGCAAGTGAGTTAAAGACTACTGTGATTTTTTTTGATTTAAAAAAAAAAAAAGGAGCATAGGAACTGAATAGACAGTTTTCCAAAGAAGACATTCACATGGCGCATGTGTATAGGAAAAAGGTGCTCAACATCACTAATCATCAGGAAAATGCAAATCAAAACCACAATGAGATATCACCTCAAATGTGTTTGAATGGCTGTCATCAAGGAGATGGGAGGTAACAAGTGTTGGTGAGGATGTGGAGAAAAGCGGACCCCATGCACTGTTGGTGGGAATGCAAACTTTTGCAGCCACTATGAATAACAGTATAGAGGGTCCTCAGAAGATTAAATGTAGAGCTACCCTATGGTCCAGCCATCCCATTTCTGGGTGTATGTACAAAAGAAATGAAAACACTGTCTTAAAGAGATATCTGCACCCCTGTGTTCATGTCAGCATTCTCAAGAGCCAAGACATGGTAATGGTGCAGGATTTCTTTTCCTTTGGTGCTCACGGTTCTTGGTCATGCCACTTTGAATAATGAAGGGGTAGACCAGACAGAGTGGTGGGCAGCAAAGCAAGGTTTATTGAGCGTTAGTACAAAGCTCCCAAAGAGAGAGGGGACCCGAGAGGGTTGCCACTGGAGTTTCTAAGTCTAGGGGTGTATGGGCTTGTTGGTGGGCTCTTTTAATCTGATTAACCCTCCACTTGGGCCTTTCATCCAATCAGGCTTTTGTCATCTATCTGTCACATGGGAAAGGGTGGAAGGCTCCATCCAGGATGGTGTAAAATCCTTTTATGGGTGGTTTCCTCTTAGAGTGGGGAGCTATCCTTGTCTCTTCCTGCCTTTCTTCCAACTATCCTTCATCAGTAACAACCGTAAGTGTCCTTCAGCAGATAAATGGAGACAGAAAATGTGAGACACATACTCACCTACAATAGAATATTAGGCGACAGAAAAGAAGGAAATCTGCTATTTGCAAAAGCATGGGTGGACCTTTAGGACATTATGCTAAGTGAAATGAGTCAGACAGAGAGAGATGAATACTGTGTGATCTTATTTATGTGTAGAATCTAAAAAAACCCAAACTTGTAGAAATAGAGAGTAGAATGGTGGTTGCCAGAGGTGGATGTTTTGGGAATAAGTTGGTCAAAGAGTATAAACTTTCACCTGTGAGTAAGTTTGGGGAAGGAAATGTATAGCGTGGTGACTACAGTTAACACCTTGATATTGTGTACTGGAAAGTTGCTAAGAAAGTAGATCTTAAATGTCATTACAAAAAAAAGTTATGTGAGGTGATAGGTGTGCTAGGTAACCTTACTGTGGTAATCATTTTACAATACATATCTATATCAGATCACCACCTTGTACCCTTTAAATGTATACAGTGTTCCCGTCACTTATGTCTCAAAGCTGGGGGGTGGGGGGGTTGGAGATACTAAAGGCTCTCCTCCCACAAACAGATAAACAGGAAAGGGCTGATCATTAAACAATGAGTAATATTCTGTGATTAGAAAAGTGAGTCAGCAAAATTGTTGTGTAATATCATTTAATAGGTTGATGTTTCCCTCTGAGTCAGGTGTTAACCCTAACATCAGAACCACAGAGAAACAATGTTCCTGTTCAGAGCTCCAAGCAGCCAGAGCTTTAAGAAAACCATTTCTTTTCTCCTTTCTTTTTTTTTGAGAGGGAGAGCATGTTGGGGGGTAGGGATGGGGGGAGGGGCAGAGAGGGAGAGAGAGAGAGAATCTTAAGCAGGCTCTGGCCCCAGCGTAGAGCCAAACACAGGGCTCCATCTCCTGACCCTGAGCAAAATCAAGAGCCGATGCTTTACCAACTGCGCACTACCCAGACGCCCCTAACCGAACCATTTATGATCTTGGCATTTGTGCCCCTCAATAATTATTTTGTAGATTAGGGAGTACATAAAAATATGTGAGATTCTGAAAAGAAAAATGTCTTGATAGGAATATAAATTTTAAGACTAGTTAGTTCCCTTTTATCAGGAAAGCAAATCAAAATTAGGTGGAATAAATGGCTGGAAACCCAGAAGCAGTCCTTTTAAAATGAAATAAATTCAATAGGACTGTCTCATGCTCACCTCTACCAAGGTCCATTGTTAGAGGACATGTAGAAAGAGGTCCTGGAGCCTTGGACAAGACGGGAGAAATGCAAGTCACTTTTAGGCAATCCTATTAAAGCCCAGAGGAAGGTTATCAGGATGGGATCCTTGCATGTGTTTCCCCTTCCCACCACATTCCAGGAGAGAATTCTTGGTCATTATGGGGTATGGTGCAGGGAGCGCTGAAGCCCCTGGAAAAATGCAGCTTTGAGTGTTGTGTAAGCTCAGCTGGTAACGCTGCTCCCTGTAAGGGCCACCCGGGCTGGGCAGGCCCAGCTCACCCCGACTAAGGTATGATGTAGCCAGTGCAGTTGGTTAAATAGACACTGATGGCTCTGTGTCAGGTACGGAGACAAGACAACTGACACTTGTCCTCCTAGGGACTCATCTGAAGAAACATCTATTTGCCAGGCTGATTAGACCCAAGGATTTGAGTTCCTGGGCTTTCTTGGGAACTCCCCATCACTTTGTGTTTTCCTTCCCTAGTGGAGAGCATTGAGACATGACCATCAGCGTACGACTAGCTGTGAGAGACTTTGGTGTTTATTCTGTCTTCTTACAGGGTCTGGGAGAAGTAATCACAGGAAAGTAAGCATCTAACCTCCCTAGTCCTGCTGATGCTTAATCCCTACTTAAAAATGAAATATAAGAAGATTAAGTAGTAACTTGCAAGCCGAAGAATAAAATAAAGTTATTTCTCTTGTCTATGTAAATTCTATGGCGGGATCAAGAAGGAGGAAGGGTAGGGATTTCCAGGAGTTAAAACAATAGATAAAATTGGGCACCTGGGTAGCTGAGTGGGTTAAAGCCTCTGCCTTCGGCCCAGGTCATGTTTCCAGGGTCCTGGGATTGAGCCCCGCATCGGGCTCTCTGCTCAGCAGGGAGCCTGCTTCCCTTCCTCTCTCTCTGCCTGCCTCTCTGCCTACTTGTGATCTCTGTCAAATAAATTAATAAAATCTTTAAAAAAATAGATAAAATCATGAAAGGAAAGGTGAATGATGTTGACTGGAAAAGTGAAAAAACCAGGGGCGTTCTGGGTGGCTCAGTTGGTTGGGCATCTTCCTTTGGCTCAGGTTGTGATCCCAGGATCTTGGGATTGAGCTCCGCAGGGAGACTGCTTCTCCTGCTGCTCCCCCTGCTTATGCTCTCTCTCTCTCTGTTAAATAAATAAAATCTTAAAAAAAAAAAGTAAAAAAAAATACAAGTGAAAAACCAGTATCAGTCAGATGCTATAAAAAAAATTAAAAGGTAAATGACAAACTAGGACAAATGGCAAGGGGTCGATAACCTTAAAATATGAAGAGCTTTTACAAAATAATAAGAAAATGTTAAAAGAGCCCAGTACGATAATGAACAAAGCATATGAACAATTAATCACTAACGGAGAAATTAAATGATCAACAAATTTTGTATTGCTAACAAAAAAAGAAAATTAAAGGTAGATTTTTTTCTCTCCCATCAAATTGACCTACATGGGGGATTAAAAAAAAAAACACACACAAAAAAGAACCCAGTAAAGTATCCTTTGTTGTCAAGAGTAAAATGTAAAAAAAAGAAAAGGAAAAAAAAGAGTAAAGTGAAATAAGCATTCTTTTTTTAAATTGAGATATAATCCATATTTCATAAAATTCACCCTTTTCAAATTCAGTGGATTTTAATATATTCACAAGGTTGTACAACCATTACTACTGTCTAATCCTGGTATATTTTTATCATCACAAAAAGAAATCTCATACCCATTAACAGTCACTTCCATCACCCTCCTCTTGCCACCATTAATCTACTTTCTGTCTCTGTGGCTTTGCCTCTGCTGAGAATACTGGAAAGTTGCTAAGAAAGTAGATCAGCAAAGCAAGGTTTATTGAGCAATAGTACAAAGCTCCCAAAGAGAGAGGGGACCCGAGAGGGTTGCCACCGGAGTTTTCCAATATAAATGGAAACTTAAAATATGTGGCCTTTTGTGTCTGGCTCCTTTAACTGAGCATAATTTTTTTTTTAAGATTTTATTTATTTGATAGAGATCACAAGTAGGCAGAGAGGCAGGCAGAGAGAGAGGGGGGGAAGCAGGCTCCCCACTGAGCAGAGAGCCCGACGTGGGCTTGATCCCAGGACCCCGAGATCACAACCTGAGCCAAATGCAGAGGCTTTAACCCACTGAGCCACCCAGGCACCCCTCACTGAGCATAATATTTTTAAGGTTCATCCATGTTGCAGCATGTATTGGTACTTTATTCCTTTTTATGGACAAATAATACCCCATTGCATGGATAATACCACATTTTCTCTATCCATCTGTTGATGGACACTTGGCTTATCGCCACTTTTTTGGCTCTTCTGAATAATGTGGCTATGAAACTCATGTACAAGTTTTTTTTTTTTTTAAGATTTTATTTATTTGACAGACAGAGATCACAAGTAGGCAGAGAGGCAGGCAGAGAGAGAGAGAAGGAAGCAGGCTCCCCGTGGAGCAGAGAGCCCAATGTGGGGCTCGATCCCAGGACGCCGGGATCATGACCTGAGCCAAAGGCAGAGGCTTTAACCCACTGAGCCACCCAGGCGCCCCTCATGTACAAGTTTTGTGTGTGTGCATATGTTTTTAATTTCCTTCGGTACATAACTAGGAGTAGGATGCTGGGTTATTTGGTAAATAACTCTTGTTTAACTTCTTGAGGCACTGCCAGGCTGTTTTCCAAAATGGCTCCACCATTTTATAGTCCCACCAACAATATATGAGGATTTGAATTCCTCCACATTCTTGCAAATGCTTGCTATGGGTTGCCATTTTGATTATAGCCATTATAGTGGGTGTGAAGCGGCAACTCCTATAGTTTTGATTTGCATTTTTCTAATGACTTATTACGTTAACCATTTTTATGTGTATATTATTATTTTTATTTGTGTATCTTCTTTAGAGGAATGCTTATTCGAGTTCTTTGCCCATTTAAGAATTAGCTTGTATTTTTATAGTTGCATTATGAATATACTTTATATTCATATATAGTATGAATATACTAGTATGATACTAGACCCTTGCAGGTAAGATATATGACTTGCACATAATTTCCCCCTTTCTGTGGGTTGTGTTTTTACTTTCTTGATAATATCCTTGTATGCAAAGTTTTAAAATTTGATGGAGTTCAGTTTATTTTTCTCTTTTCTTGCCTGTGACTTAAGTGTGCTAAATAAAAATCCATCATCAAATTCAAGGGCATGTAGATTTACCCCATGTTGTCTTCTAAGAATTTTGTGGTTTTAGTTCTTATATTTAGGTCACTGACTTATTTTGATTGATTGAGGTAGGAAGGAGTCCAACTTAGCTTTTTCTTCAGCATGTAAAAATCCAGTTGTCCCAACACCACTTGTTAGCCTATGCTTTCCCGATTGAATGGACTTGACATCCTTGTCAAGAATCAACTGGCCATAGATGTATGGGTTTATAGAATCACGGTTCTATTCTATTGGCCTTGATGTCTATCCTTACGTCAGCACCACACTGTTTTGGTTAATGAAGCTTTTAGTAAATTTTGAAATTAGAAGTGTAAGTCCTTTGATTTTGTTATTCTTTTTCAAGATTGTTTTGATTACTCTGGACCCCTTAAATTCCATATGAATTTGAGGATCTCCTTTTCCATTTCTGCAGAAAAGCCTGTAGAATTGTGATAGGGGATTATGTCAGATCTGTAGATCACTTTGGATATCTTTACACTAAGTGTTCCTATCTATGATCAAGAGATATCTTTTCATTTACTGGTTTTTTCCCAGTAATTTGTAGTTTTCTACATACAAGTCTTTCACCTCCTTGGTTAAATGTATCCTTAAATATTTTATTCATCTGGATGCTACTGTATATGGAATTGCTTTTGTAATTTTCAGATTGTTCATTGCTGGTGTATCTTATACCCTGAAACTGCTGAATTTGCTTTTTAGCCCTAGTAGTAGTAGCAGTAATAGTTGTGTGTGTGTGTGTGTGTGTGTGTGTGTATTCTTTAGGATTATATATACCCCCAAATATAAACACATACACGTAGACACACCCATATATATAATATAAAATATGTGTAATAATCATGTTATCTATTAATAAATAGTTTTACTTCTTCCCTTCCAATATGGATGCTTTTTATTGTATTTTTTTTTTCTTGTCTAATTGATCAGGCTACAACTTCCAGTATAATGTTGAGTTGCAGTGGTGAAGACAGCATCCTTGCCTTGTTCTTGAACTTTAGGGGAAAGCTTTGGGAATTTTACCATTGAGTATGATGATGTTGATTGGGTTTTTCATGAATGTAGTTTATCATGTTGAGAAATTTCACTTGTTTCTAGTTTTCTGTTTTTTATCATGAAAGGGTGTTGGCTTTTGTCAAATGCCTATTCAGTGTCAGTTATGGTCATGTGGTTTTTTTCCCCCCTTATTCTATTAATGTGGATGTTCTATGATTTTGCACTGTTGAACTACTTCCTGAGATAAATCCCACTTGGTCATGGTGTATATAGTCCTTGTACTATGCTCTTGGATTCAGATTGCTAGTGTTTTGTTGAGTATTTTTGCATCTACCAACTACCCAAGCTACTGAAGCCTGCTGAACTAAGTCCTCATGGCTTTAGATCTAATGGTCGTTGGTAGGCCTTAGGCAGCTGAGGCTGCTGGCCATCCCTTCCTTTGATACTTACTATTGTTGACTCCCTCCTCCCTAAAATATTCTTTCTTCTTGGTTTCTGAGGCAGTACTCCCTCCTGGGCTTTCTCTCATTTCTAGATACTCCTCCATCTCCACTGAAGATTTTTCTTATTATCATTCTTTATGTGTTAGTATTTCTTAGGGATCCTTCTGGAGATCTCAGTGACCTCATCTACACCCAGACTCTAGTGATCCTATTTATATCAGCAACTCCCAAGTCAACTGGGACTTATCTGAAGACTCAAGATAGGCCACACCTCTGAGCTGCACTTAGAGCTACCTTCTGAACAACTCTTCTGGAATGTCCCACAGGTAGTACAGTACACGCCAGGACTCACAGGTCTTTCAGGATCAGGCCTTGGCTTACCTTTAGAGACTATCAGAGTTGTTCAAGGACATTTCAGTCTTAAGGAGAGAGGTATGGCTTTTAGTTAATTTTGGTTCATTTCATTTGAATTCCATAAACCAGTTATGCTGATTTCTAGCTCTCTTGGCTCTGGGACAGCCTTTAGCTTTTCCCTTCTGTCTTTGTTGCCTCATTTATAAAGTGGGGGAGATAATACTAGGTATAAGGATTAATGATAATGGATAATGGTATATGTAAAAATCTTGACCCATATGATGTTCTAAATAATCTGCAGCTCTTTAGTAACAGTACTGGTAAGACGTGAGGGGATAACATACAAAGGAGTGGAGAATAATACTAAATTGTCTATTGTTTCTGACAGGAATCTGTGCTTTCATCTGTTTTTATGCTGGGTGGGGACTTGAGCAGCAGATACCGGACAAAGAAGACTGGAGTCTTGCTCTGATAATCCTACTGGGTCCAATCTGGGGATTTATTGTTATAACAAGATCTTTTTATTGTTTTTATAATGAAGCCTCTTTTGTTTATTACACTGTATAGAAACTCATATTTACTAATTCGTGTGTTTTTATACTGAATGATTGCCTTAGGTTGACCATCCACTGATTTTCATTTAAATACTGGTTGTTTTCAATTCTCCTTGTCCTTGTGGTTCAAATCCTGGCTTTACCACACATGAAACACAGTGGAAAATACATCCACTAAAAATCAGATTAGAAGGGCTGGCTTAGTTGGGCTCAGTGGTGCGGTCTGCCACTCTTGATCTCCAGGTCTTGAATTCAAGCCCTATGTTTGGCATGGAGCCTACTTTAAAAAGAAATCAGATTAGAATTTGTTGGCAGTCTCTGTACTTAGGTGTTTTTTTGTTTTGTTTTGTTTTGTTTTGTTTTGTTTTTAAAGATTTTATTTATTTGACAGACAGATCACAAGTAGGCAGAGAGGCAGGCAGAGAGAGGGAAGCAGGTTCCCGGCTGAGCAGAGAGCCTGATGCTGCTCGATTTCAGGACCCTGAGATCATGACCTGAGGCGAAGGCAAAGGCTTAACCCACTGAGCCACCCAGGCGCCCCATGTACTTAAGTGTTTTTTAACAGTGCTGTGAAATAACTACCTTGTTTTAAATATTGGTAAGACACCTATCCGTGAAATATTTATACATCATTTTCATATTTAAAAATAATAGATTCAGTAATCAGTTATTAAAGCTCTGATTAATGCCTGAAGTCTTTCCATCATGATCAAAGGAATTTGAGCTTGAATAAGGTATTGTAATGGATGTTTTTTAAGGCTCACTTTAAAAACTTGGGGCCTATATTATGTAATTTCTTTGCTAAATTCATTTTAAAAAGACCTAAATCACTTGGATTTTATTTCACTTTCAAATTATCTTTTTCTCCCAGTTCTTTAACATAAGTAAAAGGATACCCCGATCTTGGGTGCAATGATCGTACTCAAGGTTTGGTAACTTCATGCACTCATAAATCGGAAATGGGAGAAAGGTACGTTTTTGTAAGCTGTACCTGCCACGGATGCTTTGACTCAGGGAATAATTCTGAGGAGCCGTGCTCGCGTCCCAAGCCCGTCGGCGTTCAACCAGTTAACTACAGGGTGGCTCAGTGCGTGGCCCGGGGAGCGCAAGGCTCCGCACTTGGCCCGCGGCAGACGTGCCCCTGGAGCTGCCGGGAACAGCGCTGCCCCGCCCGCCGGGGCGGTGCCCGCCGGGCCTCCGCCGCGACCCGCCCCCGCGAGCGCTGCAACGCGCGTCCGCGCCGGGCTCCCCCGCGGCCGCCGCGGTAGGTAGTTTCTCCTGATGATGCAAACACTCGCTTCCCGCATCCACTTCCCACAGAGGCCGCGGAGCCGGCGGGACCCGGGAGCGCCGCCGAGCCGCGCGCCATGGGCAACATCCAGAAGAAGCTGACCAGCAAAAGCGAGGGCGGCAAGCGGCCCGAGAAGGGCGTGCCGCGGCGGGGTCGGGGGCCTGGGGCCGGCGCGGAGAAGCGGGGCCGTCTGCGGGCCCCAGCGGCGGCGGGCAGCGGGCGGGGCACCGGGGACCCCGCCGCCGACGCCTCGGCGGGCCCGGTCCCCTCCGCCACGCTCGGCCCCGCGGACCTGAAGAGCCAGGGCAACGCGCTGTTCAAAAGCGGCCAGTTCGCCGAGGCGGCCCTCAAGTACTCGGCGGCGGTCGCGCAGCTGGAGCCCGCAGGTAGGCGAGGGGCGGCCGCCGGATGACAGGCGCTCGCGCTGGTGCAGACCGGGCCCAGCGCGGGGTGGGACGGACCCGGGCGAGCGGCACCCTGGAACGCGCAGCACATGCCCGGGCGGGGGCGCGTCTGCGTCTGTCCCTCGTGGGCTCGCCCTGTGCGGCCACTGCGGGCACCGGGCGGCCTGTGGGACTGCAGTGGCCCCCCCCCCCCCAGACCTCAGGCGTCCGCCTGCTGGGGAGCCGGGATTGCGCTAATGGATTTTAACCGTGTTTAATGAACTGTGATTTTAGGAAGTGGAAATGCAGAGGATCTAAGTATCTTATATTCAAATAGAGCGGCGTGTTACCTAAAAGGAGGAAACTGCAGCGGCTGCATTCAAGATTGTAACAGGTAAACGGCGCGTTTTCAGGTTTGTCAGCAGTGTGATGAATGAATGCAGTATTTAATTTCTTTTTTCTTTTTTTTAAAGATTTTTTATTTTATTATTTATTTGACAGACAGAGATCACAAGTAGGCAAAGAGGCAGGCAGAGAGAGAGGTGGAGGCAGGCTCCCTGCTGAGCAGAGAGCCCGATGCGGGGCTCGATCCCAGGACTCTGGGATCATGACCTGAGCTGAAGGCAGAGGCTTAACCCACCGAGCCACCCAGGCACCCCAGTATTTAATTTCTTAATGAATTTTCTGCATGAATCTAACTTCTTAGAGACTTTAAAGACCTGTTAATTGAATTATACATAAAAATGATAAAATTTTCTCCTTCATATATACGAATACAATTAATAGAAGACTGCGAACTTTTTTCATTTCCACAGCCACCACCTTAATCCATGCTCTTTTCAGGTCAGTTCTAGACTTTGGAGAAGCCTTGCGTCTTTTTGACTCCTCCACTGTAGCATCACAACAATTTTTCCTGAAGCGTTATTTTTGTGGTTCAAACAGGTATTCCGTGGCTCAGTGTGGTGTTGCAGAGAGTTATAAGCTCCTCTTACCACCTCCCCACGCCCCCCCCAACGAGTTTTCCGCTCTCATTTGGGCCACTGTGATGCCCTCTGCACATGTTTGCCTTCTGAAATCCCTGCTCAGTTGCCTCCTCTTCTTTGCCTTCCTGGTCACCTCAGGCTCCCTGGTCCCCTGCATGGCTCTAACCGGTACACTGTCACTCTCATACCTGTGGGTACTTGCATTATCCACTACACTCGATTTTCAGCTCCGTGAAGTCAGGACCCGTGTTTCAGACTGTTTGCATCCCTCAAGCACTGTAGGCACCCATGGTACTCAACAAGTTACATACTGAGGTTGGTGAATGTATTTACATGAAAAATTTGTTTTCTTCCACCATCAAGTAATAAGCCTGTTTCAGAAATCCTTTGGAAAGAAGCTACTAGTAGTGCATCTAAAAAATAAGTTGTGTGTTCTGGCTTGACCCTCACAGTCCTGGTTTACTCCTCTTGTCTGGCAAATTATTAACATCTCCCCTTTTCACTTTCAGAAGCCCTAGGTTGAACAATAACTTGTGTGGACCTCATTATAAGATGAACAATTTATTATTTTTTTCCAGTGTTAGTATCAGTGTATTGATATGGGTAAAAACTTGCTACTATCTGTGCCTACAGTTTCAAAAGAAGGTGTTGAGGGGCTTGGATTTTTTTTTTTTTTGCCAATTTTACATATTCAAATTTAAAATAAATACTATTTATAGTCACTTGGCCCTGACTTTAGACCCCATGCACTGTTGGGCAGGCTCAACACTGATTATTACATTTTTAGGAGCTGGTTGAAGTCAAATTGGTAGCTTGAAATCTGCCATGGTTGAAGTACGGACACCATGAAAATTGGCAAGCACCTCAAATCTGGGTTTTTCTTCTCAGGAGAGCTGGTTGGTAAACATTTACCACTGCATTTAACTAATAAGACCATACGAATTTGTGGAGTATCAAGAACATTGTGATATGCAGCCAAGAACCTTTACAGCGCAAGTGTCTGTGGCGAACACGTTAACCTTTAGATTTATCTTGGGTCTTCCTACAGGGAGCGAGTTCAGAACTACGGTTAAAATGTGGGAACCCTACAGTTAAGAGCTACAGCAAAACAGCGGGCTCACCTTAACCTTAAGTGAGATGGTTTAAGGTAGCATTTTCTTGCTAAAATTTGTTGTGTTTCAGTGTAGATCTGGGAGGAAGTCAAAGATGGGATTCCAGCCCTGGTGTCTAAGGAGGCTAGAATGGAGGTTTGTCTGGAAGGAGCAGGAGACAGGCTTTAGGGTGGGGAGGGAGATGGGCGGTGGTGTAGTTAAGATGTCCTTAGATAAGAGCTGTGTTCTAGGCCAAGGAATCCTGTTTTGCTGGTCAGTACTGACCGCTATGGATCCCGACCTACTTAGGTGTTTTCTTGATACCTGGCATGTGAGTCCCAACCTAAGGGGCATGAGGTGATTTTATTCCAAAGCAGTGAACCTCAAACTACTTTTAATGCTAGAAACTGTGATTTGCTTTTGTGAACATGTTGAAATAAATGTATTTTAATCTGTATGAACTAGCAGTCATTTAGTAGCCAAAGTAGGACTATTTCCTTTTCACTTCAAGAAAATTCCATACATTTTCATGGAAACCTATGTTTTAGTTTTTCACTGAATTGTCTTCACTCTTCGGAGAGTTGTTTTGTGTGCCAAGAGCCCTTATTCCAAGACAAGTCGTAGTAGGAGTCAAACTTAAGAAAAAAACAAAAATAAACTCACGGGGGCAAACTTTCAAATAAGGGAGAGAGGGGAACCTGTGATTTAACTTTCATAGCTTGACCTATGAAGAATAACTTTTGATACAGTTTGGGGGAAAAGTGTTTGATTTTACACATCTGAACTCCTGGGGCCTGCTCTGAAACACTTCCTTCCTCTGAGGTATATCTCAGGGGTGTGCTGAGAGGATGGATCATTGTTAGGAGAGTAAGGGGTTTTTGAGGAGCTCAAGGGGACTCTGGGCCTTGTGCCTCTCTAGACCACAGCATCTCCATGTTTCTGTTTTAGTCTTCAAGGTGAACCATGAATCAGGGAAAAAGTTTAAAACCATTGTCCTAGAAATTGCTTTATGTTTTCAGAATTGTTTATCAGCTAAAAACAAAAACAAACCCTCTTTTCCCACGCTAGAGAACGTTTTGAGGTTATCTACACTACACCAAAAAAACCTTTCGGTGGCTTTCCATTGAGAATAATTTGACAGATTGACTAAAAATGAATGTTGCCTGGTAATTCTCTGCTTTTGCTCCTTTTTTGCTACTCTCTGACAGGCTTCAAATTAAAACTCGGCAGGGTCTTAACTGTATTAACTTGAATAGTTAAGCCTTTGTTAGCTCTGGCTTAAAAGTTCTGTTTTTATGAATGAATGCCCCCCTTTTTTTTTTCTTAGTGGAATTTCCATTTATAAGCTCATATTCATTTTCAGGATTGTGGTTAAAGAGAAAAAAAAACCTTGCATTTACTGGGCTGGGAGTGCTGAAAATTGAATGCATCTTCTCAGTGTTATATTCTGCGCCTACCTGGGGTCCGTCTTCAGTGGCTGAATAGCACCTTGGGCATTGGAAGTCTGGGGGGACATGGGGTAGTTGTGGTGACATTGGGTAGTTGTAGGAGTATCATACACATTTGTCATCTTGGTTCATGTTGTTAGTATCCCCTAAGTATGAAACAAAGCTAGATTTAAGGCAATGGTAAAAGTGATAGATCCTTGGGGCGCCTGGGTGGCTCAGCGGGTTAAAGCCTCTGCCTTCGGCTCAGGTCATGATCCCAGGGTCCTGGGATTGAGCCCCGCATCGGGCTCTCTGCGAAGCAATGAGCCTGCTTCCCTTCCTCTTTCTCTGCCTACTTGTGATCTCTGTCTGTCAAAGAAATAAATAAAATCTTTTAAATAAATAAATAAAAGTGATAGATTCTTTTGCTCAGAGATCAGTTCTCTAGTGTTTTAAGAGTTTTTACTTGATCTTAGTTTTACTTTTTTTAAAAAAATATTTTATTTCTTTGACAGAGAGATACAGTGAGAGAGGAGGCACAAGCGGGGGGAGTGGGAGAGGGAGAAGCAGGCTACCCGCTGAGCAGGGAGCCTGATGCGGTACTAGATCCCAGGACCCAACATGACCTGAGCGGAAGGCAGACACTTAATGACTGAGCCACCCAGGCGCCCCTTAGTTTTACTTTACTTTAACTTTTGTAAGTTATAAAAGTAATACACGTTTTACAGAAAAAAAATTTTTAAAACCCAGTGCAGTACAGAGGAGATCCTTAAAATAACCCACAGTGGTAACACCCAGGCAGAACAAAATTGGTTAGATCTTACAGCTGGTTAATGACAGCCTCTATGGTGCGCAGCGTGGGAGCACACCCGCCTTTGCGGTAGAGTATCTGTACAATGTGGAGAATTGTGAATGACTCCAGCAGAGTTCCCTTATTTATGGTGTTTTTGTATGTGTGTGGTAGGCAAAGCATAGGTTCGTTCAGGAGGTATTGGCTGAGTGCCTCCCATGGGCCAGGTGTTGATCTGGGCACTGGGAACAGGCACTGTCCTGGCTTTCCCAAAGCCAAAATTCAAAAGAACTGCCCTGTGGGCAGATCACACTCCTTTCCCCTCCATCTCCTCACCTGCAGCATGAACTTGAACTTGCCCTCTTGGGCAGTTCGATGAGAGTCTGCAGTGGCAGACGTGTCAGGTGGCAGGTGTTATGTCAGCTTCCTCCTTGCCAGATCACTGTAGATAGGGATAGACAGCAGATCCCCATGACTGTTGGAGAAAAAGTAAAGCAGCCCTCACTTGTGCTTTCCCTGAAGCCCATTACACATCCGCTGTGAAAACTGCTTGTAGCAGAAGAGTGACCCTGAGAAGCAGACCTGCGGTCCCGATACGGGGGGGCCGGGGCCACAGACGCTTCCTGCTGGGTGTTTAGCAAGTAGGTTTTTCCTAGGATTTCTGCTTGCCATGTTCTACAGTTTCAGTTACGTTTGCAAAAACGAAGAATATGATAGTTTTCATTCATAAATATGGTCTCTGGATTGTTCTATTTCAGAATGTAATGAAGTCTGTTGTTTGTGAAGTAGCTTTAAACAGTTACTTCAAACAAAACCAAGGAACACAACCTTGAAATACATCTCTGGTGATGTTGGAAATACTTCATAGCCTAAAAAAAATGCAAGATGAAAATTCATGACTTCCAAGAAATCATCGTATACTTACTTCCTTGATTCCCTCTGGTCCATTTTTGAAGCCCTTTGCCAGCAAGTAAATCATAATAAACTGAAGTTAAGGGAGCTGATTTTCAAAATGTAAGGCAGGTTTTTGTGATTCTGTGCTGTGATGCCTTATTAAACACAGGTGTGAATAAAAATTTTCCTTTTAATCCATCAGTAGGTAACAAGAATCTGTTGAAACCTGACTTTGTATTTGGTGCCATGGTCGGCTCTGTTAGGGCAGAGGGAAGGGATGGGTCATTGGAGAGGGTGGGGCGTGCTCTGTGTTGCCAGGGAGCTCTGTCTCAGTGGGGGAAAGAGTAAATGCTAATGTGCTTTGCTACAGGTTTAAAATAAAGGAACTGGGGGCACATGGGTGGCTTAGTTGGTACATCCGACTCTTGATTTCAGATCAGGTCATGACCTCAGGGTTGTGAGACCAAGCCCCTGCATCAGGCTCTGCACTGGGAGTAGAGCGGCTTAGGACTTTTTCTCTCCCTCTCCCTCTTCCCCCACCCAAAGTAAATAAAATAAAGGAAATAACTGCAAGTTTGATTGTTCTTTAGCCCTGAGTTTGTCTTTCTGGTGTATTCCTGTGTCCTTCATATGAAATACCAACTGTGCCCTTATTTGAAAGTAGTACTATAGTGTATATTTAGTTATTAGAAGCTGAGTAATTTTCAAAACAAATGACATAATATTTTTGTCTTAGGGCTCTGGAACTTCATCCTTTCTCAGTCAAACCTCTTCTTCGTCGAGCAATGGCCTATGAAACTTTAGAGCAGTATCAGAAAGCTTATGTGGATTATAAAACAGTGTTGCAGATAGACTGCAGAATCCAGCTAGCAAACGACAGTATTAACAGGTAAGCCAGCCTGAGGTGGTGCCTCAGGTCTTATTGTTCTATACTGGAATTACATGTTTTTCTGTCTCCCCTCTGAGAACACTGTCAGAGTGTAGACACATCCTCATTTACTCACTTTGCATGCATGGTTTTCACTCCCATCAAAACCAGACGGTTCTGTCTCTAGCTTAATTTCTAACTGTCCTATAATCCACTTTGAGTTGTCCTCTAACACCTTTATATTTGCGTCCTGGTCCATTAATTACAGTAAATTTTTTTTTTAAGCTTAGGATATAGATCTTTGCTGTTCCGAATGCACAGAATTTAATTTTATAGTATTTGTAAACGTCTGTGGCATTAGGAAGGTGTTCTCAGTGATGTTGTAAATCAGTAGTAATTCTAGGACAAGGTCCAAGAATGTAGTGAAAACTGCCATATCGAATCTTCTTCTCCTACAGGGTTTTGCACATGCTCATTGCACCACATCTGTCAGTGGAAACATAGCCGCTTATTGTTTCTCCTCAGGAGAGTGGATGTCTTCATGAGCCTGCTAGATTTTGTGTTCTGTGCCCTTTAAATAGACACTCATCATAGGATGAGTATTAATTTATCATGGTGAAATAGCAAAGAATTTGGATCTAATTTGTATTATGACCTATTTGCCCCCTGAGTGAGCATGGGAAGGTAAGAATTTCCAGACTTCATAAATTGCTTTCAAGTGAAATTAAAAAGTTATGAGTTGGATAATATTGCTAGTTATGTATACTATTTTCTGATCCCATTTGTCCAGAATATACCTTACTCCGTGTGTTACACTGTGCCCTGTGTTGGTCTGGTGTACCATGCCCCGCCCTCCCCCCAAGACAAAAAAGGAAAAAATAACCTTGTTTCTGTATTTAAGCAAACCAGAATATAGCTAGGGGAAAAAATATAAGACAGATTATCCCCAGCAGTGAAAATATGTTAGTAGGGTGGGGAGATCACAGGAAGGCCGGGCCCCATTGTGTAGGCTTCAGTTGTTGGAGAGCGAGCGCCTGACGTGGTCTTTGAAGAGGCCTGATAGGACAGGAGGAGACCTTGAGCAAAATTGTGGAAGAGGAGAATGGCATGTTTTGGGTGAATTCATTTTATCAAATGATACCTTACCTCCCCCACAGTCCCACTGCACTTTGTAGAAGACTGTTAGAAAGATCTGTATGTAGAGCCAACAGCCATTTCCTGGAGTGTCCATTCTGGTCCTGCAGAACCTGTCTGACCCATGTCTGAAAGGGATATTCATTGGTTATTGGACCTGGAATGGGGCCACATCGAGCCTTGGGCTTTCACAACCTCCTTGATCTTGAGCTTGCAAAATTTGGACAGCGTCACCTGGCACAGCTGCCTTGCAGAAATGTCATCTTCTGCCTGGAGACACTTTTCCCCTTTTTGGCCCAGTTAATTTAGGAGAGGACCTGCTTCCTCCAGGAAATGACTTTCCCCGATAGACCCACCTACGCTCCAGCGTACATGTACTTTAGGCGCCCTTCCCAGCACCCCCGGAACACTGTGCCTTCTATTATTACCCTGCTTCCATATCATTTGTAAATTCTCTGTCCCTCCCTTTTTGTAAAATTGTTTTTCTCTCATTCTACTGGAAGTTCCTTGAGGTCAGGAATTGTGTTTTATCTGTCTGTGTAGTTGAAGTATTTCGTACAGTAGATAACGTCAGTAAGATGTGTTGAATGAATTCATTCTTCAACAGAGAGAGTATAATTCACTCCTGTGGTTGGCTTTTAATTTGGCCATCATCTGTCCTGTCATCTCCAAGGTAACTGGGAAAGAAGGATCTTCTCACAGAGCTTGGGCTTCCTGTGAAACGAAGAAGGAAGACAGCTGAAGTAGCCGACAGCGAGGAAGGGCCTCTTGGGAGGTGTTGTAGGAAAGCCAGTTCACAGTGATAGGCGGGAAGTTCTGAAGGGAGGAGTAGTTACCTGAGAGGCTGTGATTACTCCTATTTGTGAACCTTCTGCACTATGTATTTTGAAAAATTGAAGTAAAATTCACGGAACATAAAATGGACTATTTTAAAGTACGCAAGTGAGTGTCCTTTAGTTCACATGTACACTCGTACAACCTACCACCTCTCTCTGGTTCCAGAACATTCATCATCCCCAAAAGAAACCCTGTATCCCATGAACAGCCACTCATCTGCTCTCTTTCTGCGGCTCTACCTGCCCTGGGCAGTCCCTGTGAGTGGAATCCTAGAGTCCATGCCTTTCATGGTTGGTGTTTTTTACCTAGCGTGATGTTTTCAAGGTTCATGTTGTATGTTGACTCCCTGAGTGTTTTGTTTCTTTTTGTAGCTGAATAACAGTCCATTGTATGGACATAGCACCTTTTGTTTATCCGTTCATAAGTGATGGACGTTGAGGTTGTTTCTGTCTTTGGGCTATTGGGAATCATCTGCTGTGGGCATTTGTGTACAAGTTTTTGTTTGCACATCTGTTTTCAGTTCCTCTTGGAGTATACCTAGGAGTGGGATCGCTGGGTCATATGGGAATTCTATGTTTAGCTTTTTGAGGATTGTGTTACACTTTTAATATGTACTTAGGTTCTTTTATACAGATTGAGTTTTAAGATTCTTTCATTTTTTAATCGAGTGTTTCTGTTACTGTATAAGAAGATGAGGAGGCTTTGTCTGGTTTGCCATATATATTTTTCTATACAATACCCATAAAATTTCACTGTTCCTTTTCATGAATCCCATAGTTATGCTTGTTTTTCCATGTGAGCAACAGCAGCTTTTTTTTTTTTTTTTAATTTAAACATCTGTGCTTATTTTGTTTCTGTCTTCCATTAACCATATTCCTCTCTTCCTCTCCAGGAATCTTATATGTTAAATTTCCCTGCATATACTTATTTACTCTCTGGCAACACATCATCTCTTTTCAGCTGCTTCTTCCTTCCTCTCTGCTGGTAATACAAGTTTTGCTTGAAAATTCTCTTTTCTAAAGCTTTTTTTTTTTTTCTGCAGTTGTGGGTGGTCTTACATTATTTTTGAAGTTAGTTTCTTTACACTAAGATGTTTGAGATTTGGTTTGCATAACCAAAGATCACTATTGAAATTTTAGTTTAAAAAAACTGTAAGAAAAGTATGTGGATTTTATCTCTCTCTGTATAAATACAAAAACTACTCACACAAAAAGTACTGCTGAGTTAGCTAACTTGAATGTGTTCTACTAATTACCTGTAAATCTTCTTAGTCTTGGAACACATTTTTAAATCAGTTTCATTTGAAAGACATAATTCAGTTTTGTTTTTAGACTTAAATACGACAATTTGTATGTTTAAAATGATGACAAAGTGGTAATCAGGGATGTTAATCTGAACTTTATGATGGCCATTAGTTAAGTTAATAACGGTAAGGGCCCTTCCAGTATCCTGGCCTTTCATCATTATGTATATGAAAGCACAGTAAGTGGATAATTGTAGAGACAAAAAAAATTTCAAGGTAAGACAATCTCAGCCATATGTAAATGTTTTAAGAAAAAATAATGTTCCAAAAAAGAAACAAAAAACAGTGTTCCATACAGCAGCTTGCCCTCATGCGTTTTAGCAGCCGGTCTTTGTATACCTGTCTTTAGTGTATAGTTTGGGCATAGATATTCTAAGTGTTTTTGATTATTCTCAAGAGTAGTGCATTATCAGTTTAGTAATTACATTAGATAATCATGTGGGACATTTCTGCTAGGCCTCCTAAATTTTACCTTTATATTTTACTTTTTTATCACATCACATATACATTAAAAAAATTTTAAACCAATTAGAAATGCCTTCATTTTTTCTTTTGATACAAAAAGGATCTAAAGTTAACATAGTTTTGGGCAACTTTTAAAAATCCTTTTAAAGACCGTTTATGGGGACAGCAGATAGCTTAAGACTGTGTGTTTTCTGTAGGGAAGTACACAAATGCAGCACTGTAAATCTTACTGTTGATTTGAGCTTCAGTGATATAAAAAAACGACATGATCAATAGAGAAAACTCATTTTCTTTTTAGAATAACAAGAATTTTAATGAATCTGGATGGACCAAGCTGGCGGGAGAAGCTGTCACCCATTCCTGCTGTGCCTACTGCTGCACATGTGCGAGCCTGGCAGCATGTGGCCAAGACGCCCCCCAACCAAGGGGGAGATTCCTGCATCGCAGGTGGGGGAAGCCTACACATCCTTCTTTTCAAAGTTATCTTGAGCTGCGTATCTGTTTTCACAGGAAAGCAGAAGGATAAGGGCATGAACTGAGGCATCAGACCCAGGTTTAAGTTAAGACCCTGTTCGCCCTCTAACTAGAGTTGTAAAAAGTTGCTTCCCACATCCACTGTCTAGTGTGTATGAAAGGGGAGGATTAGAATAACTGTCTTGTGGCTTGTTCTCAGGAATAAATGGAGATTTGCATGCAAAATACTTAATAAAGGTTTAGTTAACATTATTTGTAGAAAGAAGTAGCGTGTAGTTTTTCCCTACACCTGTATGTGGCAGAGCTTAAAGTAGTAAGATTGGTGTGTTTGAAATAAAAGAACAAAGTAAAGCTCTGCAACATAAATATCTAGCAGGTATTTCTTTCTGCCTTATATCATTGTTGTTAACACGTCTACATTCCCGTTGTTAACATATCTACCTCATTGCTTTGTGCAGAGTGTTTAATAAATGGGACTTCACTCTTGCTTTCTGCTAAAAGCTGGTTGAGGCCCCCTTTCTCCTTCCTGCTTAGGGACTCCATGTGGGTCCCTGGTTGAGGTTTATCTTGTAGAGACCCTGAGATTCCTGAGTTGTGATGTGGCTCCCATTAGACCCTCATCCTCTTCATTGAATAGAAGGGCAATGCAGGGAACATCTCTAAGGCTTTAAGATTATTTAGCAGTTCTTAGAAAACCTTGGAGCTCTCTGGTTTTCTAGAGCTGGCTATCAGTGGAGTCTCGCACAAAGCATTTGCTCAGTTAAGGTTAGTTTATTAACAAAGAGCACGTCTAACTACACTGCAGATCTGTGTCAGCTAATCGCAAGAAGTATAATCAGCGCTCTCTCTCCAGATTTATGTGATTATTAGAATAGGTGCCAAAAGCTTAAATACAGTGGGAGAAGAAAAGCTTAAGGAAAGCTTTTCAGCAAATGGGCAGGGAAGAATCCCTGTGATACTCTATTTTAGGGCTTACAAACAGCAGGATGTATGGGGAGTGTCATTTGGCCCCATCGTGTGGTCTTTTGAAACACGAAACATTAGAAATACTCTGTGATTTGAAATAAAGGGCGAAAAGTTACTATTTTATGCCCTTGTGCTGGGGACAAATAAGATTATTGTTTAAATTCCAAGTTTATACTATAAGTTTTGGATATCAAGATGTTTAGATTGGAAGTTTAAAGGTATATTTGAAATTTTAATTTATGGATTCTAATTTTCTGTCAAGTTACTCCATTAGGTAGATTTCATTACATAGGTTTAAAACTTCAGGTTTTCGTACTTTATGTGTGGTAGAAAACTTTGGTTGCAAGTACAGAAAATCTACTGACTTAAACCATAAGGAATATCTTGGCTCGTGTAACTGAAGGTTCATCAGGGCTCCAGTCCTGACTGAAAATAATAGAACCTTAGCAGTTGTAGGCTTCATGGGTACAGGTCTGTGAATGTCCAAAGGGAGAGAGACACCACTGCTTTGGGTGGCATTAATTTAAAAGTGAGAAACTATGTTACCCTGAAAGCCCTAGCTTTTTTATCTGTGCTGTTACTTTCTTGACTCCTGTTCTGTTGGTACCTGTTTAATGGGTCACGTACCCGTTCCTGAGCCGTCCCTATGACAAGGACATGCCGTGTCCTGATTGGCTGAGGCCTGTGTTCCTGATGGGTGGGGTCAGCTTCTCCTGAACCCGAGTAGGAGGGGGGTGATAGTTGAGTGGACATAAAGGCACCATTAGGAAGGGGAGATGAACCCTAAGCAGAGTTGGCCGTGGTCACTGCAGGAGAGCAAGGCAGGAAATGGTAATAGTTGGGACTCTTTCACTGCAGATAACGGAAAATCCAGCCTTTTATGGCATAAGTGAAAATGGTGGTCTCTTGGCTCCTATCATGGAAATGTCCACAGGTGGAGTAGCTGCATGGATGGCTGGATTCAGGACTCAGAGGTTCTTCTTTAGCTCTCCGTCTTGGCCTCTTTCTTGCTTTTTTTGACCCCATCTTAGAAACACAGTCTCCCCTTGTAATCACCAGATGGCAGGGTAGCTCCTCTTCTCCTCATATTCCAGGAGAAAGAGCAAGCGATACCAGGAGCGGCCACAAAAATCTGGTTGTAGCTTATTGGCTCTCATAGGCCCGCCCCTGACGAGTTAGATTGCTGTGGCCAAGGAAGTATAATGTGCTGATGGCAACACAGAGATTACTCCAAAGAGTTGGGCTAGGGTAGGGCTCGCTTTACCTAAACTGCAGGATGGAGAACAAGGGAGGTGTGGTGTGGTTTTTCCAAGGAGATGGGGTACTGGACAGACGTCCATCTCAGCCGTGAACAGGTTTGTTTGTGCATTTTTTGTGAAATAGTTACTAAACCAAACACTGTATATGTTTGTATCTCCAGTAGAGAAGACATACCAATATGGGTAAGGTGATGTAATTACTTAGGTTTTATTTTCCAATTTGAAAAAAACATTGTCGTAATTGTATAATTTTTACTTACAGCCAGTTTGTCTTTTTAATTTGTATACAAAGTTTCATTCCACTTTGACTTCAGCTCTGCATAGTGTGTGGTCAGGTTAATTTGCAAGAGAATATCTGCTTACATATGTACTGAAGATGTTGTGGAGGTGCTTATGTGAATCCTTCTTTTCTTTTCCCCCTTGGGGGGTGTCCCATAGATGAAAAAATGTTTAAAACCCTTAAAGAAGAAGGAAATCAATGTGTAAAGGACAAAAACTATAAAGATGCCCTTAGTAAATACAGTGAATGCTTAAAGATTAACAACAAGGAATGTGCCATTTATACAAACAGGCAAGTTCTTTGTAACTTTATATATTTCTTACATTAATTTTTTTGGTTAAAAAATACAAATTAATTGCCAAAGTGTTTTTTTTTCCCATCATTTTGAGAATTTATATAGCATATTGTCCTAAGTGAGTGTTTTTCAGAGAGACTGACAGCATGCGGTGTGCGGGCTGGGGGGCATTGGCAGCCGCTCAGTTGGGCCTGAAACCGTCTCTCCCTTTGGTGTCAGTGCAGACAGCTTGCTGCCCAGCTGTCCTCTCCTCCCTCCACCGGCCTTCCTTTCCCTGCCCTTCTCCGGGTTCTGAGGTGTAGATCCCTTTTTCACTCTGCATGCTCTCTGAGCCAATCTATCTTCTCCCCAGTCCCACTACCACCTTTCCGTGGGAACCCCTGCCCCCCTCCACCTCCCCTTGGGCTCCAGACCTGAGCAGTCCACTCCTGTCTGCACTCCTGACCGACGCCTCCCTCACCCGGGCTGTCCACGAGCTCAGATGTCCTCTTCCCAAATTCCTCTCTGGTGGGAGCCTTTCTCTCCGCCCTCACCATTGCCGCTGTCCTGGGCCACCACGTCTCCTCCTACATGTTTCCAGCACCCTCCGTAGCACCCTGCATGTCGTCTTCCCTCCGTCTCGTTCTCCAAGCTGCAGCTGGAGCCATCGTTCTAAAGCCCGGTAAACAGATTAGCCCCTGTTTGAGAACCCATCGGTGGACCTCCATGAAGCTCAGGAGGAAGCTCAGCCTTCTTTCCATGATTTATGGGACCCTTCACCATCTGGCCTGGCCTCCCTTCTACCTCACCCCTGCACCCAGCCATATGGCACTTTCCTTAGCCCATCAAGAGCACTGCGTGCGCATGCGCACGCACTCTCTCACGCGCTCTCTCTCTCTCTCTCTCTCACTGTGAGACTCTGCTGTTGCTGGGCCCTTGGCCACCACTCTCCCGTCCTACTTCTGAATTCTCAGCCCAGTGCCTTGGCACTGAATAATTCTCACCTCATACTCTGGAATTCAGTTTGAATGTAACTTCTTCTGGGAGTTGTTCGCTGACGACTCCTGCCCTTGCCTCAGCCCCACCAGATCCAGTGAGATTCTCAGCTGTGCGCTCCCAGAGCATCTTGTTCAGATATTAGTGTGTTTGCAGGATTTACTTGTTTCTCTCTTCCACTAGACTGTAGCCTCCTTGAGGGTCCCGGACCGTATTTTGTTGGCAGTTCTATCCCCAGTGCCGTAATTACATGTACTGCATGAAAATGCCACGGTCGGAGTCAAATGTTAGGGTTCCGTGAGACAGCTGTGGTGTTGAAACTGAGCTGTGTTCTGATTTTTATGAGCTGTCTGAATTCCCAGATATGTTGTTTTTGCTGTTCATAACGCATCATTACTTTCATAATTACGTTCTGCCAGAGCTCTCTGTTACTTGAAACTGTGCCAGTTTGAAGAGGCAAAGCAGGACTGTGATCGGGCACTTCAGATCGATGATGGGAACGTGAAAGCGTGCTATAGACGAGCTCTGGCTCATAAAGGACTCAAGGTGAGGAAAGCTTCATTTTCATCTGTAAATTGCAGCTCTGAAAATAGCATGTGGATTTTATGAACATAAATCCTGGATTTAATCCTGGTTCTGTGCTAATCAGGCTTAAAACCTTGGAATAGACTTCAGATTTCCCCTACCATTAATGTGGAACTAGGTAATTTCTAAGATTTCCTTCCAGCTCAAAAATTAGGATTTATTTCCTGATTTTCTAAGGAATTTTTTTAGTTATCATAGATCTACTTGAAGGGATAGGAAGATTGAATCACTGAAGGCAACCAGCGGTGTCACTGGTTCTTTCACCAAAGGTTTGGGGTTGTCTGTGGGGGTGGGAGGAAGGCGTTGGAAGGGAAGATTGATTGACCCAGTGGAAGTTGGTAGAGACAAAGCGGAGATTGGGAGGCTCATGGTGATTTGGGCCTTCAACTGGCTGGTCATCAGTGTGACTGTAGAGTGATGTCCTTCTCTAAGAGAACCACATCCTTATTTCCAGAGGAAGTATTGTATAATTACACTTTTACTGAGGCTGATTCTTCTGTGTGGAACTATTTGAATGAATGTTCATGTTTGTAGAAATTGACATCACAAGGAAAAATTAGAACATAGGGGGCTCTGGCATTTCTTGAAATTATGGTATTTCTTTAAAACCAATTTTTTTAGGGTCTAATACAGTGCAGTTCACATGTTGTAAGCCTATCAGAGATTTTTTTAAACTGAGGTTAATTGACGTGTAGCATGGTATTTGTTTGGGTATACAGAGTAGTGATCGATTTGCAAAATGCTCACCACAGTAAGTCTGGTTAGTAGCTCACCCGCACACATCATTACCATTGTTTTTTCTTGTAATGAGTACTTTTAAAGTTCTTCTGTTGTAGCAACTTTCATTTACAGTACTGTTGTTATTAACTGTTGTTAACTGTTGTCACTGTGCAGTACATTATTGTGTGTCCCATGACTTATATTTTAACAGGAGGTTTGTACCTTCGGACCCATTTCACCCACTCCGCAACCCCTGCCTTGCCTCTGACAATGACCAGTTTGTTCTTTGTATCTGTGAATTCAGTTTTGTTTTTGTTTTCTGTTTTTTCCCTATATTTCTTGTACAAGTGAAGTCATACGGTAATTGCCTTTCTCTGTTTGACTTATTTCACTTAGCATATGCCCTCAGGATCCATCCTTGTTGTTGCAAATGGTAGGATTTCCTTTTGTTTAACTGAATAATCCTCCATTGTGTAGGTACACTGCATTTTCTTTATCCGTTCATTTATTGATGGGCACTTAGGTGGTTTCCACGTCTTGGCTGTTATAAATATTGCTGCAGTGACCATGGGAGTGCTGGGATCTTTTTGATTTAGTATTTTCGTTTCCTTCAGATAAATACCCCGAGCTGGGATTGCTGGATCAGATTGTAGTTCTATTTTTCGTTTTTTGAGGAGCCTCCATGCTGTTTTCTGTAATAACCACACCAGCATACATTCCCACCAGTGCACAAGGGTTCCCCTTTCTCCACATCCTCAGTAATACCCGTTGTTTCTTTTTTCTTGAGTTTAGCCATTCTGACAGGTGTGAGGTGATACCTCATTGTGGCTTTGATTTGCAGTTCCCTGATGGTCAGTGATGTTGAGCATCTTTTCATGTACGTGTTGCCCATCTGTGTGTCATCTTTGAAGAAATAGCTGTTCGGTTCCTCTGCTCTTTTACTAACCGGATTCTTTTTTTGATACTGAGTTGTAGGAGTTGTTTGTGTATTTTGGATATTAACCACTTATCAGATTTGTGATTTGCAAATATTTTCTCCTACTTGGTAGTTTTTTCATTTTATTGATGGTTTCCTTTGCTGTGCAGAAACTTTTTAGTTTGGTGTGTCCGACTTGTTGATTTTGTTACTTTTGCTTTTGGTGTCAAATCCAAAACCCAAGACCAGTGTCAAGGAGATTTATTGCCTATGTTTTCTTCTAGGACTTTTATGGTTTTAAGTCTTATGTTCAGATTTAACCCATTTTGTGTTGCTGTTTCTGTACAGTATAAGAGAGTGGTCCAGTTTTCCCAACACCACTTACTGAAGACTGTCCTTTCCTCAGTGAGAATTCTTGATCCCTTTGTCATAAATTAATTGACCACATATGCATGGGTTTATTTCTGGGCTCTCTATTCTGTTTTATTGATCTCTGTGTTTGTTTTTATGCCGGTACTATACTGTTTAGATTACTATAGTTTTGTAATATAGCTTGAAACCAGGAATTGTGATGCCTCTAGCTTTGTTCCTTTTCAAGATTGCTTGGCTATTTGGGGTGTTGCCAGGTTCGTATAAGTTTTAGGATTGTTTGTTTTATTTCTGTGAAAACGGCCATTGGAATTTTGAATAGGGATTGCATTGAATCTGTAGATGCTTCATGTAGTATAAACATTTTAACAGTATTAATTTTTCCACCCATGAGCATGAACAGTCTTCCCATTAATTTCTGTCATCTTTGGTTTCTTTTATCAGTGTCTTACAGTTTTCACTATATATAGTATGTAGAAATCTTTTGCCTTTTTGGTTAAATTTATTCTGAGATATTTTATTCTTTCTGATGCAGTTTTAAGTAGAATTTTAATTTAGTTTTTGATTTTTGAATAATGTATATGTCCCCATGTAGCCACCACTCCAATCAAGGTAAATAACATTCACATCTTTCCAGAAACTTCCCTGTGCCCATTTTCCTTTATTTCCCTCCTTCCACACCCACCCCCCGGTAGCCATTCATCTAGTTTCTATCACTGTAGATTAGTTTTGCTTCTTTTTGACAGTAACCGTATAATCGTATAGAATGTACTGTATTTTTTGGCTTTTTTTTTTTTTTAACTCAGCATAGCATTTGCGTTATCTGTATTCTGTATCAGGAATTGTTTCTTTTTATTACTGAGTTTTATTACCAAATATACCACATTTTTTTTTACACATATTTACCAGTTAATTACTTTTAGATGTTTCCATTCTGGGGCTGTTAAGAATAAAGGTGCTGTGATTATTCCTGCCCACATTTTTTACAAAGTTGTACATGAACTGGTACAGCAAGAGGCCAGGTGCAAGTGGGAATGGGGATGGGGCGAGATGGTCAGATCATGAAGGGCCTGGGAGGCCTCGCTGTGGTGGACAGTCTTGATGCTGAAGGTAGTGGGAACCCTGAGGGCCGGTGGGGGGGGCATAAAGAGTCAGATTGGGCCACAGCGCCAAAGCTGGATCACTGGGGGCCCAGCATGGAGTAGGGAGGTTGGTTAGAAGCGGCCAAGGTAAGAAGCAGCTGCCTGAAGGAAGGTAACAAATAGCCAAGAGAAGAGAGAAGAGTATTAGTTTGCCTGGAACTTCCATAACAAAAAGTACCACACACATCGTGGCTTAAACGACAGAAATGTGTTTTCTTACGGTTCTTAGAGTTCTTAATTTTAAGATTAAGTTGTCAGCCGGGATGGCTCTTTCTGAGGGCTGTGAGGGAAGGATGCATCCTAGGCCCCTGTCCTTGGCTTGTGGATGGCTGTCTCCTCCCCGGGTCTTCACTTTGTCGTCTCTCTGTACACATCTGTCTGCCAGTTTCCTCTTCTAGTAAGGACACTAGTCCTGCTGGATTAGGGTCCACCCTGACGACCTGATGGTAACTTGATTACTTCTTCAAAGAACCTGTCTCCAAATGTGGTACATTCTGAAGTGCTGTGGGTGAAGCCTCCCGGCAGAGGAATTTTCAGGGGGACACAGGTTAGCCCGTAGCAGAAAGTGAGGGGCTAAATCAAAGGTGTTTGAAGGTAAACACCTGAGAGTAACATGTCCCGGGGAAGGAGCAAAGTGGGTACCTCCCTGCTTCCTGGCTTGGGGATTGAGTGGTGTAGTGCAATAATGGGGGTGTTGAGGAGGAGGGAGAGGGATAGTTCAGTTTAACCTTACTGAGTTTGAGAGAATGCTTTCAGTTCCATGCCCATCACTGACAGGGAAATATCTAAAAATATCTTCTGTAAAAACCTGGGTTTTGCTGGGAGAGGACAGCCCTGTTTCTGTGTAATATAGCCGATGAGTCCAAGCTGTGCACATCCAGGGCCCAGGCTTTTCTGTTTTCTAGATCCTAGATCCACTGAGGTGGTGGTCCAGCTGTCCTTGCGCTGCTGCCCACCTCCCCTTCCCCCCGCCCGGCGTGTTCTCAGGGATGTTGTAAAGGACACAGATCCAGAGCCGAGTGAACATGCGTAATTGGGTTCTGAGCACGGGAGCCTCCGTCCGCGCGGGGCTGGCCGAGCCACCTTCCCTGCGCGTGGGGGCCTTTACTGTCCAGCCAGCAGCCCCCTGGCTCCCCTTGTGACCTGACCTCTGTGTCCCCCCCCCCGCCCCGCCTTCTCTTAGCAACACGCTCCTTCCTAAACCTCAGGTAAAGGTTTCTTCGCTGGTGTGTGGCACCCTGAAGTAAGAGAGGCTGCTTCAAAATTCCTCCTCTTTTTCGGAGTTGTGTGGATTCGAGCCCATGAGGGTAGATATGCGCGGCGACTCGTGGGTGTGTCCAGACTGAAAGCAGGTTTCCCTCATACTGGCTGCCTGGTTCTTGGAACGTTTCCCTGAAGTAAAGGCAGAAGGCGTACCTAATGAAACACCTTCTATACTTCTTTGGCATGAATTCTAGAAATTGTATTGTGCAGAAAGATAATCCCAAATTGGAGTAATCCTATCCCACTAGGTTCTGAGGCCGGCAGTTGGTTTTTCTGGTTTAGGTTCTTGTAGCTTCATTTATATATCCTGTCATTGAAGTTATGTGCCGAGCAAATATAATTTCAGGATCCTCAAAGGCGACAGATGCCTATAAAATGCATCAGGACTCACGGCCGGATCCGCTTCGTGTGTCTGTAGCGAGGAGCTGGCGCAGAGGCTCCGGGTGCCCCGCCGCTAGTTCCCAGCCCAGCGCCCGCTTTCTTAGATCTTTCTAGATGACTTTAACTGTGTGCAGCTTTGAAAAGCGTAGGGCTTTCACTTAAAATCTGTTTTTTCTTCCAAATTTTTGTTTCAGTTCCAGTTACCATACAGTGCACTAGTCGTTTCGGGTAGAGAATTCGGTGACTCAGCACTCATCCCAACCAGCGCCGGCCTCAGCCCCCGGCACCTGTTCAGCTCCCCTCCCCCTGCCCCGCCTCCCCTCCCCCACCTCCCCTCCCGGATGGAGCAGTTCTCTGTAGTTAAGTCTGTTTCTTGGTTCGCCCCTTCTTTTTCCCTGTGTTCATTTGTTTTGTTTCATAAGCTTCACATGTGAGTCAAGTCCAGTGGTATTTGTCTGAGACTTTCTTTCTCCAGTGCCGCTCCTGTGCTAGACTGTGGCTCGTGGAGGTGAAGAGCCCGTGGTGTCGCCTTAGGGAATTTGCACCCATTAACTGGGCTGTGCTGTAAGGCCCAGACTAGCAGACGGTAATGGAATTGTTACTACAGTTGAAGTACACCTGTTAATAGTGTATATTAACATAAACATGTGGGATTATACTTTTCTTCTTTAAGGCCTAATGAGGTAATTAGCGACTTCAACTTTTCCTTCTTTTTGCCAGAGTCACACTCTGCTCTTCCCTCTGCCGCATGGCTGTGTCTCTGCAGGGCTTGTGTTCCCTGACAAGTGTATCAAAAGGAGACTCCTTCCCCCTCATTACGATCCATGGAAAACCTTGGCTTTCTTAACTGCATTAGTGGTAGTCCATACTCATTTGTTTTAAAAAATTGTTTCCCTTTCTAAGAAGCTTCCACAGGGGCCGTAGCTGCCTGACCATTCTTGGAATCTGGCAGAGGGACTCCTCACTCTTCTCTCTCGTTCTCTCTTTACATTTACTTGCCCCTGTTGTAACTCTTAGCAAAGTGTCCTTTCATGTTTTCTTAAGTCTCCTCCAGACAGATCGCTCTTTTGGCACAGATTTTTCTTAAATACAAAACAAAAATGTGAGTAAGTTGAAGTCCCCTGTGATGTGGGACTTCTTCCATTTCCAAGGCCATAGCGTACAAATCTGTTTTCAGGCTTCTCACTGGGATTCCACAGCTGTGTTCTCATTCGCTTGGTGGGCATTGCTGCCGTGATCGTCTCAAGGATTCTCTGTGCCTCGGTTTCCTTAGCTTTAAAATGGGGATAGCAGTTAGTATATATAGGGCTATTGGAGGTAAACTAATACTAAGTGCAGGGAATGGTAAGAGTTAATAGTTACTATGACCTCAGCTTGCCCTGCTGCCCCCTTTCTTGCCTTCCAGTATGGTTCCCAGGATGAACACTTCAGCTGGAAATACAGTGTCATTTGTTTTTCTGTAGTCGGTTCCAGCTACACTGTTGTGGCACAGAGGTATGTGGTTTGTGACTAAAAGAATGTAATGGACTATGGTTTGCAAATAATTTACCTTTTTTACTGAATGAGAGCAGATCTACATTTATCTGTTTAAACAGGTCATTTTTGCTCTCGTGTCCTGCTGGGTGGAGGGGGGAGGGATGCGGCCTGACAGCGAGCGCCCCAGGAACGCCCCATAAGCACTCGCCTGTCTTACCCGTGCCTCGGCCTCCAGTGCGTGCTCTTAATCTGTGGGTCGTAAATACTTAGGGAGGTTACACATCACTGAATTCTTTGTCTCCTTACAGAATTAATTTTGGTTTCATCAAAACACTGGTCCTAGTCTGTAATTCTAGAATGGCCTCTCACATCAGACAGTGATTTTGTGGTATCTGTCTCTACTACCAGATTCTTTGCTATGTTTTGTTAAGCTTAGATTTCCTTTTCTTTTCCGTCAGCCTTCCCAATGTATTGTCTGACTCTCTGGAAGAACAAATGTTGCTGCCAGCTGCTGGAACGGCACACAACTTTGAAGGGTTTGACGGTGCAGAGTATTATGTGACAAGTGACATCTGGGCCTTGTGAAAACCAGAGTAGATAAGCTTTTGTTATCTTTTTTTTTTAAAGATTTTATTTATTTGACAGATCACAAGTAGGCAGAGAGGCTGAGCAGAGAGCCCGATGCGAGGCTCGATCCCAGGACCCTGAGACCATGACCCGAGCCGAAAGCAGAGGCTTTAACCCACTGAGCCGCCCAGGCGCCCCAGCTTTTGTTATCCTTAAAGATGAGAAAACTGAAACTCAAAGATTAAGTAGGATTTTGTTCCAGTTTTTTAATTAGTAGTTGCTAACCTGAGGATCTTCATTCTTGACATTCACTCACTCAGCAGACAACACATGCCTATTGTACACCAAGGACTGTGAAGGTTGTGGTGACCCCCAAATTGAACTTGAGTCTTCCAGCTCCAGATTCTGTGCTCGCTCTTCTCTGAAGGATGTTCTGTGTTATGGGTGTTAATATTTTAGTTCAAGACTGCTGTGTGGGCCTGACGTTATCATCAGGGTACTAAAGGGAACCCCTGCACACGTTCTGTGCTACTCAGCTTAATCATTCTCACTCCCACTTGAGCTCATCTGTGCTCCATAATGAAAATTATTTTCTCTGCCTTCCTCCTTTCAGGATTATCAGAAAAGTTTAAACGACCTCAATAAAGTTCTTCTACTAGATTCAAGTATTGTTGAGGCAAAGATGGAACTGGAAGAAGTAACCAGATTCCTTAACATTAAGGACAATACAACATCATTCAACAAAGAAAAGGAGAGAAGGAAAATTGAGATTCAAGAGGTATTTGATCATCTTTGAAAGTACTCTTCGGGGGATTTTATATTGGATTCTAAAGTCAGATTCCTAGGAGTTCAACAAAAATGTCTTCAGTTTTGTTTTTATTCTAATCTCCAATGAAGAAATTTTAACCAGTTATAGAGACAGAATTTTCTGTTGCCATAATTAGCCGTTGTATTTCCCAGATTGGGTCAACGGAGGGTATTGGGCTTCTGCATTACTGCACTTCCTCCTTTCTCTGCCTGCCCCCCTACTCTGGCCTACAGTTTGCATGGTTTTCCACCCGGATTGCTTTGGGGGCCTGTAGCCATTGAACTTTGCTTCAGGGTAGACCTGGAGAATCCTAATAGGACTGATGAAAATTTCAGTGGCCTTGCCATACCCTATAGGGATTTTTAGATTGATTTAGGCATTGTTAGCACTCGGAAACAAGACTGGCCTCATCAGAGGTCTTGGACAGTCACTCCTGAATCAAACTCAGTTTCTTGTGCTCTAGCTTTTTGCTTTGGCTTTGTTGAAGAATGTCAGCTCATGGGGCATCTGGGTGACTCAGTGGGTTAAGTGTCTGCCTCTTGATTTTGGCTCAGGTCATGATCTCAGGGTTGTGAGATCAAGCTCTGTGACAGCCTCTGAGCCCATCGTGGAGCTTGCTTAGGATTCTCTGTCCCTCTGCTCCTCTCCTCCCCGCCATGTATGTGTGCATGCGTACACTCCACCCAAAAAAAGTCAGTTCCTGAATTCTTGTGTACTCATGAATGCTGATATCATCCCATTTACCACCTTATATTTCCATTATAGAGCAAAAGCTAAAAAGTGAGAGAAACCAGAAATATTTTCCCTCTAAGGAGGAAAGAAAAAAGTCTTAAGTTCATGTCTCTGTTAAATGTAAGAAAATAAGTAAGTGTAAAATTTATCATGAAAAAGATAAAGTTGTTATGGGTCTTCTTTCATGGAAAACTATAAAAAATTTTTTAAAATACTTTCATGAATGGATATTTAAAACTTTTTTCTAAAATGAGATTTTACTATTATAAATTATACACTTTTCACTTAGAATTTGACTAAAGTATAGCTTACTAGTGTTTTCCAGCTCCTTCCCATTTTAATAAATGTATCTTGGGATGTGTGCAGTGGCTATTACGTCACGGTTTCATTTTTTCCCTCATGAAGGTGAGCGAAGGCCAGGAAGAGGAGCCTGGAAGGACCTTGGAGGAGCTCTCCACTGACTGCCCTGTCTCTGAGAACGGGGACACAACCAATGGGCCACCAGAATTGTATGAAAAACTACCCATCACCAAGCCCAACAATGCCTATGAGTTTGGTCAGGTTATAAACGCTATCAGTATACGAAACGATAAAGAAGCCTGTGCACACCTTTTAACCATCACTGAACCGAAAGATTTGCCAGTGTTGTTGAGTAACAAACTTGAAGGGGATACATTCCTCCTCCTTATTCAGTCTCTGAAAAATAATCTTATTGGTAAAGATCCCTCATTAGTGTATCAGCATCTTTTATATCTGAGTAAAGCAGAGAGGTTCAAGGTAAGTGCAAAATAACTTAATAAATGATTTTCTTCCAGGGTTTCTGTAACTCAAAAATGTTCATTTTTTCCTTAATTAAGCTAATAAGTTTTTCTCTTTCTTCCAGATGATGTTGACACTAATTAGCAAGGGCCAAAAGGAGCAAATTGAACAGCTCTTTGATGACCTCTCAGACACACCTAACAAGCATTTCACTTTAGAAGATGTACAGGCCCTAAAAAGGAACTATGAGCTTTAAGTCAAGACTATTGTTAGATTTCTTCCATGCTTATATGTGTTCCAGTAATGCTAGTGGGATGGTATTGTAATAGAGTTGCATGGATGAAACCTGGTTTAGAAAAGATCCTTTGATCTGGAGTATAAAGTATTTTACTTATTTTTATACATAGAACATGTATATTCTACAATATGCTTTTTATCAGTTGTAAATATTTTCTTACGTACCAAGAGCTAACATCTTTATATTTAATAATTATATTTGGAACTTGTTTAAAGTACATTTTAATTTATAGTACACATTTTCTTTTAATTACTCACTTGTTGAAAATTTGATTTGAATTACATTTCTTTGGACTATGAAGGATTCCTCTAAAGTGTGATAGAAATGTATTTCTTTAAAAATCATTAACAGTGATTATTATATTACCTTTATTTCCTGCTATGATATACATATATAAATCCCTTTTGTACTAGTTGTGTATTACAGTAAGCTAGAGTGAAATGCAACACTTAAGTCTTATAATAAATGATTAATAGTGATTATTAATTTAAGAGCTTTAAGAGGAACTTATTTTTTTCTTAACATGGAAACATTCAGAACAAAAATTGGCAAAAATTTCTACTTTTTACTAGATTTTAAATTAAATATATTGCTTATGTAAATAATAACAAAACCACTACTGTATAAAAGCAGACTAAGCCTGCCTTTTGTCACCTCCACATTTTCCCGCAAGTTTAAATGTCCCTTTTCCTCCTCCTTTAAGCATGACCATATTTATTCCCTTGAAGTGAAGAGATCTTATCATATTGAAAATTCCTTTGTTAACTTGGTCAAAGTAAAGGCATTTCTTAAAACATTCAGGTCTGTATCAGTGTACTGTCATTTATTCCTGTAGTTGTTAGAGTCAATTCTCTTTTCATATTCATTATCAGATCTTTCAGAATTACAGAATTTTTAAGAATCATTGTGGGTAAATGATAATTTTCAAGCTCTGACATTTCTCTTTTTAACTGTTCTTTGTTCATTAATGAAAATCTGTGACTCTAGTCTTCAGGCAAAGCAAAGTTTTAGTAAACTTCAGAGATCTTAAAAGAAAACCTTCTCTTTTGTCCACAGTTACATACCTAGCTGCACAAGCCATCTGGCAGTGGCAGACCTCTCCTTGAGAGGAGGTGCAAAGCAGTGAGTGCCTGTTGTGTGGGTCATGGCGGGAGAAATCCATTTGTCTCCAGCAGCGGCCGGGGTACTGCAGTGGGACCTCCATGACTGTGAGGGGAAGGGAAGTGAAGGGAAGGAAGCAGATAAGAATATCAAAGGGCATTAAAAGAATGCAGTTGTTGCGAACTGCTTCAAGACTTCAGCAGGAAGTCTGCCCATATACCTCTGGAAGTATCCCACTCAAGGATCTCCCAACCACATTGCCCCACTGGGTCCACAGGCACCCCCACAGCCCCAAGTGCTAAACTCACAGCAGCTCCCACTATGGGGCTGGGTGCCCATGCGTGCTCCTGATGGGGCAGTGGGAACAGGTCTGGTGATCAGAGTGTTCTCAGAAAAACGGACCGGGGTCTGTGGGCAAGGGAGGAATCACCAACTGGAGCCTTGGAGCTATAGCACCACCTTCCGGAAAACAGGTGTTGAGCAGCCAGCCTGGTGAGTTCTAAGAAAAGATAAAGTTTTAAGAATTCTGCCACTAGAGGGAGCAAGAAGAGTGGAGTGGCTGAAAAGTCAAGGTAGCAGGGCCAGGGAGCAGCACTCCCGCCAGAAGGTAATCAGTAAAGGCTCGGGAGCCGTCTGCTACTTGAAATGGGAAAACAGCAATGCAAAACCACAAACACGAAAATCAAAACTTTGACCCCAAAAGATCTCAATAATTCAACAATTCAGCTTAAAGACACACAATATTGCGAATCTAGCTGACGAAGAATTCAGAATAACTGTTTTGAAGAACACAACTATCTACTAAGAAAACAATGATATTAGGAAGGAAAATACATACAATAACTTCTGTAAAAAATGATTTATTTTAGAGAACGTGCATAAGCAGAGGTGAGGGAGCAGAGGGCAGGGCGAAGCAGACTCCTCACTGACAAGGAATCCCAAAGCAGGGCTTGATCCCAGGACCCTGAGATCATGACCCAAGTTGAAACCAGGAGTCAGATGCTCAACTGACTCAGCCACCCAGGCGTCCCAAACAAAATGATTTATCAGAGAGAGAAAAAACAACCAAATTCTGGGGGCGCCTGGGTGGCTCAGTGGGTTAAAGCCTCTGCCTTTGGCTCGGGTCATGATCTCAGGGTCTTGGGATCAAGCCCCGAGTTGGGCTCTCTGCTCAGCAGGGAGCCTGCTTCCCCCTCTCTCTCTGCCTGCCTCTGTGTACTTGTGATCTCTCTCTCTCTCTGTGTCAAATAAATAAATCTTAAAAAAAAAAAAAATTCTGGAGTTGAATTCAGTGAATGAAATGAAGAATACAATAGCCTCTGCAGTAGAATAGAGCAGATGGAAGACAGAATAAATGACTTAGAGGATAGAAATTTTGAAATAATCCATGATCCAGAAGACAAGAAGGGGGCAAAAATTAAAAAAAAAAAAAAAAATTGAAAGCTCTCCTAAATCTGGAGAAAGAATTGAACATCCAAATTCACAAAGTTCATAGATAACCCTATATCCTCAATGTGGAAATACCTTCTCCCAGACAGGTTACAAGGAAACTACCGAAAATCAGGATCCTAAAGGCAGCTGGGGGTAAAAACCAGAGTGTAATTTACAGAGGAACCCCTGTGAAGCTATCAGCAGATTTCTCAGCAAAAAAAGGCCCTACAGACCAGGAGAGAGTGGAATGACATATTCAAAGTATCAAAAAACAAACTGCCAGCCAGAGTTATAAAGACTTGCCCAACAGACAAAAGCTGTGGGAATTTATCACCACTAGGTCTGCCTCGCAAGAAATGCTGAAAGGAGTTCTTCAAGCTGAAATAAAAAGATGCTAATCAGTGACATGAAAACATCTTTACACTGGTAAAGGTGAAAAATAAATTTAGAAAACTCTAATTCTATAATAGTATATTAGCCACTTAACTATATAGTATAAAGGTTAAAGGAGGAGTATTAAAAAGAACTTACCACTATAATTTGCTAACAGGACACAATATAAAAAGATGAATTGTAATAAAAATATAGGAGTAAAAGAGTAGAGCTTTTATAGGCAAATGAAGATAAGCTGCTATCAGCATAAAATGGACTATTCCATGTATGAAATGTTTTATGTAAGCCTCATGTTAACCACAAAGGAAAAATCTAGATTCACAGAAGATTAAAAAAGGGAAACATAAACATGGTGTATACCCACCATGGAAAATCACAAAGGTGAAACAAACAGGAAGGAAAAAGGAAGGGGATGGGGTAGGGGGAGGAGGGACCTGGGAAAAAGGAACGGAAATATAGAACAATCAGAAAGCAATCAGTAGGATGGAAATTGTCAATTGTTGTAAATCCCTACATATCAATAATTACTCTAAATGTAAACTGAATTCACCCATCAAAAGGCAGAGAGTGGCTGGATAGAAAAAGTAAGACTCAATTATATGCTTCCCACAAGAGACTTCAGCTCTAAGAACACACACAGGCTCCAAGTAAAGCGAAAGAAGAGGAAATTACATGCACTTGAAAACCAGAAGAGCAGGGATAGCCATACTCAACATTAGACAAAACAAACTTTAAAAGCCAAAATGTTAAGAGAGAAACTTTAAGCCAGAACTGTTAAGCCTTCAGACATAATGAAGATCAGTACAGCAAAAAGATATATATGCATTCAACACTAGAGCACCTAAACAGATGAAGCAAATATTAACAAACCTGAACGGAGGAACAGACCACTGAATAATGGCAGAGGACTTTTATACTTACAGCAATGGAGAAGTCATCCAGGCAGAAAATCAGTAAGGAAATGTTTGAACTGAACCATACTTTGGACCAAATGGACCGAACATACAGAACATTCCATCCAGTACCAACAATATATTATTCCCAGGAACACAAGGAACTTTCTCCAGGATAGATTATATGATAGGACACAAAACAAGTCTTAAGCAAATTTAAGAAGAGTGAAATCATACCAAACATCTTTTCTGACCACAATGGTATGAAACTACAACAAGCAGAAAGCTGGAAAAATCTATAAATATGTGAAAATTCAACACTTCTGCTGAACAACCAGTGGGTCAAAGGAGAAATTAAAAGGGAACTAAAATTTATCAAACCTATGCAAAAGCAGTTCTGAGAGGGAGGTTTATAGTGTAAATGCATATATTAAAGGTTAGATCTCAAACAGTCTGACCTTATACCTAAAAAACTATAAAAAGAACAAACTAAGCTCAAAGTTAGCAGAAGGAAGGAAATGGGGCAAAGCAAAAATAGAGACCAGGAAAAAAAATAGAAAAGATCAACAAAACTTTTTTTCAAAAATAAATGAAACTGACAAGACTTCACTAGACTAAGACTCAAAATGAGAAACGAAAAGAGGAGACATTATGGAAATAAGGATCGTAAGCGCCTACACCATGAATAGTTACATGCGAACAAATTAGGTACCTTTGAAGAAATCGATGAATTCCTAGAAACAGAACTCACCAAGACAATCAGGAAGAAACACAAAATCTGAACAGACCAATAAGAGACTGAATCAAAAACTTCCTAAGACAGGGGCACCTGGGTGGCTCAGTGGGTTAAAGCCTCTGCTCAGGTCATGATCCCAGGGTCCTGGGATCAAGCCTCACATCGGGCTCTCTGCTAGGCGGGGAGACTGCTTCCCTTCCTCTCTCTCTGCATACTTGTGATCTCTCTCTCTGTCAAATAAATAAACAAATCTTTAAAAAACAAAAACAAAAACTTCCTAAGACAGAAAACTGCAGGACCAGATGGGTTCACTGGCAGATTCTACCAAACAGTGAAGAGTTAAAAATCCTCAAACTCTCAAAAAATTGAGGAGGGAACACTTGCAGGCTGATTCTATGAGGCAGCAGTACCCGGATATCAAAGCCAGAAAAGGACCTACAATAAAACTAAAGACTCATGACTCTGATGAATATAGATATAACATACTCAACAGTGAAAAGTCAAAAGCTTTCCTCTAAGATTAGGAACAAGACAAGGATGCCCACTCTCATCACCTTAATACAATTGTTGGAGATCTTAGCTAGGACAGTTGGGCAAAATAAAGAAATAAAAGGCATCCAATTGAATAGGAAGAAGTAAAAAATTTTTTAAAGATTTTACTTATTTGAGAGAGTTCGAGCATGAGCGGGTGAGAGGCAAAGGGACAAGCAGACTCCCTGCTGAGCAGGGAGCCTGATGTGGGCCTCAATCCTGGGACTTCTGGATCATGACCTGAGCTGAAGGCAGATGGACCCAGGCTCCAGCTGTTGCCAGTACATAGTTTTATACAAGAAAAATAAAGTGGATTAAAAATCTGTTAAATAAATGTAAAAATATATGAATAGCTCATACTACTCAATAACGAAAACCAATCTGATTAAAAGAATGGGCAGAGGAACTAGACCTTTTCCCAAAGAAGACCTCAAAATGGCCCACAAGGTACATGAAAAGATGCTCAACATCACTCATCATCAGGGAACTGCAAATCAAAACCACAACGAGATGCCACCTCACACCTATTAGAATGGTTCTCACCAAGAAGACAACAAATCAGCACTGGTGAAGATGTGGAGAAAAGGCAGCCCTTGTACACTGGTGGGAATGTAAATTGGTACAGCCACTATGGAAAACAGTATGGAGGCTCCTCAAAAAAACTAAAAATAGAACTACCACATGATCCAACAATTCCACTTGTGGGTATATATCCCAAGGAAATGAAAACAGGATATGGAAGAGATATATGCAATCTCATGTTTATTGCAGCATTATTCACAATAGCCAAGAAACGGAAACAACTTCAGTATGCCTGTCAGCTGATGAATGGATAAAAAAGACATTACACACACAAACACACACACACACACACACACACACACACACACACAGAGCAATATTTTCAGTCATAAGGAAATCTGCCATTTGTGACATGGATAGACCTTGAGGACAGCTAAGTGACATAAAGTCAAAGGGAGACAAATACTGTATAATACCACTTAGATGTGGAACCTTAAAGCCAAACTCCTAAAAATAATAAAATAATAGTTACCAGGGGGCTGGACGTTGGGGGGATAGAAGAAATGTTTAAGTGTACAAACTAGCAACTAGTAGATAAGCTAAGTCCTAGAGATCTAATGCATGGCTTAATGGTTATAGATAACAAGGTTATCTATAACATGTTATCTATAACAATGGTTATAGATAACAATTATAAACATCAAACTTGCTAAGAGACTGATCTTAATTACTCCTACCATAAAAAAATAGGCAATGAAGATGCTACCTAGCACGAAAATGGCAATCACAATATATAAGTGTACCAAACCAGGATGTATGCGTTACATTTACACAATATGTCAAATATATTTCAATTAAACAACTGTAGGTGGTTTTGACTGCACAGTTTATCACACGCTGTGTAATTTAGTCCTTATAACAATACTGTTATAGATGAGGAAACCATGGCACAGAAAAGATACAGAGAAAACTTAAATCCTGATTACAAATATTACATGTGGTTGATCAGATTCAAACCTGGGCAATCTGTCTTTGAACCTTTGCTGCGTAATGGAAAGTATTAAATATAATGGAATAATAATAATAATAATGGCCTTTAAGTGTTACAGCTTAGCAGAGGCAATGAATACATCAATTACCAATCTAACTACACTAACAGAAATGTAGCGGTGATTACGTAGTGCAAGAGAAATGCCCAGTACTGCCTGTGAGGTTGAGACAGCGTTCAAGGTCATGTTGCAGCTTGAGCTTGTCATTCAGTCGTGAAAAGGATGTGCCAGGCAGAGGCAGTGGGAGATACAGAGGCATCACGAGGCATGCTGAATGGGAGTGGGAAGTAACTGGGCATGTTTAGGGAACTGCATGTACTTTTAATATCTGAGGAGCACAAGTCTGTGATAAGCCTGAAGGAATGGTAGTTGGATCAAACAGAACGCTGTATGCTGCATATAAAATGGTAGAAATATCAGAGTTTTAGTTACACAAGTAGTTCCTTTGCGAGTCAGGCATCGCCACTCTTAACCAATAACTGGTTTTCTTCCCCTTCTCATCACACCCTAGCAGGAGCTTTCAGTCTTTTTGTAATTGGTTGGGGCCATGTGAATAATCCTGCCGGGAGGGCCGGACCTGGTCTTTTCATCTTGCTACGGTCCCAGGTTGTGGCTTACAGGGGGACTACGGCTCCATCAGCCCAGTTCCTGGAGTGTTGGTCTGAAGCAAATGCCTGTCAATCTGTGTTGGACAGGTAGCATGAATAAGAAATAATCCTTTTGGGGGGCACCTGGGTGGCTCAGTGGGTTAAGCCTCTGCCTTCAGCTCAGGTCATGATCTCAAGAGTCCTGGGATCAAGCCCCGCATTGGGTTCTCTGCTCAGTGGGGAGCCTGCTTTCCCCTCTCTCTCTGCCCACTTGTGATCTCTCTCTCAGTCAAATAAATTAAAAAAAAAATCTTAAAAAAATGTATTAAAAAAAAAGAGAAATAATCCTTTTTTGTAAAGCCACTGAGATTTTGGATAGTTTAAATTATATCCAAAGACTTAGCCTCTCACAGTCTGTTTCTGTATCTCTTCTGTCTTAAGCCTTTAAATCTTTGCTGAACTCTCAGTCTGTAAACCAACTGCAAACTCTCTGTCTCCCCATGAATGTCTCATCGCATCTCAAATGTAGTAAGGCCCCAAACTGAACTCTTCGTTCCCTCAAAGTCAGGCTTCACTTACTCAGGATCTCGGTGAAAGGTACCAGTGTTTATGCTCTGGTCTAAGCCAGAAACTTCAGCTTCCTCCCAGGCTTTTCTTACTCTTTCAATGTCCACACCCAATATTCCATTCAGGAAAACTTTTATTACCAAGATGGGGCATACTCACCCATCACTGACTGTTCACACACCCGACGTCTCCCTGCTCCCAATGCTCTCCTCTCCTCCCTCTTACCTCGAAAACCACAGGGCTATTCCTAGTCATCCTTTAAAATCCAGTTCAGGGACACCTCAGTGGCTCAGTGGGTTAAATGTCTGCTGTTGGCTCAGGTCATGACCCTGGGGTCATGGGATTAAGTCCCACATTCGGCTTCCGGTTCAGTGGGGTGTCTGCTTCTCCCTCTCCTTCTACCCCAACCCCCTGCTCATGCTTTCTTGCAAGTAAATAAATAATATCTATAAAATAAATAAATCAATAAAATCCAGTTCATATGTCACCTCCTAGAGGCTCTTCCTTACCTGCCTTGGCTGAGTTAAGTGATCTTCATTTTCTCATAGTGCTGTGTGCACAGCTCTATCATAGCTCTAACCACTGTTTTGGTGTTTTTGTGTGTGTGTGTGTGTGTGTGTTTGTTTTGTTTTAAGATTATTTGAGTGAGAGAGTGAGTGGGAGTAGGGGGAGGAGCAGAGGGAGAGGGACAAGCAGACTCTGTACCAAATGTGGAGCCTGACATGGGCTCAATCCCATGACCCCAAGATCATGACCTGAGCTGAAATTAAGAGCTGAACATTCAACTGACTGAGCCACCCAGGCACCCCCACTGTTTTGGTATTTTGAGTTGACTTGTCTGTGACAGAAAATGTCTGGTTTAGTTCTGTTCCCCATGTCACTCAACAAAATGGCACAATAGAGACTCAATACCTCCTCAATGAATGAATAAGAAGCATTACTGGGGCGCCTGAGTGTCTAATTAGTTAAGCGTCTTGACTTCGGCTTAGGTCATGATCCCAAGGTCCTGGGATGGAGCCTTGAGTCAAGACTCCCCACTCAGCAGGGAGTCTGCTTGTCCTTCTCCCTTTGCCCCTCCCCAGCTCGTGCTCTGTCTCTCAAATAAATAAAATCTTTTAAAAAAAGCATTACTAACATATTTTTGGGTACATATATTAAAATACTTCAATAGAATGAGCACTTATTTTACCTAATAGGTTGCTATAAATCATGCATCCAGAAGTAGCAAAGTCTCAAAGAAAGTAATTCTATACTGAGACAGGATGATTTATCATTAAAGTTTGACCTTATGCCTTAGGGACCTAATAAGCAAATTTTTAGACATAAGAATGAAAGACAAAATATTAAAACAGAAAAAGGGGGAAAAGCCCAAAGCCTTTCAAATGAAAAGTAAACATGACAATACTTACTAGATGTATAACACCTGAGGAAATCTACAATCACTGGGCTTAAGTTTGCATATTTCTAAATATTAGTAAATATCCCTTGGGATGACAGCATTTTGTTGTGATACAACATATGAAAATGCCTCCTAAGCTATATACAGTATTTCTGGCTCATGGACACTATGAAAACTCCCCGTGTATAGAACATCTCCTAACTGCGGCCCATCAGTTAATGTCCAGTCTCTGCAGCTGTTACATCATCCCACAGTCCACTGCCATGGTAGTGCCACTAGCTGTGACCACTCTCAGCTCCTGACCTTAACTGAAGTAACAGGCCATCTCCTACAACTGCTCCAATCAGCTCCCCTTCCTTCTGACATCACATTTTCCCTGCCCTTCTTCATTTTCAGAAAGTAATTTCCCCCTCCTTACTAGGACTGATCCCTCATCCTATCCCCTCTATAAGGACTTTCCTCCAACGATAATACCATCTTTTGCATATGTCCCTTTCAATTACCACCTTCCTCTTAGCCTACAAACCTACTCGACTCTTCCCCACTTAAAAGTTCCTTTCAATCAAGTTTCTATCCTTTCCTACATCATGTTTTCAAAAATAACTTTTTCTATTTTTCCCACCTCCCGAATCCTCTTTTTTTAATAAAGAAATTTGGCCTCTATTTCTCATCAGTATTCAAACTACTCTCAACAATCTTGGTCACATCCAGAAACCTTTTCTTAGTCATAGAATTGGGTTATACTGTAGCCCAAAGAGATTTTGTTTTAGAGATCATCTCATCTAAATCTACTCCCTTTATTTATACTGAAGCCCAAATTAAGAACATAATAGAATACTATGCAGTTAGAAAGGCTGATAAACTCTGAGACTGTGGGCAAAGAAAATGAAAGGTGAAAGGTGAAACGGCAAAACCTTAACAGCTGCTGCAAGACTGAATCCAAATTGGCGATCTTAGCTCTGACCGCTCGGAATGATTGATGATGCTTCTAGGCCGTTTCAGAGAGTAACTCTTTCATGAGCAAGATCTCAGAAAGCACAGGGCTCTTTAAGTTGATACTACAACAGGGTGGATATACTGGTAATTTGATGTTTGTTGGCAAAGCTTTCATTTTCACTTCTGAAATGCATTTTGGTGAAAACTCCCTTCATGATCCCGGGAAGTGGTGACCTTTTTTTTTGAGGATTTCAAGCCAATTTATTTTAGATTGAAGTAAAAGTTTGATTCCTTAAAAGGACTTAACACAGTCTTTAATAATTTGGTTTTTTTTTGTTTACTTGGTTTCTTAGCAGTGAGGGCTACACCTGTATTGTTATTATATTTTTAAAACCTGAAACATAGAGATGCCTGAGTGGCTCCGCTGGTTAAGCGTCTGCCTTTGGCTCGGGTCAGGATTCCAGAGTCCTGGGATGAGCCCCGCGCTGGGCTCCCTGCTCCATGGAGAGCTTGCTTCAACCTCTGCCTCTCCCAACTGCTTGGTCTAGGAGATAAATAAAGTATTTTTAAAAAACCCAAATATTTCTCCAACAGTTCTTAGGATATGTGCATCAGAATCACTTGGGAATCTTGAGTCCAAGGGGTTGGGAATCTGACTTTTAAAATATCTCTTTAATTCTTAGGTTGGAATATGTGACCCACTGTCCTAGAGGGCGAGTGTGCAATAACTAATATCTGAGTTGATAAGCACTGTAAGTGAACTCAACTATTCATGACCTTCTGAATAAAGTATTATGGGGAAGAGATAAAAAGGATAGTTCCTGCTTTTCATCAGCTGACGACTAACTTAAACAGAAAATAAAACCAAGTTCGAGAGACTCTAGTAGGGGGCGCCTGGGTGGCACAGCTGGTTGGGTTTCCCACCCTTGGTTTCATGATCTCAGGGTCACAAGATCATGCCTCGTGTTGGGCTTTGCACTTAGCATGTCTGCTTGAGGTACTCTTTCCCTCCTCCCCCTCCCCTCATGCTCACTCTCTCTAAAATAAATAAATCTTTAAAAAAGGGTGAGAGAGACTCTAGTGTGGGTGGGGGGGGGGAGCATCAGTGAAATTTTTGTCAAACTTACAAAAAGGACCAAGTAGAATAAATCAAGAATGTTTTCAGGAAAAGGTAAAATCTAAGCCACGTTTTTAAACAGACTTCAGTGGATGAGATGGGAGAGCTCAGTATAATTAAATAACTATGGAATTTCCACTATCAGAATGCACTAGAAACTTAGTAGTAATAATGCTGGTACTGTAAGCTTCACTGTGTAGCAGGCAGACACCAGACAGGAACATAACAAACTGGGTTATCTATTTTTTCCTTAGGGTTTTAATAGTGACCTGTCAAATCCAAAAATTGCTAAAAATTGAATCTTACTGGCTACCATTTGACTTTTTAAAAATTTGTTTCCCACCCGAAAATAGGACCAAGTATTTACTATAATTAAGCAGTGGGTTGGGAGTACTTCAACAAACACAATTTTAATCCTAATTCACATGTGTGTTACAACAAGGGCAAAGATTTAACTAGAATGGGTGTAATAATTAAAAAAAGGACAAAAACAAATGTTGACAAGGATATGGAGGAATTAGAAACAATACATATTGCTGATGGGAATGTAAATTGATGCAGCTGCTTTGGAAAAACAGTTTGGTAGTTTTCCAAAAATTTAAACAGTGTTACCATATGACCCAGCAATTCTACTCCTAGCATTATACCCAATAAAATTGAAAACATACGTTCATACAACGTCCTGTTCACAAATGTTGATAGCAACCTCATTTATGACAGCCAAAACTGTGGGAACAACCCAAATGTCTACCAACTGATGAATAAATAAAAATGGTATATTCATACAACAGAATACTATTGAACCATAAAAAGCATGAAGTACTGATATACACTACTCCACAGATGAACCTTGAAAACTGTTAAGTGAAAGAAGCCATACACACACACAAGAAACACATATTATATGACACTTCTTATATAAAATGCCCAGAATGGACAAACCTATTGAGACAGAAAATAGCTGTAAGTGATTGCCAGGGGTTGAGAAGGCAGGGGAATGGGAATTAATGATAATGGACACAGGGTTTCTTTTTGGGGTGATGAAGATGTTCTAGTATTAGGTAATGGTTATGGTTGCATAACCTTGTAAATATATTAGCAACTACTGAATTTTACACTTTAAAAAGGGCGAATTTTACAATATGTGAACTATATCTCAACTTTAAAAACCGAAGGGAAAAAAAAAGCAAACCACCCAACTCAATAACTTACAGGCAAACTCTGGGGTTGCCAAAATGGCAACCACTTTAAGCTTGTCAAGAATTTAGCAGAAGGAATAAAAGCTGAGGATAAGAGGAGGAGTCAAGATGGCGGAGAAGTAGCAGCTGAGACTACTTCAGGTAGTGGGAGATCAGCTAGATAGCTTATCTAAAGATTGCAAACACCTACAAATCCAACGGGAGATCGAAGGGAAGAAGTACAGCAATTCTAGAAACAGAAAATCAACCACTTTCTGAAAGGTAGGACTGGCGGAGAAGTGAATCCAAAGTGACGGGAAGATAGACCGCGGGGGGGCGGGGCCGGCTCCCGGCAAGCGGCGGAGCAACGGAGCACAAAATCAGGACTTTTAAAAGTCTGTTCCGCTGAGGGACATCGCTCCAGAGGCTTAACCGGGGTGAAGCCTACGTGGGGTCTGCGTGGCCTCCGGTCCCGCAGGGTCACAGAAGGATCGGGGGTGTCTGAGTGTCGCAGAGCTTACAGGTATTAGAACGGGGAAGCCGGCTACAGAGACAGAGCCGAGGAGTGAGCTCTAAGCTCGGGTTTACCTTGAACCGCTCGCAGGCTTGGTCAGCTCGGAGCGCGGCCGGAGGCCAGGGTGACGGGAGTAATTGGGCGCTGTTCTCTGAGGGCGCACTGAGGAGTGGGGCCCCAGACTCTCGGCTCCTCCGGGCCGGAGACTGGGAGGCCGCCATCTTCATTCCCATCCTCCGGAACTCTACGGAAAGCGCTCAGGGAACAAAAGCTCCCGAAAGCAAACCCGAGCGGATTACTCAGCCCAGCCCCTGGTAAGGGCGGTGCAACTCCGCCTGGGGCAAAGACACTTGAGAATCACTACAGCAGGCCCCTCCCCCAGAAGATCAACAAGAAACCCAGCCGGGACCAAGTTCACCTACCAAGGAGTGCAGTTTCAATACCAAGGAGAGCAGCGGAATTCCAGAGGAGGAGAAAGCAAAGCACGGAACTCATGGCTTTCTCCCCATGATTCTTTAGCCTTGCAGTTAATTTTTTTTTCTTTTTCAATTTTTTTTTCTCTTCTTCTCCTAAATTTTTTTAACTTTTACCCTTTTCTTTTTTAACTTTTTTTAACTAGTTTATCTAAT
>NW_022631009.1:19790541-19792620 GCF_010015895.1 Lontra canadensis | reverse complement strand
ACTAGTTTATCTAATATATATATATATATATATATTTCCGTTTTATATTTTTTCATTATTGGTTTTCTTTTGTTTCTCTTTTCTTTTTTTCTTTTCTTTCTTTCTGAACCTCTTTATATCCCCTTTACCCCCACCCTCACGATTTGGGATCTCTTCTGATTTGGCTAAAGCATATTTTCCTGGGGTTGTTGCCACCCTTTTAGTATTTTACTTGTTCCTTCGTATACTCTTATCTGGACAAAATGACAAGGCGGAAAAATTCACCACAAAAAAAAGAACAAGAGGCAGTACCAAAGGCTAGGGACCTAATCAATACAGACACTGGTAATATGTCAGATCTAGAGTTCAGAATGACGATTCTCAAGGTTCTAGCCGGGCTCGAAAAAGGCATGGAAGATATTAGAGAAACCCTCTCGGGAGATATAAAAGCCCTTTCTGGAGAAATAAAAGAACTAAAATCTAATCAAGTTGAAATAAAAAAAGCTATTAATGAGGTGCAATCAAAAATGGAGGCTCTCACTGCTAGGATAAATGAGGCAGAAGAAAGAATTAGCGATATAGAAGACCAAATGACAGAGAATAAAGAAGCTGAGCAAAAGAGGGACAAACAGCTACTGGACCACGAGGGCAGAATTCGAGAGATAAGTGACACCATAAGACGAAACAACATTAGAATAATTGGGATTCCAGAAGAAGAAGAAAGAGAGAGGGGAGCAGAAGGTATATTGGAGAGAATTATTGGAGAGAATTTCCCCAATATGGCAAAGGGAACAAGCATCAAAATCCAGGAGGTTCAGAGAACCCCCCCTCAAAATCAATAAGAATAGGTCCACACCCCGTCACCTAATAGTAAAATTTACAAGTCTTAGTGACAAAGAGAAAATCCTGAAAGCAGCCCGGGAAAAGAAGTCTGTAACATACAATGGTAAAAATATTAGATTGGCAGCAGACTTATCCACAGAGACCTGACAGGCCAGAAAGAGCTGGCATGATATATTCAGAGCACTAAATGAGAAAAACATGCAGCCAAGAATATTATATCCAGCTAGGCTATCATTGAAAATAGAAGGAGAGATTAAAAGCTTCCAGGACAAACAAAAACTGAAAGAATTTGCAAACACCAAACCAGCTCTACAGGAAATATTGAAAGGGGTCCTCTAAGCAAAGAGAGACCCTAAAAGTAGTAGATCAGAAAGGAACAGAAACAATATACAGTAACAGTCACCTTACAGGCAATACAATGGCACTAAATTCATATCTCTCAATAGTTACCCTGAATGTTAATGGGCTAAATGCCCCAATCAAAAGACACAGGGTATCAGAATGGATAAAAAAACAAAACCCATCTATATGTTGCCTACAAGAAACTCATTTTAAACCCGAAGACACCTTCAGATTTAAAGTGAGGGGGTGGAAAAGAATTTACCATGCTAATGGACATCAGAAGAAAGCAGGAGTGGCAATCCTTATATCAGATCAATTAGATTTTAAGCCAAAGACTATAATAAGAGATGAGGAAGGACACTATATCATACTCAAAGGATCTGTCCAACAAGAAGATCTAACAATTTTAAATATCTATGCCCCTAACGTGGGAGCAGCCAACTATATAAACCAATTAATAACAAAATCAAAGAAACACATCAACAATCATACAATAATAGTAGGGGACTTTAACACTCCCCTCACTGAAATGGACAGATCATCCAAGCAAAAGATCAACAAGGAAATAAAGGCCTTAAATGACACACTGGATCAGATGGATATCACAGATATATTCAGAACATTTCATCCCAAAGCAACAGAATACACATTCTTCTCTAGTGCCCATGGAACATTCTCCAGAATAGATCACATCCTTGGTCCTAAATCGGGTCTCAACCGGTATCAAAAGACTGGGATCATTCCCTGCATATTTTCAGACCACAATGCTCTGAAGCTAGAACTCAATCACAAGAGGAAATTTGGAAAGAACCCAAATACATGGAGACTAAACAGCATCCTTCTAAAGAATGAATGGGTCAACCAGGAAATTAAAGAAGAATTGAAAAAATTCATGGAAACAAATGATAATGAAAA
>NW_022631009.1:19505517-19785541 GCF_010015895.1 Lontra canadensis | reverse complement strand
TTTTTTTAACTTTTACCCTTTTCTTTTTTAACTTTTTTAAACTAGTTTATCTAATATATATATATATATATATATTTCCGTTTTATATTTTTTCATTATTGGTTTTCTTTTGTTTCTCTTTTCTTTTTTTCTTTTCTTTCTTTCTGAACCTCTTTATATCCCCTTTACCCCCACCCTCACGATTTGGGATCTCTTCTGATTTGGCTAAAGCATATTTTCCTGGGGTTGTTGCCACCCTTTTAGTATTTTACTTGTTCCTTCGTATACTCTTATCTGGACAAAATGACAAGGCGGAAAAATTCACCACAAAAAAAAGAACAAGAGGCAGTACCAAAGGCTAGGGACCTAATCAATACAGACACTGGTAATATGTCAGATCTAGAGTTCAGAATGACGATTCTCAAGGTTCTAGCCGGGCTCGAAAAAGGCATGGAAGATATTAGAGAAACCCTCTCGGGAGATATAAAAGCCCTTTCTGGAGAAATAAAAGAACTAAAATCTAATCAAGTTGAAATAAAAAAAGCTATTAATGAGGTGCAATCAAAAATGGAGGCTCTCACTGCTAGGATAAATGAGGCAGAAGAAAGAATTAGCGATATAGAAGACCAAATGACAGAGAATAAAGAAGCTGAGCAAAAGAGGGACAAACAGCAACTGGACCACGAGGGCAGAATTCGAGAGATAAGTGACACCATAAGACGAAACAACATTAGAATAATTGGGATTCCAGAAGAAGAAGAAAGAGAGAGGGGAGCAGAAGGTATATTGGAGAGAATTATTGGAGAGAATTTCCCCAATATGGCAAAGGGAACAAGCATCAAAATCCAGGAGGTTCAGAGAGCCCCCCTCAAAATCAATAAGAATAGGTCCACACCCCGTCACCTAATAGTAAAATTTACAAGTCTTAGTGACAAAGAGAAAATCCTGAAAGCAGCCCGGGAGAAGAAGTCTGTAACATACAATGGTAAAAATATTAGATTGGCAGCAGACTTATCCACAGAGACCTGGCAGGCCAGAAAGAGCTGGCATGATATATTCAGAGTACTAAACGAGAAAAACATGCAGCCAAGAATACTATATCCAGCTAGGCTATCATTGAAAATAGAAGGAGAGATTAAAAGCTTCCAGGACAAACAAAAACTGAAAGAATTTGCAAACACCAAACCAGCTCTACAGGAAATATTGAAAGGGGTCCTCTAAGCAAAGAGAGACCCTAAAAGTAGTAGATCAGAAAGGAACAGAGACAATATACAATAACAGTCACCTTACAGGCAATACAATGGCACTAAATTCATATCTCTCAATAGTTACCCTGAATGTTAATGGGCTAAATGCCCCAATCAAAAGACACAGGGTATCAGAATGGATAAAAAAACAAAACCCATCTATATGTTGCCTACAAGAAACTCATTTTAAACCCGAAGACACTTTCAGATTTAAAGTGAGGGGGTGGAAAAGAATTTACCATGCTAATGGACATCAGAAGAAAGCAGGAGTGGCAATCCTTATATCAGATCAATTAGATTTTAAGCCAAAGACTATAATAAGAGATGAGGAAGGACACTATATCATACTCAAAGGATCTGTCCAACAAGAAGATCTAACAATTTTAAATATCTATGCCCCTAACGTGGGAGCAGCCAACTATATAAACCAATTAATAACAAAATCAAAGAAACACATCAACAATCATACAATAATAGTAGGGGACTTTAACACTCCCCTCACTGAAATGGACAGATCATCCAAGCAAAAGATCAACAAGGAAATAAAGGCCTTAAATGACACACTGGACCAGATGGATATCACAGATCTATTCAGAACATTTCATCCCAAAGCAACAGAATACACATTCTTCTCTAGTGCCCATGGAACATTCTCCAGAATAGACCACATCCTTGGTCCTAAATCGGGTCTCAACCGGTATCAAAAGACTGGGATCATTCCCTGCATATTTTCAGACCACAATGCTCTGAAGCTAGAACTCAATCACAAGAGGAAATTTGGAAAGAACCCAAATACATGGAGACTAAACAGCATCCTTCTAAAGAATGAATGGGTCAACCAGGAAATTAAAGAAGAATTGAAAAAATTCATGGAAACAAATGATAATGAAAATACAACAGTTCAAAATCTGTGGGACACAACAAAGGCAGTCATGAGAGGAAAATATATAGCGGTACAAGCCTTTCTCAAGAAACAAGAAAGGTCTCAGGTACACAACCTAACCCTACACCTAAAGGAGCTGGAGAAAGAACAAGAAAGAAACCCTAAACCCAGCAGGAGAAGAGAAATCATAAAGATCAGAGCAGAAATCAATGAAATAGAAACCAAAAAAACAATAGAACAAATCAACGAAACTAGGAGCTGGTTCTTTGAAAGAATTAATAAGATTGATAAACCCCTGGCCAGACTTATCAAAAAGAAAAGAGAAAGGACCCAAGTAAATAAAATCATGAATGAAAGAGGAGAGATCACAACAAACACCAAAGAAATACAGACAATCATAAGAACATATTATGAGCAATTCTATGCCAACAAATTTGACAATCTGGAAGAAATGGATGCATTCCTAGAGACATATAAACTACCACAACTGAACCAGGAAGAAATAGAAAGCCTGAACAGACCCATAACCAGTAAGGAGATTGAAACAGTCATCAAAAATCTCCAAACAAACAAAAGCCCAGGGCCAGACGGCTTCCCGGGGGAATTCTACCAAACATTTAAAGAAGAACTAATTCCTATTTTCCTGAAACTGTTCCAAAAAATAGAAATGGAAGGAAAACTTCCAAACTCATTTTATGAGGCCAGCATCACCTTGATCCCAAAACCAGACAAGGATCCCATCAAAAAAGAGAACTACAGACCAATATCCTTGATGAACACAGATGCAAAAATTCTCACCAAAATACTAGCCAATAGGATTCAACAGTATATTAAAAGGATTATTCACCACGACCAAGTGGGATTTATTCCAGGGCTGCAAGGTTGGTTCAACATCCGCAAATCAATGTGATACAACACATTAATAAAAGAAAGAACAAGAACCATATGATACTCTCCATAGATGCTGAAAAAGCATTTGACAAAGTACAGCATCCCTTCCTGATCAAAACTCTTCAAAGTGTAGGGATAGAGGGCACATACCTCAATATTATCAAAGCCATCTATGAAAAACCCATCGCAAATATCATTCTCAATGGAGAAAAACTGAAAGCTTTTCCTCTAAGGTCAGGAACACGGCAGGGATGTCCGTTATCACCACTGCTATTCAACATAGTACTAGAAGTCCTAGCCTCAGCAATCAGACAACAAAAAGAAATTAAAGGCATCCAAATCGGCAAAGAAGAAGTCAAACTATCACTCTTCGCAGATGATATGATACTATATGTGGAAAACCCAAAAGACTCCACTCCAAAACTGCTAGAACTTGAACAGGAATTCAATAAAGTGTCAGGATATAAAATCAATGCACAGAAATCAGTCGCATTTCTCTACACCAACAAGACAGAAGAAAGAGAAATTAAGGAGTCAATCCCATTTACAATTGCACCCAAAACTATAAGATACCTAGGAATAAACCTAACCAAAGAGACTAAGAATCTATACACAGAAAACTATAAAGTACTCATGAAAGAAATTGAGGAAGACACAAAGAAATGGAAAAATGTTCCATGCTCCTGGATTGGAAGAATAAATATTGTGAAAATGTCTATGCTACCTAAAGCAATCTACACATTTAATGCAATTCCTATCAAAGTACCATCCATTTTTTTCAAATAAATGGAACAAATAATCCTAAAATTTATATGGAACCAGAAAAGACCTCGAATAGCCAAAGGAATATTGAAAAAGAAAGCCAAAGTTGGTGGCATCACAATTCCGGACTTCAAGCTCTACTACAAAGCTGTCATCATCAAGACAGCATGGTACTGGCACAAAAACAGACAGATAGATCAATGGAACAGAATAGAGAGCCCAGAAATAGACCCTCAACTCTATGGTCAACTAATCTTCGACAAAGCAGGAAAGAATGTCCAATGGAAAAAAGACAGCCTCTTCAATAAATGGTGTTGGGAAAATTGGACAGCCACATGCAGAAAAATGAAATTGGATCATTTCCTTACACCACACATGAAAATAGACTCAAAATGGATGAAGGACCTCAATGTGAGAAAGGAATCCATCAAAATCCTTGAGGAGAACACAGGCAGCAACCTTTTTGACCTCAGCCGCAGCAACATCTTCCTAGGAACATCGCCAAAGGCAAGGGAAGCAAGGGCAAAAATGAACTATTGGGATTTTATCAAGATCAAAAGCTTTTGCACAGCAAAGGAAACAGTTAACAAAACCAAAAGACAACTGACAGAATGGGAGAAGATATTTTGCAAACGACATATCAGATAAAGGGCTAGTGTCCAGAATCTATAAAGAACTTAGCAAACTCAACACCCAAAGAACAAATAATCCAATCAAGAAATGGGCAGAAGACATGAACAGACATTTCTGCAAAGAAGACATCCAGATGGCCAACAGACACATGAAAAAGTGCTCCATATCACTCGGCATCAGGGAAATACAAATCAAAACCACAATGAGATACCACCTCACACCAGTCAGAATGGCTAAAATTAACAAGTCCGGAAATGACAGATGCTGGCGAGGATGCGGAGAAAGGGGAACCCTCCTACACTGTTGGTGGGAATGCAAGCTGGTGCAACCACTCTGGAAAACAGCATGGAGGTTCCTCAAAATGTTGAAAATAGAACTACCCTATGACCCAGCAATTGCACTGCTGGGTATTTACCCTAAAGATACAAACGTAGTGATCGGAAGGGGCACATGCACCCGAATGTTTATAGCAGCAATGTCTACAATAGCCAAACTATGGAAAGAACCTAGATGTCCATCAACAGACGAATGGATAAAGAAGATGTGGTATATATACACAAAGGAATACTATGCAGCCATCAAAAGAAATGAAATCTTGCCATTTGCGACGAGGTGGATGGAACTAGAGGGTATCATGCTTAGCGAAATAAGTCAATCAGAGAAAGACAACTATCATATGATCTCCCTGATATGAGGGAGAGGAGATGCAACATGGGGGTTAAGGGGATAGGAGAAGAGTAAATGAAGCAAGATGGGATTGGGAGGGAGACAAACCATAAGTGACTCTTAATCTCACAAAACAAACTGAGGGTTGCTGGGGGGAGGGGGGTTGGGAGAGGGGGGGTGGGGTTATTATGGACATTGGGGAGGGTATGTGCTATGGTGAGTGCGGTGAAGTGTGTAAACCTGGCGATTCACAGACCTGTACCTCTGGGGAAAAAATATACGTTTATAAAAAAATAAATAAAAAAAAAAAGCTGAGGATAAAAGACTATATCCTTACACACCATGATTGGAAACAAGGTAAGCTTGTCTCTTTTATCATCTCTATTTAAGATTGTATCAAAGTCCAAAGTCAGTACAAAAGGAGACCCCACTCCCAAAGTTCCTAAAGGCATCCAGATTGGAAAGAAGAAAATTAAACTATTTTCAGAAACATGATTGTCTATGTAGAAAAATCCTATAGATTTACTAAAAATCTATTAGAGTTAATAAATGACAAGTTTCTAGGACTCAAGATCTATAAAAATCAACTGTATTTCTATATATAATCAGAAATTGAGATTTTAAAAATATCTGTATACTAAAAACTATAAAGCACTTATGAAATTAAAAAACCCAATAAATGTATGCATTTATACATACACCATGTTCATGGATCAGAAGGCTCATTATTGTTAAAATGCCAATTTCCCCCAAATAGATCTACTGTAGATTCGATGGAATCACAATAAAAATCCCAGTGGGCTTTCTGACAGAAATCTAGAAATTCCAGTATAAGGGCAGCATTCAGATCAGTGGAAAAGGATAGATTATTTTTAAAATAATGTACCATCACAAACAGCTTACCATCTGGAAGAAGTAAGATTGGACCTCTACATTGTAGTAAACAAATTCAAGACAGATTAAGGCAAATGTAAAAAATTAAATAAAAATCTCACAAGAAAACTACGAGACTGTAAGTATAATTTAGGAGCAAAACAGACCTTAACTATGACTAGAAGGTCTGAAATACAAAATCAGATACATTTGACAAAAAAATTTTCATATAGCAAAATGTGTGTGTGTGTGTGTGTGTGTGTGTGTGTGTGTGTGAGTGAAGTGTATTCGGGAAGCTTCTGAACTATCTTTGCAACTTTGTAGTCTAAAAATATTTCAAATAAAGTTTAGAATAAAATGCAGAACAAATTAATAAAGTCAATGGTCAAATAATAGATTTGAACAAAAATATAAGAAAAAACAACTAATAGTAACTGTGCTCGCTTCGGCAGCACATGTACTATGATATATACAATGCATAGCTATGATAATAGCTACAAAATGGGGCACCTGGGTGGCACAGTTGGTTAAGCATTGGTTTTGGCACAGGTAGTGAGTGATCTCAGGGTCCTGAGGCTGAATCCTGTGTCAGGCTCAGCATGGAGTCTGCTTGGGATTCTCTTTCCCTCACCCTCTTGTCTCTCCTGCCTGTCCCTCTCTCTAAAAATAAACCTTAAAAAATGTAATAGTTGTAATATATAATAGCTACAATAAAGATCTCTTTCAAACTGCACAAGGAGAATCCCCCCTGCAAAATAAGCAAAAGATGTAATACTCCGTTTAGAAAACAGCAAATCAAATACCAATTCCCCTCCTCCTCTAAAAAAGAAAACCACACAAAAAGATGTACAAATTCACTAATGGTCAGGGATGCATAAATACAAAATCAGGTGATACATATTACTTTATACCAGTCTTGTAAAAACGGTACAGCTCTAATATTTACTCTTGGCTGGATGCAAGGGAAAGGGGACTCATGTATTATTAGTGGAACTCTAAATGTTGACAAGCCTTTTTCAAAAGGCAATCTGATAACCTTATTCAATTTAAAACTATATATACTTTGCAACCTAGCCATTTGATATCCATGAAACTATTTCCCATAATGAAAACTACCAGAAAATAGGACTTATATATGAGGAAGTTTCCTGCACTGTTTTGTAGTAGGGGGAAAGAAACGCAAAGTGACACCAAGAGAATGCCCATTATATGCAGTCATTAAAAAGAATGATTTGGAGCTATACCGCTTGACTTGGATTAATTTCTGTAAGATACTGAAAAAACTGAGAAAATGATTCATGTGTATGTGCACCGTGTGTCACTAAGTAACACAGAGAAAACTATGCTAGCATACGTACATACTCATTTGCATCAGTTATGGAGGAAGTTAAGGTGGGAAGGAGGGGCTAAGAAAAGGTGGAGCATAGAAAAAAGGGAAAGGGAAAAAGGGGGAAGGGAGTAAATTCTTTTGTTTATATTCTATTTATTTATAAACTGTCAATAGTAATTGTCTCTAAAACATGTTTGCATGTTACCGCTCTAAAGCAAATTTCTTTACTATCTTAAAGTACCACATTTCCTTGAAATGAACATGCAACAAAAAGCCCCCCAAAACCAAAATTAAAATGCCTTAGCTAAATCAACTCTGAAAAATGATGTGCCGGTGGCTGTCACACATTCTACAATATTTATAACCTAACATATGTGGCATTAAACCTTATTATAAGGGACTGTTTTAGTCACTGTCTTGTTTCAAAAAGCTTATTCTAGTGCACAGTGTAATGAAGAGACTAGGCACCAAATCTGAGGCCTGAATCCACAAGCATTATTCCTGTGGCTCAGTTATTCTGTCCCATCATAGCAAGGACATCCTCCATCTCCTCTTGGTATATACGTATTAGTACATACTTATAGAAAGAAAAGACAAGGTCCTTGCCCTAAGAGCCTTAAGTTTCTTTCTTTTTAAGATTTCTTTTTCCCAGTATCCTGAATTCTTAATTTGGAGGCACCTGGTGCACATGGCACGTAATATCTAAGTTTAAACCTCCTCTATGCTGGATAAAAGGTAGTAGAAATAGGTGTTCCAATTATAGGCAAAATGCTGGACAGAAAAACAGTAAGAGGAAAACTATGTTTTCACCATAGACCTAGGAGAATTTACACGTTCTAGGATTAGGAAACTTACAGAGCAAAGGGGCTGTCATTCCTTACTGCTCATATTATATCCAGGAAGATGAACTGCTTCTCAACCCTGAAAACCTGGCTTTCTGTAATATTAAAAAACAAACAATTCAGAAGGCCCACACAGCCTTAACAGCAATTTCTACTAAGCATTCATAAAAGATGTTATTTCCAATCTTATGCGCTGATACTGGAGTTTATCCCAGGAGGTTGGTTTAATATTTGAAAAATCAAATTCTTATTTTAACCATAACCATATTAACCCTGGTTAAAGGAATAAATCACATTCACATTGCATAATTACATGAAAGGAATAAATCACAATTATGTGACAGATGTACCTCCTCAATAGCACCCAATAAAATTCAACGTATTTCCTGAGGTTTTAAAAACTCTTGGCAAACGAAGAGTTAGAAGACAATTTGATAAATTTGATAAAGGGCATCTACAAATATATCTGCACAAATATCACACTTAACAGCTGAAACACTGAAAGGTTTACTTGTTTAACAAGTAAACAATGCCCCTACTGCCACTGCTGTTTAGCACTTTGCACTTGAAGTCCCAGCCACTGCAAATTGGCCAGAAAAAGAAATACATGATCAAAAGCTCGAAGAGGAAGAAACAAAACAGTCTGAATCCTGGCTTTGCCACTTACCAGCCATGCAACTCTGGACAAAGGACTTAACTCTTTGCCTCTGTTTCATTTATAAAATGGGATAATGAATACCTTCTTCACAGAGTTGTTCTGAAGAGTAAATAAGTTAATATTTTGAAAGTACACAGAAACTGTTTGACACTTCAAGTGTTAAATAAAAAATACATTATTCACGGAGGATTACTGTGTACACAGAAATCTCAAAGAAGCTAAACTACTGGAATTAAAAGAGAAATAATATTCTCCAAGACATGAAATCATTTCATGAAAATTAGTTGTATTTCTATATACTATTAGTAACAAAAAGAAAATGGCATCCAAAAAGTACCAAGTACCCGGGAATAAACTTAGTAAAAAACATGAAAGCTCTCTCTACAAGGATAATTACAGACTCAGTACTATCTCAACAAACTGGTAGAATTCAACAAGGTTACTCCAAAACAGTTATGAAAATATAAAGTGTGAAGAACAGTCAAGACATTCTCCCAAGAAAAACAAGGTGGCAGATTTGTCTTACTAGTTATCAAATTCCAAGACAGGTATCTAAGTAGGCTGTTAACTCACCTGGGAGAAGATCTCTTTCTGCAATCCTCATCCATTTGGTAAGTCTACCCAGTTCCTCTCTCACTTCTTTTAGATCTTTGCATTAATGTTATCTAGGATAGAGACCTCTCTGTGATTTGCTCTATATGAAATAGCACTACCCAATACTCTAGTCACTTTATTCCACACACTGTGTTTTTCTTGTCACCCGTCATCTGACATCATTTTAAGCTATGTGTATGTGTTTTTTATGCCTCTCTCCCCCAACTATAAGTCCAGTGAAGCCAGGGTGTCTGTTTGATACAATGCTATGCATCCCCAAATCCACTATTATTTTGTTGAATGAATAAATTGGCAGAAATGACAAAAATTCTGATTGGCATATGAAGTATAGTGATTAAATTTGAACTAAATTTAAAAATTGCAAACTCCCTTTCACTATTCATCTATTAAATGAAGGCTACCAAAACACTGTGACTCTCCCCAAGTTTAAAATACTACTTTGAGCATTCAAAACCGACCAGTATGTAAACACTGGCTGTTAGCAATGGTATCTCATATTTTAATAAGGGGAAGAAATGAAACAAGTCCATAAAAAGGAACCACATAAAACATAGCCCTGAGAATCCTGAAGACTCTGATTAGAAAGGCAAAGTGATCAGAAGAATAGGAGTTTAGGTATTTTGCTCACATAGGAATTAATAGCTATGATGGTTTCCAACATGCGTTTATCCTTTGGTGATCAAAGTTGTATTTAACTAGACAATATGCTATGGGAAGTCTTACATATTTACAAATTAACCCAATTTTTGGTGAAAATAAGAGTGAAGGATTGTGTTAATTTAACATAGAAGCCAACTAATCCAGTGCTCTGGAGATATAAATTTGTACATTCAAGAGAATGCAGTTAAAATGGTGGTCAATATAATGAACAGTGGGGTATGCCATTTTAATCTTTGTATTCTCTCTCACAATCTCGTGATTTTTTTCCCCTCATAGACCTTAAAGAAAACAAAGTACAAAGGGACTTTCAAAGATTTTGGGGAGTTAAGGCCTGTCTTGAACCCTGGAGTATTCTCTTGTTTTAGTCTAGTACTAGAGTTGAGCTCCAAGGGAATTTGGCTTGGCCCTAAATTAATTCAAGTTTGAATGACTCCTGGGAGATGAAGGAACTTCTGAAGCCAGCTGAAAGGTTTAGACCATTTTATCAAGTGACACTGGGGGGTACTGGTTGAGGGTACAACCAGAAGAGGAATGGGTAAACTGAAGGCACTAACCTTCTACATAGCACCACTTTTGCTGGATTCCTCTGAGAATCATTTAGCTTTCCATTTAATCTTTGGCCTTTTACAGAAATGTCAAGAAACAGCCCACATATTCATACATATTATTTCATTAAGTACTATGTAACAGGAAATCAGAAAAATCACCATTTTATAGAGACTATGAGGATAGAAAGCATTTAATTATAATTACTAGCTTAAATTTAAACAGCTCTAATTTCATGATCTAATGTTGCCAGAGTAGAATCTCTTAGAATAGTCTTTTAAGATCTTTTTATTTTTCTATTATGATGAGCATTTATAGTATTTATCTCTTCACAATTAAATGATAGATCTATTTACTTTCCAACCAATTCACTTTAAAAAGTAAAATATGTTGATGAATAAAGCAGCTTATTTCTGGAAGAAAGGCAGGTATTAAACATGAAGAAAGGATTCACTGTGTGTCAACACTGTTTGCTGAGGAAGTTCAGCAAATGCTTCCTTTTGGGCTGAGACCAGTATACAGAATCAACTCAATGGCTTGCAATATTTGTAAGTAACTACCATGTGACAAATGAGAATTCTTCTTCTTATAAAAATACCTGCACACAAACCATAAGGCAGCAATACATTAGTATTTACATTTATTTAATGTATGCAGTTTACACACTCACTATTGAACAAAATTGGAATGCAAACAAATATACAAATACCATAATAAGCATTATCAAATAAAATAACTGGCACTAGTGTTATAAGCATATTAATGGACCTGGTGAGAAAAAGTGGTGGAAGAAGACTGCAGCCCACGGCATTTTTCTTTTTATCAAAAGAAAACGCTCAGTAGCACCATAATGGTAATACTTAACAGAAACACAGAAGATGGAACATTTCAACTACTATCTTTGAGGTTAACCTGTTTTATTTAAGTGAATTATACAGGAAATTAACAGTATAGGCAGTTATTTGGGTCGACTTCTGTTTATGTCAGCTGAACACCTTCCATAGACAAAAGCAAAGGGAAATAAAGCCAGCCATACGTGGATCCCTCCTTAGCACTTGGTACAAACTCTGCACCGTGCTTTGATTTCATGAATGGAGAAGATACGCGTGTGTTAAAACTGAGGTTATGTATTCACTAAAGCCTGAGTGTGTCTTTGGTAGGCTAATACTTTTTCAGCAGTTATTATTATTCATATTTATGTTTATCTATCTTGTATTTGTCTATATAATCCAAGGTGGCTAGAGAGGACTAATGGAAAACAATACAGCAAAATCCTCAAACAACTAGGCCCTTAAAATCCAGTCTATCCCAAAGGCACCAAGAATCAATGGGGTGCAAACTTCCCCTTGGTGGAAGGTGACTTTTTTTTTTTGTAATACTTACAAACTAATGGAATTTTATTTTGTAGTTTTATATATCTTATTTGGTGCTGTCAGTACACTTAATTACCTACCTTTACATTTTGCTTCTAAGATGACATCAACAATATACAAGATATATAGAGTACCAGGTATTTCTATTTCAAAGTTGTGCAAAAACTGCCACAATCTTGCTCAAAGTGTCTAAGTATCCAAATGGTAGCAAATGGGCTGCATTAAGCTTTACAATTCCACATTGCATATGAAGAAAAAAATGAAATTTATGCCCAGTTATGAATAGAAATGTTACAAAGAGTATCATATACTGAGAGTAACCTGCAAGGTTCTTTAAACAATATCCCTTAGTGGTTTCAATAAAATGTCACTAACCACTTACCCCTAAGCCTCAAGTTTTCTTCATAAGAATGTTTCTAACTGTATTAGTATTTTATATTGATTATAAATTAAGCCAAAGTCCTATCTAAATACACAAGTATGTGCTTCAAGCAATGTTTTGTGGCAAACACACAAAACATACTTCTCTTAAGAACTATTGTCCTTACAATAATGCACTTTTAAAGCCTTCATTTCATAGTTTGGTAATTAAGATCCACATGAAACACAATGCTTTGCTGAACATAGAAAATGTATCTGCATTAGATTATGTAACCGGGCATTTGCTGGCAACCTGAAACTTAAAGTAGTCACATGTAGTTCAACCAGCTCCAAACAAGGTTGTTCAGTGGTAATTAATCTGCAGCATTTATAGGCCTAAATTTCAGTCTGAATTGCAACTTTTAATTCCATTGTCTGATGTGAGTGGTTGTTATTTGTTTCTTTCAGAGCATCACCAAAATATAAATCAACATTGGGTTTTACTCCATTGTTACCATGTTCTTCAGCAATATGATTCAACTGTGGAACTTCTGAACATGAAGCAGTTTTGGTAAGCAAAGAAATGCTACACTGATGTGGGGAATTTTCCAGACGATCGTTTTCTACCTCAGGAAGAATGTTAACAGTAGCAAAGCGGGCATGATAATCATTGGAACCATGACTACAAGAAGTTTTCATGCTTTCTAGGTCAGAACAACTAAATTCAGAAAAATGACTAGAGTGGGAATCTGCTACAGATGGCATACTGTCACTGAGGGATGGAGCCTCAAATTCACTTGAGTTCGTGCTTTGTTGTTCTAGCAACTGTGCATCCATGTCCTCTCTGGTCTCGTTTATCTTCATGTTACTCTTTTTCCTCAATTTACCACCTTTTGCTTTCTTCCCTGCTGTTGCTTCTTTGGACCACTTGGTGGCACCAGATTTACCTTCAGGCAAGCCACTGGATGAAGCACCAGCATGACCTCGGGTGGCACTGCCGTCCTCCACACTGCTGCTTCCACTGTTGTGCCTGAATTTGGATGGCTTTGATTCAATATCTACTTGCACCTCCATACTGTTGCCTTCTCTGGAACATAAGAGTAACAAATATAAATACAATTCTAACTTCCTTTTATTTTTATTGACGTAAAATCAAAGGGAGAGGGACTTCTGCGTGAAAAATTCAAAGACTACATAAAAGCTATCAAAACAAATTAATGCAGGATATGCTCTATTAAAATATTACTTGAAATAAGAGGACTTTTAAGAGATTTTATTTATTTGACAGAGCGCACAAGCGAGCACGCACGCACACAAGCAGGGGGAGCAGCGGAGGGAGGAGGAGAAGTAGGCTTCCCACTGAGCAGGGAGCCTAAAAGGCTCAATTCAATTCCAGGACCTGGGATCATGACCTGAGCCAAAGGCAGATGCTTAACTGACTGAGCCACCCAGGCACCCTAAGGACAGTATTTATAATAATGTTTCAATTAAAAAAAACAGAAGTAGCTACACTGATTGCTTATCTGTTCCAGGTACTGTTACCCTCTCCATTTTTTTTTTTCCAGAACAGCTTTATTGAAATATATGTATCACAAAACTCACCTGTTGAAAGTGCACAATTCTACGGTTTTTAATAATATATTCAGAGTTGTGTAACTGTCACTACCAACTAACTGCAGAACACTTTCATCATTCCCAAAAGAAACCCTATATCCACTAGCAGTCTGTTGCCACCCTTTCCTGCCCACAGTCCCTGGTAACCACTAATCTACTTCCTGTCTCTGAATTTGCCTACTCTGGACATCTCATCATTTTCTTTTCCTGGAGAACCTAATAGTTGGTAACCATTATTTATTATAATTTTGCTTAATGACAGGAATAATTATTTTAAAATTAATTTTAAGGAGCACCTCAGTGGCTCAGTCAGTTAATTGTCCAACTCTTGATTTTGTCTCAGGTCATGATCTCAGGGTCCTGGGATCAAGTCCTGTGATGGGGCTCTGCGCTAAGCGTGGAGTCAGCTTGGGATTCTCTTTCTCCCTCTAAAATAAATAAATAAAATCTTAAAAAAAATAAAAAACAACAACAACAACAACAAAAAAAATACTTGAACTGTTTAACAGTTCTTTCCTTACTTGTCCAATGGGATGTAGGAATTCAGAATAGATCCTGCCATTGCTTTCGTGCTGGCATTATCACTAACTGTTCCCAAGCTGACTGTGCCAGATTCTCCACTTAGACTGTACCGTTCTTTCTGTACATCTGCTTGTACTTCCAACCTTAAAGAGCAGGGAGCAGATAAAAACTGAAATTACATATAATATCAGACCACTATAATATATAGTAGTTATATAATTCAGTTAACACCCCTGGTAACAAGAAACTATTTTAGAAACAACTATCAGCATTTTTAAAATTTCATTTTATTTGATTACTCAAATTCTACTGCAGCAAGCTGAACAGTGCCAGCCATCCAAATAAAATAGGAAATATTAGCTGTCTGCCAAGTAAGGTAGTAAAAGAGTAACACAAAAAGGACATAAAAGATTTTAATTAAATATGCTAGCCATGTCTTGAGTGTGAAACAAAACCTGAATATATTAAAAACTAGTCTACATGACAGATCAGTGGATCAAAACATCCCGAACCTCTACATATTAAAACTGACCCTCTAAATTTAATACCCAATTCTTTAAAAAAGACATAATAAACACTACTATAAGAGAATTTGTGTTTAAAAGCATAAAAGCAAAAAAAAAGGCATCAAAACAAGCTACCTAAAAACAAATAATAAATAAAAGTAAGCTACCTAAAAAGAAGATAAATATAACCAACTTATCTTTTAATTCATGCACACTCTCCTATGTTAAAAACAACAACAAAGCTAATAAACAGAAATAAAGAATAGAGAATTAGAGAAGAAACGAAGACAAAAATGCTTTAATTTCTCCTATTTATTGATATGGCTGCTGGTACGAGACTTGGTGAGAACGAAGTAAGTGCTAACACATACAAGGTTTCCGGAGGACTAGACTACCCTGGCCTCGGCTCACACACTCCCACACGTCCTGACTCCACCTGCTCCCCCCAGGCCTCAGCCAGTGTCCCCTTTTCTAACATCTAGCTGCAGCCACCTCCAGAGGTGAGGTTCCAGACTTCAGCACTGCCTTTACCATGTACACCAAAGCAGCTCCAGCACTGATGCATAACATCAAATCTGACAAATGCAGTGAAGAAATTAGCAGAATGCTATGCCTTAGACTTGGTTTTTACCATGCCTTAGACTTGGTTTTTACCACACCATGGGTATAAAATACTACAACAGAAAATTCAAACAAGTAAAAATTTCACCGTTTACCACTAAATTTCATTGCTAACATTACTGTTTTCAGCCCTGACACAGGACTGTTTGTAATCAGAATGATTACACAATTATAATAATCTTCAAAATTCTCATCTAATAATTTGTAGTTAACAGAAGGCAAAAAGAAAACAGAGCACATTTTTCTTACCTGTTAAAACAGTTTACCATGGCGCTTCCTGACAGACTCCCCGTTATACTGGCTCCGGCTAGGGCCATGGTACTAGCCGTCTCGCTCAGGTTGTCTCGAATGGCTCCTATGCGATCCATGTGGCTTCCACTTGCGCTCAAACTGCCAGTCAGACCACCAACACTTCCCTCTCCTATGCTAGGGTTGTGTCTTGCTTCTGCTACTGAAGTTGTGTCTAAATGCAAATATTTCAAAGAAATTAAGTAAGAATGATTATTAATTTCCCCTCTTCTTGAATTCCTCCATAATTTCAGATAGGACATTTTATTATATAATATATAACATGCACAGGAACAGAAAAGACATCTGGAACCAGGAACACATAACTATGGGGTAAGAGGAAAGGGAACTATCTCTGAGTGTAATATTGGATTAGGGACTGGCTCTCGGTATTAAATGGTCACAACATTTTTTACTGTAATAGCATTGTATGGTGAGATGGTAGCTACACTTGTGGTGAACATATCATAATGTAGAAACTTGCTGAATCATATGTTGAACAACTGAAATTAAGGTAACATTGTGTGTCAACTATATTAAGAAGAAAAGAAGTGAGGACCAAGAAGAAATAAGAGGAGAGAAGTGGTTTCCCCCTTTTGTTAAGATTAAAGGTATTGGGATTTTTATATGCTAAATAAAGATGATGAAATCAAGTACCTACTATGTTCCAGGTTTTTTCTTTTTTAAAGATTGTATTTATTTATTTGTCAGAGAGAGAGAGCTCAAGCAAGGGAAGCCTCAGGCAGAGGGAGAAGTAGGTTCCCTGCTGAGCAGGAGCCCGATGCAGGGCTCAATCCCAGGACCCTGGGATCATGGCCTGAGCCAAAGGCAGATGCTTAACCCACTGAGCCACCCAGGAGTCCCTATATTCCAGGTTTTAAAAATACAGTAACAAAGAATGCAGGTATAGCCTTCACCCCTAAGAAACCAAGTAAACAAAGAAACAAGATATTACAGACTGTGATAAGTGCTTTTAAAGAATCAAACTTTTTACCTTCAATCTAAAATAAATTGGCTTGAAATTCTCAAAAAAAAGTGGTCACCACTTCAAGATTTAGGAATTCTTTAAAAAATCTGACAGCTGGAAGATTTAGCTGACTCTGGAGGAAAATATGTGAGTTTTCAATAAGGGTTTCATTTAAAGAGCTTATTATTTTTCAGGTCAATAAAATGGGCCAAAAGTTGATTTCCAGGTATGTTCTTCAGATCCAATTGTCTACAGGCTATTAAAAGATCTGATACCACTGTATTCCATAAAATTATCAGAAGGAAGACTATTCCAGGCAGAGGGAACTGCAAGTTTAAAAGCCTAAAAGTGGAAGTGTACTTGGCGTCCTCAAAACATCACAGAGCAGTGGTATTAAATAGAATAAAGAGATGAGAGAGATGCAGCCCAGGACAGATCATGTGAGGGAGTATGGGCTAAGATAAGGATTGTGGGTTTTCCTTCACTACAGCTGGAAGCACAAGGAGTGTTCTGCACATAAGAAAGACATGATCTGATCTATGTTTCAGAAGTATCACTACATACACTGTGGAATAGTAAGCAGTAGATGAGAAGCTGATGGATCATCTAAAGAGGCTATTATAATAGTGCAAGAAAAAGGACAGTAGCTTGAACTAACAGAACAGTGGAGAGGGTGAGAAATGGTTGGATTATGGCTAAATACTAAAGGAAGAACCAGAATTAGCTGTCAGATCAGATGGAAGGTAAGAACAGAAAAGGAGGAATCACTGTAAGTGAAGGTTTTTGGTCCAACCAACAGTTAGAATGGAGAGGCTATTTGATGAGGTGAGGACGATGACTGGAGAGAACAGGTTTTAGAGTGAAGAGTTTGGTTACAGACAACTTGAAATTCTTGTCAGACATTTAAGTGTAGATTAACGAGGAGAGTTAGATCTACAAATCTCAAGTGGAGAGGAGAGTTCTAGCCTAGATACAAATTTATGAGTGGTCAGTCTACATATTATTTAATACGACCCATATTAAGAGATGATCCAGGGAATGAGTATAGATGAAGACTGAGAGCGAATGGCTAGGAAATACAATGAGATGAGAAATGGTTTCTCAGGTGGTAAGACAAGAAAATGTTTCAAGAAGGAGGGCAGGGTCTACCATGTCAGGCGAATTGTTGTATTATTATTTTTCTTTTCATTGAATTGTTATATTAAAATGACAATCAAGAGTTGACCATTATATCTGGTATGATGGAGGTCACTCATGGCTCTGCTTTGGTGGTGTGGTAGAGATAAAACCCTAGAGTGGCAGGGACCAAAACTGATTAGAGTGGGTTCAAGAGAGAATGGGAGGTAAGAAAGTGGTCATTATCTTTGCACATCTGCCTGATTACTTCCTAAAGACAAATTTCTATAATAAATTTTTATGAGGGCCTTTTCATCCTACAGATATTGTTCTAATTCATATTTCTCTGAATAACCCTGGGTTAAAGATACTCTCTATTCACTGGCCATCTGTATTTCTTCTTTTATGAACTACCTTTCTCTTCAAATCTTGTTCTTACCAATTTGTATCATTTAAGGCAAAATTTAGGATGAAAGTCTGGATGTTTCTAAGACATTACATTTCTAGTAGATTATCTAGTAGATTATCCAGAACTCTTTCACCCTCTTTCATCCATTCACCTTTCCCGGGCAGTTCATGTCACTGATGTACATCGGGATGAATGTTGTTAGGCCCTAGCAAAAGGTGGGCAATGGAAATTTGCATGTTATCTATTTCTCCAACTTAAACTATTAATAAGTATATCTTCTTCCTTTGCTTAAAAAACTTACCTACAGCTGTGTTAGTTCCACCAACATTTATATCATTTTCGTCATCAAATTCAATCCTAACTCCTTTTCCATTGCCTGCTGAGACTCCACAACCTCCACTTCGACAGAGAGAAATTGGAACAACGCCATAGACATAGGCTAACATAATAGGAACACCAATACCTAAAGAAGAATTAAATTAGTCATTATAAGTTAAAAAGTAAATCACAGAAACATGAGTTCTTAGAAAGGCTTTTCAAAAGAAACTGTATAGGAGAAAAGTGCTACTGTTCTCCAACCCTTGCTCAAAGTAGATTTACCTGTTAAGGGACACAAATTCAAAACTTCTAAACTTTCCGGTGACACACATGAGAAAAAAAGATGTAAACCTTTTTGTTTTTAAGTCCCAAGGCTCTAAACCATAGGAGGTGAGGATGGGTATCAGTCAATAGAATTTACCAATTATCCTAACCCTAGGCCCTTCAGTCTACAGTGCTTTTAACCAATACAGTTACTCAATGAGAGGCTTTCTGTAGGCTCAGCTTAAACTGTCCTTAAATAAGTAAAAAAGTAACTCTCTTATCGTCCACGATATAATGCTCTGTCTTAAATCCTTCCACAAAACTTAAATTCTACAAAATCTGAGGTGATCAGTATTTTTAAGCATTTTCTTACCTACAGTTACTGCAGCTACAACTGGAGATACTATTACAGACAATGTCACACCACCTGTTATAGCCAAATTCCGTTTGTGCTTTGAAACGTCTTTGCCTTCATATCGATTGTGAATCTTGAATTAAAAATAAAAATGGGGTTGGGGGTTAAAGAAAAAACACATTACATATTTAATTTAAATGAAACAGACCTACAGTTGCTAGCAAAGTGATTTTTTATAATTTCATTCAAGTGTCCTAATTCAAGATGATTGTTCTATTGTTCTTAAACCATATTTTTACCCATAATTTAGTCCTTATTAATAATTTGCTTAAATAAGACAGTAATTTAATAGACTTTACTTTGTGCTTGCTTTTAAAAAACAGTTTTGAGTAGATGTATAATCTTATTCAGGAATAATAAAATCATGTTTTGAGCAAAGAAGGAATTAAGAATATTATTTTTAGGGACGCCTGGGTGGCTCAGTTGGTTAAGCCGCTGTCTTTGGCTCAGGTCACGATCCCAGGGTCCTGGGATAGAGTCCCACGGTCCTGGGATCGAGTCCCACATCAGGCTCCTTGCTCAGTGGGGAGCCAGCTTCTCTCTCTGTCTCTGCCTGCCACTCTGCCTGCTTGTGTTCTTCCTCTCTCTAACAAATAAATAAAATCTTAAAAAAAAAAAAAGAATATTATTTTTAACATAGTCATGGACTGGATGTTTGAATTACTTCTAAGAAATTTAGCATTCCACAGGTTTCTTTCTAAGTAAGCATCCCTTAGGGGCACCTGGGTGGCTCAGTCGGTTAAGCCTCTCCCTTTGGCTCAGGTCATGTTCTCAGGGTCTTGGGTTTGAGCCCTGCACTGGGCTCCTTGCTCAGTGGGGAACCTGTCCCTCCCTCTTTTCCCCTCTTGTGCTCCCTTCTCCTCCCTGTCTGTACTTTCTGTCTCTCTCAACTAAGTAAAATCATTAAAATAAATAAGTAAATAAGCAAATATCCTAAAATGGTAAAAGTTGGCTTCTAGGGGAGACTGCCACACTTTTTTTTTTAATAGACATTAACAAGCGGTACTAATAAGCAAACATCATAAATAAGTTAATTTTTTCTTGGATCCTTTTTTATAAAGAAAATTATCATCAAATGACTCAGAATCCTGGGGTCTCATTTATAGCTCAAAGTCAAAGGTACAAAGAGGGAAAAAAAAAAAAGAGAAGAATGCAGCCAGAGGACAGGAACTAGATCTACTTAGCAACTTTGTATAGTATAGGTGTTAATAAACAGAATTTAATACCACATTGGAAGTGGCCTGTGAAATAGATCAACTTCAAGAAACAGCCCAGTATCTTTGGTCTCATGGTTTGCAAAGGCTAAAGCTCATAAAGTACATTTCCTTTCTGTTTCAAGACATATTCAAAATAGCCCTCAAAACTGTACAGGTAGTCTCTAAAATAAATACTTGACTTATGAACAATGTTACAGGTGAGGTTTAATAAAATTATTATTATTATTATGTGGTTATCTTGAAGGCTATAAAGTACAATGAGTCTTGTGGAATATATGAAACAGTGACAAAACTGGGGTGGAGAGGTAGGTGAAGCATGCATGGGACAAGAAGCATTCATCTTTCCTAGTCAGTGTCCTGCCAGCATTGACTATACATCCCTAGGGAATGAGCCTCTCTACCTCCCTAAATAGTCTATGCAGGCAGAGATGGCAGGACCTCCCAAGGCATCTTTCATTATCCTTCAGCACTGCAGCTAATTCTTGCTCCTCTCCTCATGACCATTCCTGAAAAACTTAGGAATGAAGCAGAGAAAAGCCAGAGCTAAAAAACTGACTAGACAGGAATCTTCAGAAAATTTTGCATCCTTAAGCACCAATCTTTAATTACAGTGATCACAACATTCTATTCCTGGTTCAGCTTAATTTTTTTCTGCTCTACTGTTTTGTGCAACATTTCTATTTGTTACTATAAATAAAGACTAAGCTTTTAGGTGCTTTATCAGCTTAACAGGTTTTCCTGGGCTGGTCTGTAACCCTAAACACCATAGAGAACATTGTTTCAATGGAAAACTAATTTATCAACTGGCAACCCTCTGGGTATGTGTCTGGAAAAAGGAGACTTTTAACCTTTTAACTGCTCCCAAGACATGAACAATGAGATAAATAATCTCTCCTCTATAAATTATTTGTAGGTATGTGCGGTACAACAGTCTCCTCTTCTCTTCTACTTCTAGGTATGTGAATAAACAGTTTTGTTTTTAGCAAAGCCTTGCTTTGGATAACTGCATAAAAGGTTAAATAATCATCTACTATGTTGGGGATCTTAAACAAATTTAATTAATTAAAACCTTCTGAAATAAAAATTTGGCTCATAAGTATCCATGTTTATTTATCCTTGGTAATTTTTCAAAAATAGTATATATTGCTATTTTTCTGATTATAAAGTAATATATGTTGAATATTGAAAAATATTCAACATATATTGAATATGGAAGAGGATCAGCTTCCACTTGAGTTTAGTTCCAAAAGTCATAACCAGAATTTAATGAAACAATTGAAAGGAAAACAGATTCTGACTCAACCTAACAATTACAGACAGCTGGCAACAGAATGGGCCGCTGCAGGAGTTGGTGATGTCCCCAACACTGAAGTGCCCAAATAGCTAGAGAAACCGATCAGGGATCTTACATAAAAATGTGTGTATCTAGGTTTAAATCCTAGCTCTGTTTCTTTCTGTGTAACTTAAACTACATAAACTTTCCCAAACCTCAATATTCAAATACATAAATTTCTTTAAGGTTAAAATGAGTCAAATTAAAACAACTACCCCACAGTAAGGGTTCACCCCATGTTATTTCTTTTTAATTCCTATACTTTATTCTGCTTGAGTGCAAGGTTATGATTAGATAATTTCTTTCTTTTTTTTTTGAAGATTTATTTTAGAGAGAGTGAGAGAGTACATGGTGTGAGTTGGGGGAGAGGCAGAGGGAGGGAATCGAGCAGACTCCCCACTGAGTTTGGAGTCTGCTGCTGGCTCTGAGGACTCATGAGATCATGACCTGAAACAAAACTAAGAGTTGGATGCCCAACCAACTGAGCCACCCAGCCACCCTTTAGATAATTTCTAAAGTACCTTCTCAATTCTGAGATTCCATTAATGTAGACAGCAGCAGACTTCTTAGCCACTTCATAAATTATCCCTTTAACCTTTCAAAAAAGAATTATTGCCTGGCTAATGAAGTATAATTCATCACTCATAGGCCAGTGGTAATTATTGGTGTCTGGACTTACACAAGACAGTTATAATCTACAGAATAGCGTATTTACAAATAGCAGTAATCTAAGAAAATAAAACCTTTGAACCGAAGTTCAAAATAATTCAGGAACTGGCTAATTATTCTTTGCCTTGAGGGCATGTGTTATTTAACTATTAACTTGTTATAGACTTAACTTTAAAAGGATATATCCATGAGAAAAATATCAGGTGTCCTTCAATACTTGAAAGTTAGAAAGGAAATGTACGGAAGTTTTCAGATTCAAGTAATTTTATTTTATTTTTTAAAGATTTTATTTATTCATTTGACAGAGAGAGATCACAAGTAGGCAGCGCAGCAGGCAGAGATGGGGGGTGGTAAGCAGGCTCCCCGCTGAACAGAGAGCCTGACGTGGGGCTTGATCCCAGGACCCCGAGATCATGACCTGAGCCAAAGGCAGAGGCTTAAGCCACTAAGCCACCAAGGCACCCCAGATTCAGGTAATTTTAAAAGCAACTCTACTTTTGGGGCACCTGGGTGGCTCAGTGGATTAAAGCCTCTGCCTTCAGCTCAGGTCATGATCCCAGGGTCCTGGAATCGAGCCCCACATCTGGCTCTCTGCTCCACGGGGAGCCTGCTTTCTCCTCTCTCTCTGCCTGCCTCTCTGCCTTGTGATCTCTGTCAAATTAAAAAAAAAAAAAGCAACTCTACTTTTTATGGGTACGTACAAGTTTGCCAAACACTGAAAATTATCTTATGAAAAAATAAAAGTTTTATACTGAGATATGAAAAATGATCTTTCAAGACAAACAAAACAAAACAAACCCCTAAGATCATCAGTCCTAAACCTGAAGGTTTAGAATAAGATAATGAACTAATACAGAATTAAGCATTTTACCTTACGGCCCACATACACAGGAATGCCAATAATCATTGCAGGGATAGCAATGCCAGCTATTAAAGCAATTCCTACAGGAGCACCAACAAGTGTTCCAAGCTGCCACAGTATCTTCTTCTTTCGGCTCCAGGGTTTCTTCCCCCAAAAAGTACATCCTGATGGACTAAGGGAAAACATTGTAACTATAACTGCTATAAAACATAGTATCAGCAAATGACTTATAATACATTAAAACAATGACTCTAAAAGAATTCTTATACTCAGAAATGAGGTTTTTTAAATTCAGAGTTCACTAAAAAGCTCCCCCCAAAAAATCAATATAAGAATGACCATCAGTTATTTTCAAAGGAAACTGACAACCAGAATTCAGGTTAAGTATTTATCCCTAGTCATTATCTTGAAAATGTTAGGTTAGTTTCTAAAGAGTAAATTAATGCAAAACATGCTTATTTTTAGGCATACAATTACCTGATTATATCAAACTCACTTTGTGGACTAAATGAGGGAATTTATATTTAAGAAAATTAAATGGAAATAGTTATGACCTAGCATAATTACATGGGGATATAAAATACTAGCTTCTAGTTTAACAAAACAAACAAAAAAAGACATCTATATGCTTCCTATTTTTGACTAATTAATCCCAAGTGGCTAGCACAATTATTCGGCTCCTTTTAAATTTTTTTAAATAAAATAAAAATTTTATTTTTGTTTAAAAATGTTTTTTCCACTCAAAGATACATCACGAATTTATGTCTCACATTACCTGATGTATGCAACTAGAATAAAACACATTCCTCTTAGTATAAGCATCAAGTTTAAAAATTCCTAAGATAATACGGTCTCCCAATTATCTTACAATATAAAATATTTAGATATAAATAGCTCTTTCTCCCTCCCCCTCCAACTACTAACCAGGCCAACCCTGCTTAGCTTCCAGTATCAGACAAGATTGGGCACATTCAGGATGGGATGACATAAATTAAATGGCTCCGTCTATAAACTTACCTTAGATAATGTAAATCTGAGATTTCTTTCATACATAACCAACAAAACTCACAACCACAGACAGCACATGTCATGTGATTACAGCTCCCATCATTCATTTTTATTATATAAGCAGCACATCGTGGACATGGCTTTATATCATCAGCTATTAGGAAAATAGAGAGACCTGTTTATTACATAAAACTGGTCCAAAAAAACCAATTTCTAATAGATAATTATAGCAATGCCAAAAAATCTTAACATATATAGTTTGTTAACTGATCGCTTTAGCCAGCTATTTTTAGTACATAAACTATTTTTTCAAAAGAAATGCTACAGAGAACATCTATTTAACTTTTTTTTAAAGTATTTTTCTTTCTGAGAAAAGGAACATGTTTTACATTAAATTTTCAAATTGTAAACATTTTCAAACACAACAGAACAATGAGAACAAAGAGCAACAAAATAATAAAAAGAGAAAGGAGAACTAAGGATAGCCCTAAGCAAACTGCAAACTACATAAAGTTTGTATTTGTTCCTACCCCACTGCTGTCTTTTCTGAGTGGTACTTCATATTCTAGAATTTTTCTAACCATCTCTGCTTTATTAAAGTTTAGATATTCTTTGTACTACAGAAGTTATCTTTGTCTTTTTAAAAGTCATTTATTCAAATGCTGTTGCTGTATCCCTGTCAAATACTATGCTTATAAGGCACCAAGGTGCCAAGTTAAAATCAAATGGTACGTAACTTTTGGAATCACTGACATAAAGTAAGAGTTATATTATACAACTACTTTGAACCTTGGCATCTACTTAATAGCAACCGGTAAATTATTTTACTATTATTAGTAGCCAGCTATATTTTCCAATTACACACAGTTAAGAAAAGGTATGTGTAGTACTAGCTGCTGAATTCAAGTACTTGTTCCATTTTCTTACATGATAAGCATTAAACTATATTATATTTTCCTTTCTAAAAGTTTTATGGCCAAATTTACCTGTGCTTTATCAGTGAATTCAGGTTTCCTTAGTGCTTCTTTTAGAGCCAAAGCTGTTTTTTAACTTAAGAACCGGTCAATGCTCACAATTAGTATTTTAACAATTTCAAACAATTTTGAGCAAACTGATAACTCTATGCAGCCAAACCAAGACAAATGATAAATACTAGAATATAAAAATTAAAAATATTCATGTCACAATTTAAATGATCCAAAGAACATAGAAGTCTGCATTAAAAATTTTTTAACACTGGAGCATGAATTTAAAAAAGCTGGCTTTTATAGCAGATATAATGCCTGTACATCAAATTAAAGAAATGCTAAAACTATCTGCTTAAGTGGCATATTAATTGATAAACTTCCTCATTCCTGAGTTTCCTCAACTAGTAACTATATTAATTAGTGGTGGGAGTAAAGAGATTTGACATTCACTGTAATAAATGCAATCTTCAGAACAAAATGAAAGGTGATATCCCCATTTTTATGGTTCTAAAACACAAAACAGCCTTTTAATATGCTAAGATTGTACGTTAGAAACGAACGCCATAGCAATGTATTTTTGATGTCTCTTTATAGATCTGTATCTGCATGTTTCTACTGTGTAATTATAGGTCTATACAAAAGGCTGTTTTGTCTTTGTCTCTTAAATTAGAAATTTACTGTGCACATTATATATCTCTCTCAAAATATTCTCAAATGCAAAACTCCTAAATAGAGTTGTTTTACTGACTGGATAGTCAATTGATGCCCCCTTCCCTGAACATCAATTAATCCATAGCAGCTTTATATTGGGGGGAAAAAAAAAAAAAAAAAGCTTCCCATTTCTATTTAAGGTACATTTGGCAAAGTTTTTTTTTTTTTAATCATTACATTTCTATTTACTGTTAAAATATGGGTGATTGTCATGTTAGGGGGAAAAAAACACAACAGGTTACAAAACAATATACAGTTCTCAAAATTTGTTCAAAGAACTTTCCTACCTCCACCAGATTACCTATAAGGACTTAAAACAAAGTGTTAATAGTGGTTATCTCTTGGGGTGATAGCAGTAGGAGACACAGATGAAGGTTGAAAGCCAATTTAATATATTTTTAATAAAGGGGAAATATAGTAAAAAAATGAAAAACATGTAATTCATGTAAAATGTTAACTCCAAGTGCATAAACTCCCTAGTAGCTATAATAAAGTGTCTTATGTAGATATAATACTTACAGTTTAAAGATAATTTTATCATAATACAAATTACTTAATGTACCAGATGATTAAGCATACTTATTCAGCTGACTGATCAGAAAGAGCCAATTAATTATCATTCTGTCAAGCAATTATTAAAAGTGCAGCCAATTTTTCAATGTATCATGGTAACAGGAGACAAAAAAAATCAAGATATCTGGAATAACGGAATTAATAAAACCATTTTATTTTATTTTTTATTTTTTTGAAGATTTTACTTATTTACCTGACAGAGAGAGATCACAAGTAGACAGAGAGGCAGGCAGAGAGAGAGAGAGAGAGAGAGGGAAGCAGGCTCCCTGCTGAGCAGAGAGCCCAACGCGGGACTCGATCCCAGGACCCCGAGATCATGACCTGAGCCAAAGGCAGTGGCCCAACCCACTGAGCCACCCAGGCGCCCCAATAAAACCATTTTAGATGGCAGTTCGCTTTCCTCTTTTTTCTCCCCCACAAGTCAATGAGTAGCTAAGTTCAAGTTTTTTATAGATTCGTTAAAAGAAACTATCACATGAACATTTGTTCTGAGAGCTTTGATTTTTTTTAAGAGCACTGGAGGTAAAAATGCATGTACTTTAAATTTTCAGAATTATAAGGTTTTTGAACATGGAAAAACTCCAAAAGAAGTTTTTAAAATAATCACCTTGGGAGGTTATATTTGTTCCAACAATGTTACTATTTGGCTCAAATCACTTGGGAAGTTTTTCTTTCATAATTATTTTCAAAACTACTTAATATAAAAAAAAATCACTCTCATGATCATATAGTCACATCTTAGTTTGGATCCACCCCAAACCAGTGATTCAACTTGGTTATTCTAGTTGTTAGACTTAGTTCCAAAAGAACTTCTCGTTACTTCCAGAAATCACACTGACATTAAGAAGATAATTTAAGTGGCTGTACTGGGATCTAAAGGTTATGACCAATAAGGCATTCCAGGGTAGCACTGCTGAAATAAACATAAAATCTTTCACAGTGAATACAGTGAGAAAAATCAACATTCATTTGCATGACTAAATCATGATGTTTATTTTAAAATTAATAACAAACACAAATCTCTAGCTGGTGACTGGTTTCTCTAGTTTCTCTACCTCAAACAGCTAGAGCACCTACTTTGTGTCAGGAAATGTTTGAATCTTTCAGACATAAGTATTATTAGTGTCTTCATTTTACAGATGAGAAAACTTGATTGGGTCACACAGAATGTGGAAAAGCTAGGATTCAAATCTAGACAGATTGATTCCAGAGTCCAGGCTCTTAACTCAATATGTATGTCCTGTAACCAATCAATAAATACCCATGTCCACACACAGAGAAGAGAGATAGCATTTCCAAGTGGATCACTCCATGTCTACAGCTGACCCTAGAGGATACAGTTTAGGTTTATCCAGTCTCCTTTGAATTCCTTCTGGACCCATACCTGTAAATTATTAATACCTTTGAATTCCACCCCAAATCTTCAGGAAAGTAAAGAGAAACAAGTCAATGAGCAAACAACCATGAAAATCTGTGTACACTGTAGAAGTATTAAATGTTGAATTTAAAGTTTAATTTTAAATTTGACTTTAACAGCATAAATACTATCTCAACACAGTGCTAGCAGGAATGTAAATTATTTTCTTGACAAATTTCTGTATTTTCCAAGTTTTTCCATTTTATAATCAGTGAGAAAAATATTTTTCTAAAAATGACTGAAAGTCCAATAAACAATGACATTCTATAAATGAGAAATATTAATTTTTTCAATTTTTATCTGAAGAACATTAAGAGGATCATAATTTTTCTTAATTTTTGAGATTTAGGAGATGGATACATTGTTCAAATAGATCCCCAGGTAATTTAAAAATTCCTAGCCAAAGACAAAATTCTGTGTCCCATAAAGTATGATTTTGAATCCTTGATCCTGGAATTAGATGACACATCTGTAAATGAAAGATGATTTTTAAACATCTTTGCTAAGCTTTGCATAATATACTTTTATGAACAACAGTTTCAGACCATCCTCAGTTATCAGTTATATACATCACCACAGCACTTCCTTTTTTCTCTTTTTACAATAAAATCTTCCCAACCTCAATACCATTTTTCCCACAGTAAGGAATGAGTGCTTCTGGAACAGAAATACTAACAACACAAAGAACATTTCTGAAAACTGAAGGGAGGAAAGGTAATAACAGGAACTATTTGAATACTGCATTTTTTATTAAGATAACTATAGTGCTGTTTGTGTCAAATATTTTATTAGAAAAAGTGAGACATAAATACCTGCTGCTCCAGACTCCTGACTATAACTAATGGATGAAGAACGTATAGTTCTCAGACGTAAACTCTGGGCTCTCTCTTGCCGAGCAGCATCACAGGTCTGATTGGGGTGCCAGATCTGTTTACAGTGGTAGCAAAACTCTGTTCCACAGCCTTCTCGCCCACAAGTTAATTTTGGACAGCTAGCACATCCAAATGCTATCACAGCATATCTTCAAAGAATAAGAAAAATGATTTAAAATGGGACATAAAAGAAGAGATACTAAGTAAAACAATTATCCAACTGAAAAAGTTTTCTATTTATATATACATGAGCAAATTAAGTCATAAACCCTAACACTATTTCATCAACATAAAAATGGGGAAAAAAATGAACGATTCACAAATGAATACATATAAATGGCTAAAAACATTTTTAAAGTTCAATTTTTAACTTTTAACTTTCAATTTTATCTAAAATGCCAAACTGTATAGTCTAATTCCAATTTTATAAAAATTATATTAAATTAGTATTGTATGCACACTAGAAGGAAATATACCAAAAATCTTAACAGTAGTTTTGCTGGTACTAGAGTTCTAGTTCTCTTCTTTATACACTTATATATTTCTGATTTTTATAATTACCTGCTACTTTTAAAATCAGAAAATTAAAATATCACCTATTTAAAAATGCGATGATGACTGAATCAGCTACAGCTATCAGTTAATGGCAAACTGTGATAATTCATAAATTTTGTGATTATCTTGTATTTATGCATAAATTCTTACATTAATGTTTCTAAAATACATAGTAAAAGTGCTCTTTGGTGCCAATCTCCTCCAAAAAGTACGTGAACTCGATTTTCCCAATTAGAAAATTTGTTTTTTCACTTCAGATTAAAAAACTGAAAACAGACTCATGACTAGCCCTGAGACATACTCTCTGTATTAATATTTTGGCACTTCAACAATTTCTTACTTAAAATAAATTCTGGGCACACTTGGACATTTATCCCAGAGTAATGAAAACTTATGTACAAACATGTACACAAATGCTTGTAGGAGATTTTTTTGTAAGAGCCAAAAATCAGAAACAGTCTAGATGTCTTTTTCACTAGGTGAATGGTTAAACTATGGTGCATATATATGGACTACTACTCAACAACAAAAAGAAACTACCAATACACTTCACTCTGATAAATCTCTAAGGAATTATGCTGAGTGAAAAAAGTCAATTTAAAAGTTATATACTCTATGATTCCATTTACAGACCATTTTTGAAATGACAAAATTTTAGAAATGGAAACAGATTAGAGGTGGCCAGGGATTAGGGATGGGGTTGGGAAGGCGAGAGAGGATTTATAAAAGAACAATAGGTTCACCACCATGGCATATTCACCACCCCCATGGTGGTGAATACACTTATGTAAGGTGATAAAATGGCATATAACTAAATATACATGCACACACAAGTAAAACTGGGGAAATTTAAGTAAGATTGGTAGATTATATCAATGCCAATATCCTGCTTGTGATGTTTTTTGTTGCTGTTTTGTTTTGTGATGTTGCTTTATAGCACTGAAGAATGGTACCACTGGGACAAACTGAAGGAACGGGATTTCTTTTTTTTTTTAGATTTTATTTATTTATTTGACAGAGATCACAAGTAGGCAGAGAGGCAGGAAGAGAGAGAGGGGGAAGCTGGCTCCCCACTGAGAAGAGAGTCCGATGCGGGGCTCGATCCCAGGACCCTAAGATCACGACCTGAACCGAAGGCAGAGGCTTAACCCACTGAGCCACCCAGGCACCCCTGGGATCAGGATTTCTCTTTATTGTTTCTTACAACTACACATGAATCTATAATTATCTCAATAAAACTTACAATAAAAAATGTCTGGTGTTCTGGTTCTCTCTGAAAGACAAACAAGTCTTATCTATGTATAAAAAGCTTTTTAAAATAGCAAATATTTCCTTTTGGCTGGAAATTTAAGGGAGTTTTCAGGGTTCCTCTTGCTATTGGCAATAAAATTTAAATAGTAACTGTAACTGATATTTTTATTAAATTTCCAGATAACGTGTAAAATTATAAAATTTTAAGAGTCAGGAAGTTCCTCCACTTTTGGGACCTGTTGCTCCCTTTAGTATCTTACTTTTTAAACTTAAATTTTACATCTTAAATTCCATTTTATTTTTGATAGATCAATTCTCCAGTTACCAACATAATCATAAATGTGTTCAAGCATGATTAAATTAAAGACAACTTATTTATCAACATGGGGTAATTTAGCAAAGTTTACCTTCCCTGAGGGAAAGTAGTTCATTGCAGTTACTCATAAAAAGAAAAAAGTCCTCAAAGACTCAACACTTTATTTTCTATCAAATTATAATGCTAAGCAGTCTTTAAAATAGTAATTTCACTGAAAAGGAAATGACGCTCTCTCCTGTAACTCTTTTCTATCCTAGCTTTTCTTGAAGGAAGGAGGGAAGGACAGGGACATGGGGAAATCTGTGTGTGTGCAAGGGACGATGACGCTAAGACCAACTGTTTGTTAAGGTCAGTCACAATATATAAAGGCAGAAGAGAAGTTTAGGTTACCTGGTCAAAATACCATTTCCACCACTTATTATCTGTATAGTCTCATTAAATCACATAACCTCCCTACAACTAAGTCTTCCCAAAACATAAAACAGGATTCAAACACTTCAGCATTCAGTCAAAGTCAGCTTTAGCTTTAGCCTTGATCTTGAGAATGCCAAAAAGCAATTCACCATTTCAATGACAGTTCCAGTACCTCTGCATCTGTACTTGATTAATAACCATGTGATCCACAGTTATTATCCTTTCTATATCAATAGAAATAATGTATGGAAGGCGCCTGGATGGAGCAGTTGGTTAAGTGTCTGACTCTTGGTTTTGGCTCACATCATGATCTCAGAGTTGGGAGATCAAGCCCTGTGTTGGGCTTGCTGGGCTCTGGGCTCAGTGTGGAGTCTGCATGAGACTCTCTCCCCTCCCTCTGTCCCTCCCCTCTGTGCTCTTTCACTCTCTGAAATAATTCTTCAAAAAAATAAATAAACATTGGTAGGCATTCTAGATACAGAATAAAAAATCTTACTGCTTCATATGGTGAAATTTTACTGGACAACTTAAGTATAAATGCACATTGTGTTTAAGAATAAAATACAGTAATTATTAGTAAGAACTGTGAAAGCCAAGTTTAGATATAAACTTAACTTTCAATTCATTAAACAGGGATATAGATTTGTAGTTAATATGAACACTGGAGTGCCAGAACTAAATTTAGGAAGAATATAGTCTTTCTGAGTAAATAAATATAAAAATACACAAGGCAGATTAACAGAAATAGGTTATATCATAATTCTTTTTTTTTTTTTTTTAAGATTTTATTTATTTGGCAGAGAGAGAGAGATCACAAGTAGGCAGAGAGGCAGGCAGAGGAAGAGGGGGAAACAGGCTCTCCGCCAACCTGGGAGCCCGATGCAGGGCTCGATCCCAGGACCCTGAGATCATGACCTGAGCTGAAGGCAGAAGCTTAACCAACTGAGCCACCCAGGAACCCAGTTATATAATTCTAACCTTTATAGGTTGTTCAGTATACCACCATATCACTAAACAAAACTTAAGAACTGACTTAATTTTTAATCAATGATTTAAGCTATTAGTCTTTTTTTTTTTTTTAAGATTTTTATTTGGCAGAGAGAGACACAAGAAGAGAGGGAACACAAGCAGGGGAAGTGGGAGAGGAAGAAGGAGGCTTCCCACGAAGCAGGGAGCCCAATGTGGGGCTTAATCCCAGGACCTTGGGATCATGACCTGAGCCTAAGGCATATGCCCAATGACTGAGCCACCCAGGCGCCCAAGCTATGGGTCTTTTAAGAAAAAGTCCTATTAGGGAATTCTTCACATTTTGACAAGAATTAAAAGCAGAGGGTGCCTGGGTGGCTCAGTTGGTTAGATGACTGCCTTTGGCTTGGGTCATGATTGTGGAGTCCCAGGATTGAGTCCCACATCGGGCTCCCTGATCAGCAGGGAGTCTGCTTCTCCTGCTGACCTCTCTCCTTTCATGCTCTCATTCTCTCCCTCTCTCTTAAAAAAAAAAAAAAAAAAAGCAGAATGTCAGCTTTTTAAACTTTCATGACAAGATAATTTCCACATCTGGCACATAATCCATGAAAACATGAAAGGGTATGGTGTGAAAACTGAGGTCTCAAAACATTTTATTCTCAATAATCAAGCTTCAAAACAGCATTATAAGTTGCTTTAAGATAAAAATTCCCTACAGTGACCTAAACTTGTTGAGAATAACTGTTTATAAAGAGTGAATACCTGTTTAGATTTTTTAAATATATGCAGTATAATTATCTGGAGAAAACTAAAGAGCTGACAAGTAGACTAGCATTTCTGCATGATGTCAAGTATTTAACATTTGATTATTTTTTAAAATAAAATTTTACACTTACTTTCGTATCCCATAAGTTCATCACACCTTAATTAGTGATATTTGAAATTGGCCCTGGAGAAGTATTAATTGTCTGGTCATTTGGCATTTGTTGAAAATAAATGTAGGTTTGATGCATCTCAGAAATTAGGATATCATAATAAAAAAGAGTTGTGATATTTAGGGGTACCTGGGTGGCTCAGTGAGTTAAGCCTCTGCCTTCGGCTCAGGTCATGATCCCAGGGTCCTGGGATGGAACCCTGCATCGGGCTCTCTGCTCAGCAGAGAGCATCTGTCTGATGCTCTGCCTACTTGTGATCTCTCTGTGAAATAGATGAATAAAATCTTAAAAAAAAAAAAAAGATTTGTGATCTTTAAATAAAACTGTGTGTTGTGGAGAGAACAGGGGGGAAAGCCGGGGGAAGGAGAAAGAGAATTCATTCATGGGACATCATCATTATGTACTCAAATATCAGAGATAAAGTACCTCGAACTTGTTTATGCTACTTCCCAGTATCTCCTTTTTAAAGGAAAAGCTGAGAGATCCTACCCTAGAATTAAACATTCAAGTCCCATTCAATCTGTACAAGTTATAAAGAAAAATAGGTTTATCTTTAATAATCCTATTTTTCATGAATGTATATTTTGATAACTAAAAGTTAAGAGTCTATCAGTTTTTTCTTATTAACAGTTATTGAGTGCTTACTATGTAAATGTTCATAAACATTCAATCTTAATAATAACTTTGTTAGGCATATTTTATAATATAGCAAGAATTAAATGTAACTAGCATTCACGTATTTTGAAAACAGAATGTTAGGCCTCTTGATGATTTTCATTGTGTGGGAGTCAAACTTATTTTCCACTGGAAAACAGCTGTCAAATTACAATGGAAGCAAATGGTAAAACTAAATTAAATATAAAATGCTTCCTTCGGCGCCTGGGTGGCTCAGTGGATTAAAGCCTCTGTGGCCTGGGTCATGGTCCCAGGGTCCTGGGATCCAGCCCCACATCAGGCTCTCTGCTCAGCAGGGAGCCTGCTTCCCTTCCTCTGTCTCTGCCTGCCTCTCTGCCTACTTGTGATCTCTGTCAAATAAATAAATAAAATCTTTAAAAAAAATGCTTCCTTTAAAGAAAAATGTCAGGAGTATCTCTGTTCTGGTGCATTAAGTGTTATATGGGAAAAGAACACCCTCAGCAGAATGCCAGGGATAACTGAGCAATACCTAAGATCTTTGGCTTAAACAGTATCCAAATCTTGGTTTAAAAGATGGCTCCATGTCCTTCTACGATTCATTATTTAACTAAGTCTTACTTTCCATCTCTATTCTTCCATGTCTATCTACTCAAAAAATGTTTAAATCTTCCTATTTAGCAGGAGTGGAGGGACAAGAAGAAAGTGGGGGAAAAGAGAAACAGGGACTGAAATAGGACAATCTTTCTAGAAATATTTTCTGTTCACCGGAGCGGCAACAGGAGGTCTATACTAAGAAAGTACTCAGTGGTCAAGTTAGAAAAATGCTAAGCAAAATTAAAGCACTTTTTCATTTTTTTCTTTCTTAACTATAGGATTTGCTAAAAGAATTTTTTTTAAAAAGATTTTATTTATTTATTTGACAGAGATCACAAGTAGGTAGAGAGAGACAGGAGGAAGCAGGCCCCCTGCCGAGCAGAGAGCCAGATGTGGGACTTGATCCCAGGACCCTGGGATCATGACCTGAGCCGAAGGCAGAGGCTTAACCCACTGAGCCACCCAGGCACCCCGCTAAAAGAATTTCTAACATGCCAGTGATCAGTATATAGTGTGCACTATTTCCAGAATTTATTTCACCATGGCGTCTATTTCCTGGGAGAGTCTCACAGTATTAGAGTTCTACAAATTACATCATTGATAACAGAGCAAGTAGGGATACCAGTTAGGGTACTGTATTGTGTCTATACTAAATTCCTTATGAAGGAACAAGTAAAAAGAACAAACTATACCTAAAACAAAATCTAATCCTAAGATAAACATAACACTCCCCAACAAAAACTTTAATTAAAAAATGAGGAAAAAGAATGAAGAAAGATTATCTAGGCATCAAAGACCCCTGCCCCCCAAAAGTAAAGCTTTAACAAAACCTTTAGAGAACAAAGAAAATATAATCACAAATACTGTTTGATCCAGTTAGGGGGGAAAGTCAAGTTTTGCATCAAAATCAACAGGCTCGTGTTTCTACTTGCTAGAAGTTACTATTACTCGATAGAGGAGTGACTTGTTCAAAATGTTTGGGAGAAGGTCTAGATAAAGTGAGGCTCATCTCCTGGTTCCCTCTTTCATGAGCTGCTTCCTCTAGAGGATGCCTTCTGTTGTGCTTTCCACTATATGCTACAGGGGAATTGTCAAGAACTGCCCAGTCTATTTGGAGAAGTCAGTCTAATTTAAGGGTGGTGTCAGCAAGCCATTCTGGCTGCATAACTAAAGCCACATTCTTTAGTAGACTAATTAGTAAGAGAGAGCTGACATGTCTCCTAGCATATCAACTTGGTTCTGATTGAGGGTTTGAGGGAATGTTATTTTTATTGATTCCCTTAAAACCACCAAAAATTCCAGTATCATTTAACAATGGCTGGTGTAGCAGCAGTATACACTGAATTACATAGCATTAAAATATATCTAGACCAATTTTATGGTTAGGAAGAATAAATTAGAAAGAGCAAACTCTCAGCTCAAGGAATTTTTAAACTCTAAGCTCAAAGTCTTAGAATACTTTTATGAATGTCTATTCTAACAGATACAATTTGTCATTAGTTATGAATTACAACTTCCACTGAAACACAGTTTATACTCATTATGGCTTCCTATACACAAAACCTGCTGTTTTCTAAGTCACATGTATTTGTTTCCTCTGGAGAAAATCACAAGTTGCATCTGTTCTCGGTATAAAATTTCTAAAAGGTCAGCCTACAAAAGCATTTTCAGCATGTCAAAAGATGGTCAAGTTATGGCTAAAACCCTTCTTTGGAGGGTGGAAATAAGAGCTATATGAAGATTAACTGGAATTTAAAAATATATATTGTTTAGTTCCTAAGCCGATGATACCATTTTTTAAATCCATTATGAACAGTATCCTCCACCAGAATAAATTATTATTCAGAATCATTTAAATGTCAGCCAGTTTGACACTACACAAACCTGATTACAGTTGATCACATTGCTTTAAAATGGCTTATTGGAAAAAAAAGTAAAATAAAATGGCTTATTGACAGTTCCTATGATATATGATTTATATTAGTGGCATATAGTCAGATTGATTCATTCAACAACACTTTATTGAGCATGGCTAAACCAGCAATTACAAAGAAAAATCAAATACTTTTTTCTTTTTTGTCCTTGAGAGGCTCACAGACATTATTAAATCATTAACTATATTCTTGTATTATAAATGTTCTTGTATATTCAAAGCTCCCCAGCAAAGTCAGAAGCACTCACATGAGACAACAGGGATAATGTGTGCTGGTAGAAGGGCGGCCAACTGAAACACGTGATGACAAAAACTAAAATGCCAACTTTTTGCTGTCTGCCTGCAATGTATAAACTAGGCTGCCTGGGCAGAAGGTAATCAGGTATTTTTACTCAAAACAAGTTCTATGCATTCCTTCCTATGTGCCCCTCACCTCGCCCCAACACGTCTCCCTAGCCATGGCCAGATTCTTTTCTGAACCTGTGTAGACTGCATGTTATAGCAGCAGTTTTGCAAACTTCACCCTGGTTAAATCAAAGCACACAGGTTTGGCTCCTTCTCAAGAGGACTTTTCCAAAATACTGTCTTTTAAAACAAGTTCAATTTGTCCTGGCCCTCAGAATAGTAGAAAGAATATTAGGTCAGAAAACCTGAGGGATCTCAAATAGAAACCAGGTCAGCTTTTCTTTCTCCTCTAAGCTAAGGGCAATATTTCTCAAAGTGTGTTAAACTACATGTTTAAGTAAAATTAATGTCAGATGCAGAAAATGGTCAGATTAATAAATATCATATGCAAAAAAAAATTCACAATTTTACATACAGCATTTCTAGAAAAAAGTCTTTCAAGTGTGTTGTACAATAGAAGGGGTTAAATACTATATACATGTCAACGGTCCTAGCTAGCTAAGTATTTCCATTACTCACTGCCAGATAATCAGGCATTTATTTACCAGTATTCTTTATGCCAGATTTAAATAATAAATGGATTCTAAATAAAATATGTCCCTCTGTGGATCCAAAGATTTTAATATGTTGCAGGGGGAAGGGATTTTTGTCTTTTATTCATTATTAAGTTTCCAAGTACCTGGCACACAGGTACATAAATTTTTGAATAACTGTCTGATTTTTAAAAATTAAGGCAAAACTTAAGAAATGGACACAAGGAATTATAAATAAGAGCTACAAAAAACTTGCTGTGTGCCCGGAATTATGTTAGTCATAAAATTAGAGGTCTACCCCAAGCCTTATAACAACATGATAGGACAGACATTTAAAATCAGGTCTAAATGCTCATGCTAAGTAAAACTGAAACCTTTAATCAAGGCTTACGTAGCATTCCATTCTCAAAGTACATATATACATTTTCTGTTACTGGATGACTGTTTCTATGTAACGCAACCATAAAACCTACAATGTAATCAAGTATATAAAATATGCTCTTAATCTAGAGACAATATAAATCAAATACAAATGACAATACATTACAAAGTAATGCTGACATGTTTTCTTTGTCCCTTGTGGGTAAGACTATTGACAACCACGAAACCAAGAGTTAATTTATAGTCAAATTAACCAAGGCTAATTCTTTGTTAAATTTACATAGCAATCAAGTAGTTGTGTTCATAATAACAGAATTTATTAAAGTAGCTGTTTCTATTATTTTATATTTTATACTTAACATTTATCTTCTCCAAAATATTTAAAATATTAAGCCATTTTGCTTTTTTTTTTTTTTAAAGACTTTATTCATTTATTTGAGAGAAAGAGAGAGAGAGAGAGCTGGGGGAGGAGCAGAGGGAAACAGACAAGCAGACTGAACCTGAGCCCAATACAGGGCTCAATTCCACATCTTTGAGATTATGACTTTAGCCAAAATCAAGAGTTAGACACTTAACCAACTGAATCACCTACGTGCCCCTAAGCCATTTTACTCTCTGACAATGAAGTCTCAATAAGAAGAAAGTGGGCAAAAATAACACAAAGTATGAGTTTATGAAACATCTTTAAATTTTACTGAAAAATGTCACCCATACAAAAATGATTTATAAATAAAAACAAATACCCCGTATCTACCATGCAAACTAAGAAAAGTATCAGTAAGGTGATCATATAAATAATCTAAACTAAAACACTTGAGAAGAGGAATGCGATCAAAATTACAGCAAAAGCATAAACTGAACTATTTCTGGCAAGTCAGAACCTATGGTTTTACCACATTTATCAGTGGCTTTAGAAGCCTCTTGATTGCTCCTTCAAGTTCACAACCTCCTTTCAATAGGTAACCATGAAACTAAATATATTCATCCATTTTACTGTTAATGAACACCTTTTTTCTTGTTTGCTATCATGAACATTTTTTTTTAAGATTTATTTTAGAGAGTGCATGAGGAGGAGGGGCAGAGGGAGAATCTCAAGCAGACTCCCCGCTAAGTGCAGAGTGGAGGCAGGGCTTGATCTCACCACCTTGAGATCACTACCTGAGCTGAAACCAAGGGTTGGATGTACCACCCAGGCGCGCCTATTATGAACATTCTTTTTTTTTTTTTTTGAAAACAGTTCCCTTTTTTATTATGAACATTCTTTTTTTTTTTTAAGATTTTATTTATTTATTTGGCAGAGAGAGATCACATGTAGACGGAGAGGCAGGCAGAGAAAGAGAGAGAGAGAGAGGGAAGCAGGCTTCCTGCTGAGCAGAGAGCCCGATGCGGAACTCGATCCCAGGACCCCAAGATCATGACCTGAGCCGAAGGCAGCAGCTTAACCCACTGAGCCACCCAGGTGCCCTATTATGAACATTCTTAAACATATCTCCTAACTAGATGTCTCCTGGCACACAAGAATTTCTTCACGGTATTTCACTAGGAGTGGCTCTTCTAGGTTACAGGGTAAACAGGTGTTCAATTTTAATAGTAATATGGCAGCAGGTGAGCTAATCTTCCACCTATATTTTCTTTTCATTTAAAATTTTCCCTTTTATTTATAAAACTTTCCTTTATAATCTGTTTTGATTTTGCTTTGGTGTGTTATGTGTGGTGATGATCTCATTTTCCCCCCCTCAAACATCTACTTTCACAGCTCTGTATGTTGAAAAAAATCAATCCTTTCCCAGTTGGTTTAGCATGTTTCCCCTAAAATCAAATTCTTATATAAATAAGAATCTATGTCAGCTGTATCTATTGTGTTCTATTAAGTTAATACAATTGATATCCATTAGGAACACAGGATCAGTCAACACAGCTCAAGAGAATATATCTATTTAGTGACCAGAAAAGTTGTGCCCAGGATTAACTGCCTCAATCTCCGGGGGGCATAGCTTCTGACACTTAAGCCTTTTAATTCATGCCATCATTTTCAAACTTTTTCTTTTAAAACTATTAAATGGGGATGCCTGGGTGGCTCAGTCAGTTAGGTGTCTGCCTTTGGCTCACATCATGATCCCAGGGCCCTGGAATTCAGTCCCATATCGGGATCCTTGATCAGTGGGGAGCCTGCTTCTCCCTCTGCCTACTGTCCCCCTGCTTGTGCGCATACTCTCTCTCTGACAAATAAATAAATGAATCTTAAAAAAAAAAAAAAAAAGGCAACCAAACCATTAAATGCTTGAAGAACTTGGGAAGTACTTTTTACCCTGGGGTTCCATGAGAGACAGAAAACGACACTCTTTCTCCAGACAAAACACACCATATAGGCATATTCCTCACTATTTGAACTCTTGAAGGAATATTTGCTATAATGATTTGCAAAAAGTGTGTTGACCTAAATTTTGTTGTCCAAATTGAAATCTAATGAATGCACGCTTGCACCAGTGAAAATGTTGTGCAGAGGTCCATGGGACCAAGAGTGATACAACTGTATGCAAGCTATTCTTTTGACAGGATACTGTCTCCTGCTCAAGTTATTTAAAGGTACTGTTCATTATCAAGATTTCTTCCAATCTTTTTCTTGAGAGTTTATCTCTTCAGGGCTCCCAGAGTTTGCTTCTGTCATACACCTGTAAGCACAGTCAACCTTGGCCCAGTTTAGAAAGTATCTTTAACATATTATTTTATTATTTATGTTCTAGTACAAGCTCCCTGAATTAGAGGAGAGCACAGTTCAAATGTGATAATGAATTTTATTTTTAAGTACTTCACACAACTAATGAATTCATAAAATGTCAAAGAATCAGGTAATATTTTTAATATGTTATTTCCACTGAAATCCCTGGTAGATAGTTAAAGTTTAGTTATACCTGGGAAAACTGGTTGGGATTTGCAAAGGCTGGTAACATACTATTAATTTTCTCATTTGGAATGAGAGATATAGGCTAGACGCAATCTGAAAAGTTACTACTCAACAAGCTTTTAATAATAGATTTGATTCAGATGATGAATACTGAAACTTCATCTGAGAAACTGAACTCACATTCTACCCTTATTTCTGATTATACCCAGATAATCTTGAAAGCTCTGGGTTTTCCCCAACTCTTACTTATACATAATCTCTAGCTCACTAATGGTAACATCCAATGTTTACAGCCTTTGTTATTCTTGAAAAGCATAAGACTATTTATTCCTAGTTATGACAACCCTACATAGGAAATGCTCTATAAACAGAAGGTATGTTAACATAATCAAATGTATAAGAAAAAATATTTTAAATCTTGATATTAGCAATACTATGTCATACCAACATGAACACATGACATTGTGCACACATTAAGGTGTCTTCTGAAAGGGTCATTTGAGTTTATACGACCAAAACCAAACAAAACCCCTGATCATTTCATCTACTACACTAAAATAACAATTTTCCAAATTAGAGGGATAATCAATTTTGCACACAACTAGATCCTGTACTCTACCAACTTATCCCTTTCTTCCGAAAATGTTCAAATGAGTATGCGATGAGACACAATATAAAAATGAGTAAGATACTATTCCTGCCATTAGCATCTAACATTGTGCCTGGCACACGGTATGCACTCAATGTACATTTGTCTACTGAATAATGAATCACACCTGACATGTTAAGATTTTTCTTTTGAGTAACAGCTAATTCTTATTTTATCCACAGAAAAAAATATTAACTCAGGAAAAACCAAACAAAATCTTACCCACAGTCTGGAGCTGGACACCACCTACAATCAGGATCTGCAACAAGCCACCGTCTAAGCATAAATTCTTCATATTTTTCCATCAAGACATCATCACTTAATATCAAGCGAATATCATGGGGATTAAACCGTTCAGTACATTCTGGGCAACTGATATTAACTCTACTTTCAGAAATTTCTATCCTTAGATATTGTCGTAAGCAATCCACACAAGATCTATGATGACAAGTCATGATCTCAGGAAATCTGTCCTTAGAATGCCGCAGAAGGCACAAAGGGCACTCTATAAAGTCTCCAATTTGTTTGCTGATAGAAGTTAATCCATTGTCAGAGGAGGTATTTGTAGAGAAAATGGAGTTCTTATCAGTACACATTTCAGAATGTATACTTTCAATGCTTGCAATTCCATCCACCCCGCCATTTAGCTCCCTGGATTTACGTTTGTTATCCTTTTTTCTCCGAAACAGAGAGCCTATTGAAATTCTTCTTTTTTTGGGTGCCTTTTTCACTGAAGGCAAGCTCACAGATGAAGCAGAAGACTGAAGATCACGATCTGAACCCATTTGCCGATGTAAACTCATGTCTAAAATGTTCATTAGAATTGACTCAGGGTCTGTGTTTACACACAGCCCTTCATTATATTTAGAAATGAAACCTATTTCTTGTTCTTGCATTCAGATTAAGTCATGATGTAAGAAAATCCTACTTGGTTCCTTCAGCGAATTCTTGAAAAAGCTTGACATACAGAAGACTGTTATCATAGATGGTCTGAAAAACAAAACAGGACACCAAGAAAATTTTATTTATATTCTTAGTGTGCATGATTTTTAAATAAACTTACAACCTTACTATGAAACTTCAAACCAGTATGTTCTTTAGTCATTAGGGTTTTTTTAATAACACCAATTTACTGAGTAGTCTACATGAGAATGTAAAAATATATAGTTAGCACTAAAACAAGTATATTCTTTAATCTTAATAAAAAAACTAGATTTGAGCTGACCTTACCATTATTAAAATCTCATAAAAATTTTTGATCATTTTCACTGAGACTTCAATGATTCCCCACTGCTTTTCAGAGTTTAATTGACTGTAAAATACACATGCAGATACAAAGGATTACTAAGTATAGCTTATACAATCTTGAAGAAAAGTGAAGTGTGTGTGTGCTCTTACCCTGCCAAATGCAATGACTTAGAAAGTTGAAGGAATTAAGACAACATGGTGGTACATCACAAGGCTGGATACAAAGACCAATGGAGCATAACACAGTCCAGAAAAGGTCCCAAGTATATGTGGATACTAGAGTTACGTCAAAGGCAACAATAGCCTTTTCAAAAACAAACATACTATTGTTTTACTGGTTACCATCTGAGAAGAGGAACTTAACCTATAGCTCACCAGGTGCATAAAAATCAATTCCAGTTGGTTCGCAGATCTAAGTATGAAAAGTAAAATCATAAAGCTTCTAGAAGTCAACAGAGACTATTTCTGTGAAAAGACTTCTTAAACATACAAAAGTACTAACCATAAAAGAAAAGACTGACAAATTGGAATACAATAAACTCAAGAGACGGTATTCAAGAGAGTGGGACAAGACAGTTGCCACATATAACTAATAAAGGACCAAGTACCTAGAGTGTGGGTAACACTTACATATTAAGACAAAACAGACAAAAAGGTAATGGGCAAGGGATTTAACAGGCATTTAACAAAAGGATATGAAAAAGTGCTCAACAACATCTGTCATCAGGGAGATACAGATTAAAGCCACAGAGAGATACACATCTAGCAGAATGGCTAAAATTCAGACTGACATTTCCAAGTATTACCAAAGATGTGGATTGCTGGTGGGAGTGTAAAATGGTGCAACTACTTTGGATAACTGTTTAATGGTATCTACCAAACTTGAACATATAGACACTTTATTACCCAATTACACTACTAGAAATAACTGCACAAGGGAAATGAATGGCTACATGCATCAAGAGATACATAACAATATTAATAGCAGCATTATTTATAACAAGCCAAAATACTAGATGCAACCCACACTTCTTCCAACGACAGAATTATATTCACTTTCTAGCATACTAGAAATGAATGACAATGAACAAAATACTGCTTTACACAAAACAAGAATGAATCTCACACAAAAGATGGCATACTGTATGTATAATTCTATTTAAAGAAAGTTTAAAACCAGGTAGAACTAATCTATGATGACTGAAATCAGGAGTATAGATACCTTTTGTGGGGAGGCACAAAGGGAACTTTGACATATGTAGTAGTTACAAAGTTATGTTCACTTTGTGATAAATCACTGACCTACAAACTCATGTTTATACACTTTACTGAATGATTGTTATATCACAGAGTTTAAAAAAAAAAAAAAAAGCTTCCTGAGCTGGTATCTACACATATCCTTGACAAAGTCATATTGATTTCCCAACACAAAATCTAGAAAAACATTTCACTCAGGCAAACATTATTCTTGTCCATCAGTTTATATTTTCTCATTATTTGCAGCATTCTCTGCTAATTCTGAGGAAAATATAGGGTGTAATGGTAGGTTTTACTAAAATTTTCTGCATTATTTTCTTCCATGTTTTTATTTTAACTTGCATTTCAAAATGTCTTCTGTACTCCACAGTGAAATATATTTATCATAGAAGAGAACTACAGAGGGAATCAACTTTGGGGAACTTATCAGAATCTGTCACTTAAAATAGTAAACCAATGGTACTTATCAGTATTACCTGGGAAATTTTTCAAAATATACATTTTAAGGGGCACCTGGGTGGCTCAGTGGGTTAAGCCGCTGCCTTCGGCTCAGGTCATGATCTCAGGGTCCTGGGATCGAGTCCCGCATCAGGCTCTCTGCTCAGCGGGGAGCCTGCTTCCTTCTCTCTCTCTCTGCCTGCCTCTCTGCCTACTTGTGCTCTCTGTCAAATAAATAAATAAAATCTTTTAAAAAATATATACATTTTAAGACACTTGATAGCCATGTCATTTTTTTTCTCCAAAAGAGAACCCTGTAGGTTTTGTTTTGTTTTTTTTTTTTAAGATTTATTAGTTTGAGGCGGGGCGAGGCAGGGGGAGAAATGTACAGAGGTGGCGGGTAACAGGGAGAGAGATTTCAAGCAGACTCTCAGCTGCGTGCAGAGCCAGACATGGGGCTTGATCCCACAACCCTCAGATCATTACCTGAGCCAAAGAAAGAGTTGGATGCTCAACCAACTGAGCCATTCAGGTGCTGTTAGAAGTACTCTTAATATTTAAACTAGGATAATAAGCAAATTAGAACATGTGTTCATCCTATTTAGGAAATCCTAAAATATTATGCAAATACACAAATATGGCTCAAAGGAAAAATAAATAAATCTGAATACTAAAACTTTAATATTTCTACATGGTAAAAAATGTTATAATGCAGAAAGACAGCGATAAATTAGAAAAATGTGTATAACAATGAAAAAATTTCCCTACTATACAAACAGCTTTTACACATTAATGAGAAAAAGATGTACAACCTGATAACAAAGATACAAGGAGGATGTTTGAAGAATTCTAAAAATTAGAAAGATTGGACACAGTTTTTAATAATAACCAAAACTAAAGCAGCAAAAATTCAAACCTTAGATACCCTCTTTGTGCACATTAGATTGACAAAAGTTGTAAAAAGTTGGTAAGCATGTACTGTTAACGTCTCATATACTGGGGCACCTGGGTGGCTTAGTTGTTAAGTGTCTGCCTTCGGCTCAGGTCATGATCCCAGGGTCCTGGGATCAAACCCCACATGGGGCTCCCTGCTCAGTGGGAAGCCTGCTTCTCCCTCTCCCATTCCCCCTGCTTGTGTTCCCTTTCTCACTGTCTCTCCGTCAAATAAATAAATAAAATCTTAAAAAAAAAAAACCCAAACAAACTCATATACTGCTGGGAGGAGTGCAAATCAGCACAATTTGGGGAAACCAATTTAGCCTTATCTATTAAACGTCAAAATGGAAGTATTCTTTGACCAGCAATCCCACATGTAAAATTTATCCTTCAGAAAATGTAAGGACACAGATGTGCAAAGATAATGTGCAAGGAAATTCACTGTAGCCTAGTTGATAGAAACAAACAAAACAAGACAAAACAAACAAACAAACAAACAAACAAAAAACCACATAAAACCTGAAAGTAACTTATGTGTCTGACAGGGGATTGATAAAAATAAATGAACCAGCCACGATTTATGTGCAACGATATGGAAAGCACTCTCTATATAATGCTAAGTAAATAACTTCAAAATAGTGTGTATAATATGAGTAATGCATTTGTGGAAAAAACATACCCACACAGACTTACATATACTTATACAATTTTTGGAAAAATATTAAGAAACCACTGACAATAGTTACTAAGGGAAGTAAAATCTAGTATTTTTTTAATTAACATAGAAGTATTATTTGTTTCAGGGCTACAGGTCTGTGAATCACCAGTCTTACACAATTCTTAGCACCCAACACAGGACATACCCTCCCCAATGTCCATCACCCAGCCACCCTATACCACCCTCCTCCTCCTCTCCAGCAACCCTCAGTTTGTTTCCTGAGGTTAAGAGTATCTCATGGATCGTTCCCCTCCCCGGTCCCATTTTGTTTCATTTTGCCCTCCCTTCCCCTCATGACCTCCTGCCCTGCCTCTCAAATTCCTCATATCAGAAAGATCATATGATAATTGCCTTTCTCTGATTGATTTATTTCACTCAGCATAATACCCTCTAGTTCCATCCATGTTGTTGCAAATGGCAAGATTTTATTTTTTGATGGGTGCATAGTATTCCATTGTGTATATATACACACCACATCATCTTTATCCATTCAGCTGTTGATGGACATGTATGCTCTTTCCACAGTCCAGCTATTGCAGACATTGCTGCTATAAACACTCAGATGCACATGCCCCTTCAGACGCTACATTTGTATCTTTAGGGTAAATACCCAGCAGTGCAATTGCTGGGTCACAGGGTAGCTCTATTTTCAACTTTTTAAGGAACCCCCAAACCGTTTTCCAGAGTGGCTGCATCAGCTTGCATTCGCAAAAACGTAGGAGGGTTCCCTTTTCTCTGCATCCTCGCCCACACCTGTCGTTTCCTGACTGGTTAATTTTAGCCATTCTGACTGATGTGACGTGGTATCTCACTATGGTTTAGTGCAATCTAGTACTGACTTTCTGCCTCCTGCAGAGTTTAAAACTCTTATCAGAGTTTAAAAAAAAAAACAAAAAACAAAAAACTGAACCCCACAAGCAGTAACAATTATATTTCCCTAAGCTAACCAATAATAATAAGGATGGGGTCCAGAGTTTGTGTGTTTTATATTTAGGTCAATAATTTAGTGGCACACTCTGATTAAGAACCACTAAACTAAGGAGACTTATAACACTCACTTAAAAAACAAAACTCCATGGGCTTTGCCTCCGAAACAAAGTTCCTTGCTTTTCATTACGTCAGGTACAAAAAATAAAAGTTCTGTTAAAAACAACAACTCAGGGGGCACCTGCGTGGCTCAGTCAGTTAAGGGTCTACCTTCAGTTCAGGCTGTGATCCCAAGGTACTGGAATCTAGCCCGTTGGATCCAGCCCCAGCTTCTCCCTCTCCTCTGCAGCTCCCCCTGCTTGCACGCTTGCTCTATCAAATACATACATAAATAAATAATCAAACAAAAACAACAACAAACAACCCAGTTTATTAGTCATCATCAGTCAAAAGGGTTATGGTGAAGTACCCCTTAACCTATGGCATAGAGATGATGAGACTTATTTAAAAATCCACATACTTTAATTACTATTTTTCTGCAGAAATAATCTATAGAAGTGTCTATAAGCATGTAACTGAAGAGTATTGGGAATGCCTCAATCAAGGAAACTTTGGCTAACTTGGGATTTTTAAGACTATACCCTAAACCACTAAGGAAAAAAAAAAAAGCACTACAGAACTTCTGCCAATTTGTAAACATAACAAAATGTGTGAAATTAAAAAAACTTTCAGTGATTCAGGAACTTATTTTTAGAAAAAGCTGACTTCATTCTCCAGTGAAAAATAAAAACCTATTATTTGCGTCATTTAATATAGTACTATTCTTTTTGAACTCAATTTTTTTTTGAAGTAACTATCAACTATATGATTCTGCATTATGTTCTGCCTCTCAAATGCACACACCATTAAGACAAAAATATTACTTGAGTTCTAAAACAAATGGCTGGGTTGCAGGTTGGAAAAAGAAGGGAAATTATGTTGTATATAATAATACCATTATAGAGTTTAAAAGTCCTTTTTATCTGTGTCTTAATTCAAGCCTCATTGCTCGAAAGAAAAGTTTTATTAAACTTATTTGACAGGAAAACTGAAGTTCAGAGAGTAAATACTGCAAGGTAAGTAAAGGATAGGGTTAAGGGAAATTCAGGTGTTCTGATAACCTCGCCCTCAGTACCATTATCTGCTTGCAGCTGTCTTCATGAAAACTTCTCTAGTCACTACCAGGATATCAAAAATTACCTCAGAAAATAAAAGACAATTACATCTTATACATCATCTGGGGCTCATCTTAATGATCCTTAAACTCCATGTCTCACTCAAACCATTCCTCCTGTCTGAAATGTCACTTTCTTTCTCTCCTCCTAACCAAACTGTACTCAACTTTTTTTTTTTAAGATTTTATTTGACAGAGAGTACCACAAGTAGGCCGAGAGGCTGAGCAGAGAGCTTGATGTGGGGCTCAATCCCAGGACCCTGAGATCATGACCTCAGCCTAAGGCAGAGGCTTAACCCACTGAGCCACCCAGGCACCCCTGTACTCAACTTTATTTAAAATTCCGATGACTTCATTTTGTCCACTTTTTTCCTGATTATATTTAAATTTTTAATAAGGTTAAAGTAGAACTTGAATATTTGTGATTTCTTTAATACAACAGAGCCAAGATGGTGTCATAAACAGAAACATCATGAACAAATGCCCAATGAGTATTTCTTAAAATGACAAAATGTCACTGAAGTGATGATACTATTCCATAACCAGAAGAAAATATCAGTCTGTTAGTTCACTGTCACACTTCCTAAGCACATATGTGTTCTATTTTTTTTAAGATTTTATTTATTTATTTACTTATTTATTTGACAGACAGAGATCACAAGTAGGCAGAGAGAGAGGAAGGGAAGCAGGCTCCCCGCCGAGCAGAGAGCCCGATGCGGGGCTTGATTTCAGGACCCTGGGATCCTGACCTAAGCCGAAGGCAGAGGCTTTAACCCACTGAGCCACCCAGGCACCCCTGTTCTGTTTTTTTTTAAATAGTCCAATTAGTTCATACTAGGTCTACAAAGAGAAATATCAGGTCTACTATATTAAATACAGAATAATTATATATAAAAACATAAACATTTGCATGGTGTAATAGAATAGTTCACACAACTTCAGAGCAGGAGATGATGAAAGGCAGTAAATGTACTAATGACATAATCTGAAATACCCCCAACTCCTAAAAATCCCCAAACTTGGAAGCTCTTTAAATTGATGTACTAGCACAAGGATTTGTCAGGCTATAATGCACTGATAACATAAAATAGTTGGGGGGAAAAGATAACTCAAGTTGGGCTCCATACGGTTATTGGCTTAGTGGGAATACCCAAAATAAAAGCAGGGATCTTTAATTAAAGACATTAGAAGAGTTTAGTTACTGAAACAGAAAAGAATAATAAAACACAAAAAGATCCTAAAGTATGCATTTTCAACTAAGTATCTACAATCCTAATTATTGTTACACCAATGTCACAAGGAATTCTAGTCACCTGTTAATTAAACTATGAGAAAGGTCTCTCCTTTCCCTTGTTCTCACTATAGCGTAACTCCAACAAGTAACCAAGACTACCAATTGCTGCTACACACTCATGCTCCTAAAGAAAATGGCTGGAGAGGGACACCCCAGTGGCTTAGTTGGTTAAGCATCTGCCTTCAACTCAGGTCATGATCCCAGGATTGAATCCTGCATTGGGCTCCTTGCTCAGCAGAGAGCCCGATTCTCCCTCTGCCTGCTGCTCCCCCTGCTTGTGCTTGTGCTCGCTCTTTCTCTCTCACAAATAAATAAAATGTTTAAAAAGAATGGTTGGGGAATTAGTTTTATTGCTGGCAGAAGGGCCCCACTTCTGACCTTTTTTTTTTTTTTTTTAATGGACTTGAACTGAAAAACAGAACCTAAGACTGGTATGTAGAAGGACAGAGACCCGTACCTCCTCATCTAACTTTCTCTCGTTCAGGGTTTATACCCCTTTAAAGTCAAGGTCTCTTGATTCTTACCTTTTTCTACTTTTGCGGGGTGGGTGGGGAGGAGCAGAGGGAGAGGAGAGAAAGAATCTTAAAGCAGTCTTCAAAAGCCCAATGCGGAACCCAACACGCGGACTCAGTCTCAAAACCCTGAGATCGTCACCTGAGCCAAAATCGTCAGATGCTTAGATGACTCAGCCCCGCCCCCACCGGTGCCCCTACTTTTTTCCTCTTGAGAATACGTGAGGGATTATGAAATAGGAATATTCAAAAACAAAGGTATTTCTACCAACATGTGTCAAAACTCTGTAGAATTAAGATTTAGTAAAAGTGCTGATAACTTTGTACTGACTCATAAAATACATCTAATTTGAAATCACACTATTTTTTATATTTGTAAACATTACAGAAATCAAGCATTCCAACTGAAGCATCTAATCAACGATTAAAATATTGTTTTTTTAAATATTTTTATTTGAGAGATTTTTATTTATTTGAGAGAGAGAGAGATCACAAGTAGGCAGAGCAGCAGGCAGAGAGAGGGGGAAGCAAGCTCCCCGCTGAGCAGAGAGCCTGATGCCAGGCTGGATCCCAGGACCCTGAGATCACGACCTGAGCCAAAGGCAGAGGCTTAACCCACTGAGCCACCCACACGCCCCTAAAATATTCTTTTAAATGAAAATACGTACCAGATTTTAAACACTCAATTTATAAACACAGGATAGACAAGAACAGGAAAAAAGGTTCAAATCCATACAAATAGTAGCCCATGGTTTAAGAAAAGCTTTCAGGGTCCTGGCAAAACACAAAGCACTATCAAAGAGATAACTGAAGGGCACATTGAAGAAAGTGTGGGCAGGGTTAAAGGAACCAAACAGGGATGGCAAAGCACTCAGGAACCACTGCCACCCTGTGGAATGAAGAGGCAGGAGGAACAATTACTGAAGAGGAGCTGTGCCATAGTAATTGGAAGAATAATACCCAGCTTCTCTCTGTGGCTTTCCAATATCCTGCCAATGCCTCACATTGGCTAAATCCAACAAATGAGTCCACATGAGGCAGTTCTTAGAAGTCAACTCCCTCTGGGACACAGAGCAAGGCACAGATGGGTTAAGAGTGGATCTGGAGGGGCAAATTAAAAAAAAAAAAAAAATCCGGTACTGGATGTATAAAAGAGAATTTGGGAGTTAAGACCTGATTTAGCTACTTTTAGATATATAATCCATGTGTAAAGTATAATACCGTGTCTGTGATCTCCACTACAAAACATGAATGATGCCACTCACTTCAAACAGATGTGAGGCAAATAAAGTGAGGTTGACCAGTGCTGAAAGTACCTAACAGAATCTGTCATTATACTAAATGTTAGCTGAAATGAAATGTAACACAAGCTTTGTATCTCTAGTGCCTAACACAATGTGTAACTTACAGCAGATGCCTAATAAACTCTGGCTAAATAAATTATGATGCAAAATACACATAAGTGGAAAGAGGAACTGAGGATTCTATCCATATCTTTACTTCTGGTTTGCTATCAATGTACCATCCTTATCAAGGGATACAATCTTACTATATCCAGCTTTTTACATTGTGAAAAAATAAGAAACTTTATCCCAAGAGTGCTACAGGAGAAATAAAACATGTTAAGTATCTTGACACTATGTCACTTCAAGAATTATAGATTCAGGGGGCGCCTGGGTGGCTCGGTGGGTTAGGGCCTCTGCCTTTGGCTCGGGTCATGATCTCAGGGTCCTGGGATCGAGCCCCGCATCTCGCTCTCTGCTCAGCGGGGAGCTGGCTTCTTCCCCTCTCTCTGCCTGCTTCTCTGCCTACTTGTGATCTCTCTCTCTCTGTCAAATAAATTTTGGGGAAAAAAAAAAGATTTAGGATTTCTCCTAAGAAACATCTCCTAATCATAAATACTTCAATAGCATCTAATAGCTACCCACATGCCAAATTATTTAAAACCAATGAGAAGGTATTCTGGAAAGTAGAGGGCTGTGCAAAAAAGTTTACAGACAATAAATCACTTCCCGAGAGGAAATTCCTTTATACTCTTGATCTGTTTTTGCTTGTTATTCAGCTAAAATTAGGTTTCTTCTGTTACTTCTCGAAAAAGTTAAAATACAGAGAAAATCCAAAAATTTTGTGTTCATGGTCTAAATATTGAGCATAAGAACAAAAAGTACCTACAACTTCTAATTTCAATTTTTTTAGATGTCTGACACCCAGATGTTCTACACCTCTAAAAACCTGCATAGAAGAAGGAATAACATTTATTAGCATGGAACAACATTATTAGCACTGTTGAAGAGAACAGCTAAGTATAAAGTCATTTTCTTGTTTTTAAGTGAGGAGGAAATAGGCACAGAAATCCCCACCAGAGTTTATATAGCTCACTAATTTTGGTTACTAGTGAAGCCTGAGCTCTTATATTCAAGAGAAAGAATCAAGAAAGAGGATAAACAAGACTTTCTATTTTGGATGTTGTATTATGTATTAAAAAGCATAACAGGCTATTAAACTTCAGCAATATACACTTGTGTTGCGAAGTTGGGAGAAGATGAGGAATAAAATACTTATTCATTTCAATGGCTATATATTTGCTATTATATGTGAGACCAGGAGACAAAGAGAGACATTTGCTTTGGTGGGCAAGATACCTATAGCATTTCTCACGTGTTTACAAGTCATTTGTATTTCACTTGCTATGTATGGCCTAACCATATGCTCATATCCAAATATTGGACTTTTCCTTACTAATGTGTAAAACTTATTTATATGTAAAAAACACTTGCTTTTATGTGTCAAAAAAATTTTTTTTAAATTATACTTGATTTTATGGCAATTTTCCAATGCAGGTATTTCAAATTCACATATCTTTCTCTTTATGACTTTTGGCTTCTATACCTGTCTTGGACAAGTCTTGGCTTATTCCAAGAGTGTATTTTTAAAATGCTCTCATGTTTCCTTCTGGTACTTCTACAGCTTATCTTCTGGCTTAAATCTTTCATTCACTTCAATTCATTTTAAATGTTAGGAATAAGTGAGATCAAAATTTGATGTTTTCTAAATGGCTAGCCAGTTAACCTCTTTCTCATCCACAACTCCCACCTATTTAATAAGCTACATCTTAGTATGAATTTTTGCTATCTAGGTGGTATGGACTTCTAAAATAAGCTCTTGAAATAAACTACCAAACTGTTTTGTTCCAATCTGTACTCCCACCAGTCAGAAAGGTGCTTAGATCCTGAATTCTTACTAACATTCCATTTTTTTTTAAAGATTTTATTTATTTTATTTGACAGACAGAGATTACAAGTAGGCAGAGAGGCAGGCAGAGAGAGAGGAGGAAGCAGGCTCCCTGCTGAGCAGAGAGCCCAATGCGGGGCTCGATCCCAGGACCCTGGGATCATGACCCAAGCCGAAGGCAGAGGCTTTAACCCACTGAGCCACCCAGGCGCCCCCATTCTATGTTTTTTAAATAGCATTTTCAGAGTGACAAAAAAGTACTTCAATTTCCATTTATTTGATTACTAAACAAATTCAACAATCTTCTTTATTTCTTCAATGATTTATTTGTTCAAATGGACCATGATTTTTTTTTTGTCCATTTTTACACTGGAACCTTAATGCTCTTTGATTTTAAACATACAATATTTACTTCCTAACATTTGTCCTTTAATTGTGTAACACTTTGAAGGTGTTTAAAATTTTTATTTAGTCACATCTATCAAGCTCTTCTGTAAATTCTTTGTTTCATATGCTTATAAAATCTTCTCAGAGGATGGAATCTATTTACCAATACAACTACCATTATTTTGTAATCATTCCTTCTCGAAGATTCAAGTTTCACCTGAGGTCATTTCCTTTCAGTCTGAAGAGCATCCTATAGCATTTTTTGGTATGCAGGCCTCCTTGCAACGAATTCTCTCAACTTTTGTTTATCTGAAAAATGTCCTTATTTCACCTTCATGTTTTATGGATATTTTTGCTGAATTCAGAATTCCAGGTTGACAGCTTTATCCTTTTAGAACTTTAAACAGGTCATTCCATTGTCTTCTAACCTCCATCATTCCTGGTTAAGTCATCCTTTTTTGATATTTTAACTCCTATGTTCCTAATGTGTCCCCCCGCCCTCCACCCTTTGGCTACATTCCATATTTTCTTTCAACCTGTGATATTCAGTAGTTTAAGATGTGCCTAGATGTGGTTTTCCCTGTGTTTATCCTGCTTGGGATTCACTTAACTTCTTGGATTTGAGATTGATTTTAATCTGAGTAAGTGATGGCAATTACTTCTTCAAATTTTTTTTTTAAGATTTTTATTTTTATTTATTTGACAGAGCGAGAGCGAGAGAGAGAGATCACAAGTAGGTAGAGAGAGAGGCAGAGGGGGTGGGTGAAGCAGGCTCCCTGAAGAGCAGAGAGCCCAATGCAGAGCTAGATCCCAGGACCCTGAGATCATGACCTGAGCCGAAGGCAGAGGCTTAACCCACGGAGCCCAGGCACCCCTTTATCCTATCTGTTTAATCTCTCCTTCTGCCATTCATATGTTAGACAGTTTAATACTGTCCCATTGGCCATCGAGGCTCTGTTCATTTTTTGTAATGCTTCTGCATTTCTTAGATTGACAAATTTTTACTTATCTTCAAGTTCACCAATTCTACCTCTGGCATCCCCAACCTGTTGTTAAATCCATTCAGTGAAATTTTCATCTCAGACATGGGACTTTTTAGTTCCAGAATGTCTATTCCTTTTTATAGTTTCCACTTCTCCACTGACATTACCCATCTGTTCAGTCATTATCATGCTTCTCCCTTTAAGTCATTGAAAATACTACAGTTGCTTTTTAAAGTCTGCTAATCCTGCTAATATTAGCGTCTGCTACCATTTGGGGTAGATGATGTTGGCATAAAGTCATATTTTCCTGATTCTAGTAACAGTGTATTATAAGCTGGATATTGTGGAAGATATGTTGTAGAGACTTTAGGAGTCTCTTATGATCTCCTGAAGAATGAGGATTTGTATGATACCTGGCAGTTAAATCAATGGCTAATCAAGTTAGACTTGTGGATGCCTGGTTTACACTTTTTTAAGAATGGGTCTTAAGAACATGTTTACCAAGACCCTTTAATTTGGTGGGAATCAAAAACCAAATTCTGTCCCCCCTGCTGAGGATAGCTGCAATATCTCTAGTCAGCATTTTCAGTCTTAGAGCTGTTGTTTTCCATTGAGCTCAGCAGGATCTTCCATTCACAATTCAGGGGTCACCTAAGTCTTGGGGTGGGGGGGGTTATTCATAGATTTTAAGGCTATCCTACTATAACTCCCTCCTTTCTGGAATTCGTCAATTTCCAGCAATTCTGGCACTCTGAAACTTCATTCCTTGACACCTAAAACTAGTAAGACTCTGACTTTCTGCCTGATTTCCAGCTGCCCTGTGCTGCATGGTCTTTTGCTCAAGAGTAAAGCTGTATAAATTTTTTTTTTTAAAACATCTGGCAGTTTTCCAAAGTATATCTTCAACTAGGTTCTGAGATACAGTATTGTTCAACCTGTATATGATGCTGTCATAAGAAATCTTAGCCTAACATTAAGTATACATTATCTCTAAAATATAAATTCATACTGCACAGCTTTTAAAAACTGATCTTTAAAAGGTGTTCTTGCATTTATAATACTTGCAATTGCAATGGCTTCAAGGAATACCTGAATTTATTAAACTTTTTGACTTTTTACTGTAAGTAACCTGTGTAAGTATTGATTCATTTAGTCTTTCAATAAATATGTCCAATGTCTATTGTGTGCCAGACATTCTCCTAGGTGGTAGATATACAATACCAAGATAGAAATAGGCAAGGCCTCTGTTCTGTGGAATTTTCATCCCAGTGCATCCAAAAAACTGAAAAAAGACATTTCAGACTATGTCTTCCCCAAACAATAATATGGGTGATTTTGCCAGGACCCACATTATAATAAAGTGATGCCCTTTTTTATATGCATAATTTTGAAAGAAAAATTGATTTTATATTTGGACATATATGGTAGTCCCATAATCTAAATAAATACTCATCAAAATCCATTTACTTATCAAATACTTATCAAAATCCATTTTGAAGCTTTCTTTTAAAAAACTACATATACCCTGACAGCAACTCTGCTTTTCATCGTAACAATGGTTTTCTGACCCCATAATTAGCTGACAATTTAAGTTATACAAAAAGGAATCACTGGTTATTTGACCATACAACATAGTATAGAGAACATTCATTTAGATCACTGTGCCTAATTTCAGGAACCCATACCCATAACCCATAAATAAATAGTGGGGGAAATCTTCAAAACTTGACTCCTATCTTTGGTTCTACCCTTCCTCTAGTGTTAAATAAAGGCTCCTAAGGCAGTGAGAAAAGAAGTATCTATCTTTCCATACTATCTCCTACAGGGAGAGCTGCAAATAACAACCTATCAAATTTAAACATGGCAAGGTACAATTTAATGTAGTAACTGACTACCAAAAACCAGAATTAAAAAACAAAAACAAAAACAAAAACCCAGAATTATCATAAGCCATCTTTTGATTGAACCACAACTGGAAGTGATGTATTAAAAATAATGTGTCCATACATAAGCTGATTTTGGCCCAAAGTAAACAGTGCTTTTGTAAACCTGAACCATCTCATTAAGAGAAGTCTGAGGCATTTAAATTTTCTTGGATTTTCATATATGGCTTTCTCTAAACAAAGATAAACTACTAAAGTTCATTATAACAACATTTGCTGTTACTCAAAAAGATTATTTAAATGTCTAAAGTTTTTTTTTCTAAGTTATGGCACTCACTTTGCCAATGTCAAATTTGAAAATGCCATATTTTCCTCTAATAAATCTATCCCCCAATATAGCTGCCAAATTCAGCTATCAGAGCAGTGCAGGTTCTGGGCCTAATTCTTGCTGCCCAAATAATATTGAGGCACACGCTTATAAAAACTCTGAATTATTAAACATCTCTTTATACTATGTGTTAAAGTAAAAATGTAATAGGCACCACAATACATTTTTGGAGAAGAATAAAAATGCTTAAGAATAACAGCTAATACAGGGACAAGCTTCAAAAAAATCCATGAAATCTCTAAAATGGTATACTAAATAGTGCGTAACTGTACATTCTATGGACAGAATCCATAACTTTCAAGAGATTCTCCGAGGAGTCTAAACAAAAGGTTAACAGTTACTGCTGAGATGTTGGAATTTAATTTAACATCTACTGCTGTAGATGTTAACATCAGTTTCTGTAAATTTTCTGCTCTCAGTAATGCGTATCAGAATGATATTCTTATCTATACTAATTGTTAACTCAGTTAGAATGCACTTGTATCCCGTTAAGGTTTGAAGCTGCAGTTCTTTCCAAAAGAGTTAAGTTTTGGAGAAGGTTAACAGCAACTTCTTTCAAGACATGTCTCCAAAGGCAAAGGAAACAAAAGAGAAAATGAACTTTTGGGACTTCATCAAGATTAAAAGCTTCTGCACAGCAAAGGAAATAGTCAACAAAACAAAGAGGCAACCCACGGAGTGGGAGAAAATATTCACAAATGACACTACAGACAAAGGGCTGATATCCAGGATCTATAAAGAACTCCTCAAACTCAATGCATACAGAACAGATAATCATGTCAAAAAGTGGGCAGGAGACATGAACAGACACTTCTCTAAAGAAGACACACAAATGGCTAACAAACACATGAAAAAATATTCACCATCATTAGCCATCAGGGAGCTTCAAATCAAGACCATGTTGAGATACCACCTTACACCAGTTAGAATGGCCAAAATCAAAAAGACAGTAAACACGTAAAGGAGAAGATGTGGAGAAAGGGGAACCCTCTTACACTGTTGGTGGGAATGCAAGTTGGTGCAGTCACTTTGGAAAACAGTGTGGATATTCCTTAGGAAATTAAAAATAGAACTACTCTATGACCCGGCAATTGCACTACTGGGTATTTATCCCAAAGATACAGATGTAGTAAAAAGAAGGGTCATATGACCCCAGTGTTCATAGCAGCACTGTCCACAATAGCCAAACTGTGGAAAGAGCCAAGATGCCGTTCAACAGATGAGTGGATAAAGAATATGTGGTCCATAAACACAATGGAATATTACTCAGGCATCAGAAAGGATGAATACCCCTTTTGCATCATTATGGATGGGACTAGAGGAGATTATGCTGAGTGACATAAGTCAAGCAGAGAGAGTCAATTATCATATGGTTTCACTTACTTGTGGAGCATAAGGAATAACACAAAGGATATTGGGAGAAGGAGAGGGAGGAGTGAGTTGGGGGAAACTGGAGGGGGAGACAAACCATGAGAGTCCGTGAACACTGAAAAACATGCTGAGGGTTTTGGAGGGGAGGGAGTGGGGGCTTGGGTGATCTGGGTATTAAGGAGAGCACATATTGCATGGAGCACTGGGTGTGGTACATAAACAATGAATCTCAGAACGCTAAAAAAAAAAAAGTTTTGGGGAAGGTTAAAAAACAACTCTCATCCCTAAAACAAATGTCTCAGGTTCATAGTAGAAGAATAAACATGAGGTATGTATATGGCGTAGAATAATCTATCCCATGTTTTATATAAAATTATACAAATAAAGGCTAATTAATATTGTAAAATAAAAGGACAACTGATTATTAATATGTATATAAAGGTATTATAATGCTACTATGTCTTCTTCACTTAAAATGGCAATTACCACTGGAAATTGTTTTTATCATTCCTCGTAAAGTAAATCAATGACAATATCTCTATTTAAAATGTAATGGACACAGAGGTAAAATATTTGCTGTCCAATAAGAAAGAATCAGCAATAGTGCTAGAAATACAATCTAAATGCCTTTCAATTATTTGAATGTCTCCTCAGAAACATGAGCATATTATATGCAGCTCTAAGGAAATCTGGATTCTATTTATTGCTACCAAGTGGTTTTGTGGCTTTGGTTCAGTAACCACCTCTCTGTACCACCTGTAAAACAGGGAATACACAACTGTAGCAGTAATGAGGTTATGTACTCACCTGTTTCATTTTTCTCCCAAGCACATAGGAAGACCACATTTTCCATTCCACTTGCTGCTACATGCAGCCATGGATCTAGTCCTGACCAATGCAATGATGTATGCTCCTTCCAGGACTGGTCCCTAAATCATTCTTTCACACATCCTTTGAGCTCTCACTCTTCCATCACTGGCTTGTTGAATGTAGTAATCCTAGTGTTGACTCCATGCAGGCCACAGGGGCAACTGAGTCACAAGATGGAAGGAATGTGGATACTGGAGTCATACACATGGTTCTCTATGTGAGAAATAAACTTTTACTGTGCTCCACCGTGAGATTTTGGGGTTCTCTGTTTCAGATACAATTATCTTAACCTACCTTAGTGGGGGGAAATAAAATGAGGTAAAAAATTTAGAGTAGCTTGGGGGATGGGGGGGGTCAGGGATTTTTAAATACTATACATATGTGGGGTACTGACAAGAACTTTTTATCCAGAAACTAAGGCATGGACTTTGGACTCACAAGTCTGAGTTCAAGCTCAGCCTCTGACACTTACTATGCTATGTGACATTGAGTTAAATTAATAATACAGTTTTTTCAACTACAAAATAGGAGTAATAATAATAATATCTACAGCCCACCAGATTATTATTAGGATTAAGCGAAATAAAGTATACAAAGAATGCAGGATAGGGTATGGCACATATTAACTACTTTACAAATACTAGCCAAACTATTAAAAATATCTAAGAAGATGGCACAAATGTAACTAAACCACCTACTGGATAAAACTGTTGGAAAGATTATCATATTTGAGGTTAGTAATAAAACAAATTGTTGGTTCTGAGAGGGCTTTTCTAATGTAATCAGAAAAATTAGTCATGTGGAAGTTTGGAATACATCATTATAGTACATTAATTTCTCTAAGGTAAATATAAATGTTTTTAGTCTTATGTTTATACAGCTACAAACCTACCTCAAGTGGTCTAACATATATTTTAAAGATTTTATTTATTTATTTGTCAGAGAGACAGAGCGCGTGCACGTGCACAAGCCCACCAGGCAGCTGGAGAAGCAAATTCCCTGTAAGCAAGCAGCCCATGCAGGGAGCCCAATGCGGGAGTCTATCCTAGGACTCGGATCATGACCTGAGCCAAAGGCAGACACTTAACTGACTGAGCCACCCAGGCATCCCGTGGTCTTTCCAATATTAAAAATGGATTAGGGGCGCTTGGGTGGCTCAGTGGGTTAAAGCCTCTGCCTTTGGCTCAGGTCATGATCCCAGGATCCTGGGATCAAGCCCCGTATCGCTCTCTGCTCAGCAGGGAGCCTGCTTCCCTCTCTCTCTCTGCCTGCCTCTCTGCCTACTTGTGATCTCTCTGTGTTAAATAAATAAATAAAATATTTAAAAAAATGGATTAAAAATTTTGATTCAACTACTTATAACTGTATGAGGTGAGGGTAATTCAAACAGATCATTAGCATAGGCAAGTATCAGTTTCCAGCAAGTTTTTTTTTTTTTTTTTTAAGATTTTATTTATTTATTTGACAGAGATAGACCAAGCAGGCAGAGAGGCAGGCAAAGAGGGAGAGAGAGGAGGAAGCAGGCTCCCTGCCAAGCAGAGAGCCCGATGCGGGACTCCCGATGCGGGACTCCCGATGCGGGACTCGATCCGAGGACCCTGAGATCATGACCTGAGCCGAAGGCAGAGGCTTAACCCACTGAGCCACCCAGGTGCCCCATCCAGCAAGTTTTTAAGAATGATTCAAATATACTATTTTGAGCTCTGTCCTTTAAATAGTTTCTACAGTTTCACAGAAAAAGTAACAAAGTTCAGAGCATACTATTCCCATATTCCATAACCCTCTCCAAAGAGGGTTCTTAAACAGCCTCACAAACATATACCTGCCACATTTACCTCCTGAAGCCTATTCTTGATTGGGATATAGAACAGAATGGTACTTTGTGGTTTTAATAATACTCATTAAAACTACTATTTACTTAATCTATTACAAAAAGAAAGCTGCTGCAGAAAGTAAAAGCATTATTCATTCCATTTTTCCAAAAAGAGAAAGATTAAAAACATTTTGGCTCCCTCACGCCAGGCCTCTTTGTTCAGAAGGGCAAACCAACAGGTAAATAGGAAAGCATAATGCAAAATCCTGGGCATGACAGAGTACACAGAAACATTCAAAATGCCACACATGATGGAATGCCTAGAGACATTCAAAGGTTTTTAAATAGGTTTTAAAAAAGATATCTAGTTGCCCAAAATTTTTGAACTGGTTAAAATATTTATTGCTACAGATTAACAGAAGGGTTATACTAACCTCATCTGAAATCTTAGCCACATCTATCTACTTTTTTGAATTTCAGTTTCCTTATTTACAAGTTGAAATGACTGAACCAGATGATGTCAAAGGTCCCTTAATTCTAAAAGACTAAAATTCAGGGCGTCTGGCTGGCTCAGTTGGTTGAGCGACTGCCTTCAGCTCAGGTCATAATCTTTGAGTCCCCGGATAAGTCCTGCATCAGGCTTCCTGCTGAGCAGGGGGTCTGCTTCTCCCTCTGACCTTCCCCCTCATGCTTACTTGCTCTCATTCTCTAATAAATAAATAAAATCTTTAAAAAAAGACTAAAATTCAAATTATAAATGCATAGTTTTAATATACAGCATACTTTAGAGTTAAAAGTGGATAATTAAGATTTTTCTGAGATAATTTTGTTTTAAAAAATCTCCAAATTCTCTAAAATGTTAGTATACTCTTTTGTAAATCCAGTGGAATGAGTATAATCTTTGCCTTTTTGGTAGTCTTCTTCTGAGTCCAAATACAGAAGCACATATGTCACTGATCCGGAATTACTAAGTTGAACTGAAAGTCAGGATATAAGCCTTTTCTTGGCTTTACAACTCTCCCAGAATGACTGTGCTTCACTCTTTTTCCCTATCAAATAAGGGAAAATGTGCTATCATCTATTTCACTGGATTAGTATTAAAGTATATTTTTGAAACATCCTGAACTCAGACAAGAGATTTTTTTTCCATTGGTAACTTGTCATAGCAAATCTAAGTATAAAAACAAAAGAAAGAAGTTCCCATGAGACTACTGCATATGAAGGTCCTGTTACCGCCCACACCGGAATCAGTTACAATGAATAAATCAATACAAGATGCTACTGTAATAAGAAGAATCTGGAAAGGTGAGTAGGTCCACTGCAGCACCAGATTTTAAATCTCTGATCTAATAAATATTGCCTAAACTAATCTATCCTGCAGTTTTTGTTTATATGAATAACCAACACCTCTTAAATAGGCATTCTTAAAATAGTGAAAGTCCTTCGGAAAGAGGGTTAGGGACTGATTAGTGGGTGTGAAAGGGGGAAATAAAACCACCATTTAGAAAAGCCTATCATCACAAGATAGATTATGTATAGCACAACGACTAATTCTTTCATCCAAATCAGGTTACCTGGTAAGCAGTTACACACAGCCAAATCAAACAGATGTCTCCTTATGGCAAGCAATACCATTCAAAAAACAAAACAAAACAAAATTTTTATTATGGATGACTATCCTTTGGCTTTTTACATAAACATAATATACTTTACTAATGTCTTTAGCAAAAACCTGTGACACCACGTAGTAGATTGGTGGTCCTCAAAAGATATGTTCCCATTCATGTCTGGAACCTGTTAATAATATCTCAGAAAAGTTTTTAGTAGTTAACTTAGAATCACCAACCTGGAATGATTTGTGGAGATAAGACAGGAGTCAGGCCTTGAAAGAGCAGGACCTTAGATAAGTAGGGAAAATGGAAAAGGTTTTTCCAGGCAGAGATAAAGGCCTATGAAAAGTCATGGGGGTGAAACTATGGATGTTTTATTAACATATTTACCAAAGAGATCAACTGGCTTCAATGTTGGGGTCCCCCCCCAAGAATGGTGAGAGAATAAGGTTAGATTGTGGAAGGTTTTGAATACCATGACAATTTGAAATTTATCTGTGAGAAGCAAATGAAGATTTGTAAACAAAAAGACTTATGTGATCATTCAGAAACCAGGTGATTAATGAAATTTCAGTCTGGGAAGATAAGAGAAAGTGGTCTGAAACTTTGGCTGTACCACATTAGCTGTGTGGATAAATCTTTAGACCAGCACAATCCAACAGCACTTCCTGAAATGATAGAAATATTCTAGACCTGCACTGTCCAATATGGTAGCCAGTAGCCGCATATGGCTATAGAGTATCTGAGACATGACTGGTACAACTGAGGAACTGAAATTTAAATTTTTTAAAATGTTAACTAATTTAAACTTAAATAGCCTCATGTGGCTAGTGATGATACATTGGACCGAGTAGCTCTACACTATAGTTCTCTCACTTATAAAATGGAGAGGTTAAATTAGAACACTAGTATCACTAGGGTAAGTTCCACAGCCAAATCAAGTTGGTGCCACATTCCAAGAAAAAAATAAATGAGTATTTGAGTAGATGCACCTGAACATAACTAGAGCAATTCCATGTTTGTAACCTTGTCATTTCACTCTTTGTATCTCTATAATTAATTTAAGAGATGCCCTCTGTCTTCTGATTAGTGATTTTTCAAATTGGTCTTTAGGTTGATGTTTCCTAGGAGTCTATGGTTAAATATCTAATGAATCTAATTTAATAGAACTTCTGTGGAAAGGAACAAACATTTCATGCAAAATGCCCCTAGATGTATGCTGTTCAGTATAAATATGTACTGGATCAAAAACTTAGTATGAATAAAAGAATGTATAATCACTTAATATATGTTGAAATGGTAATATTTTGGATACACTAGGTTAAATAAAATATATTACGAAAATTAGTTTCATCTGCTTCTTTTTACTTTTAATTTAGCTAATAGAAAAATCTTAAATTACTTATGACTCACATTACACTTTATTAATAATGACAGCCCTGCTGTAGAGAAAGTTATGAAATAGATACCTTACAGTACACATATTCAGTTAGTACATATTTATTCAACATCTATTATTGTCAAGCTTTATGCTAAATGCTGAGACCTTAACAGCGAACAAAGAAAATGGTCCCTGCCATAATTTTTAAATTATCTACTACACTTCTAATGCACATCTCACATATATTATCACATTTGTGATAATGCATAAGGATAATTTAATTTTAGAATACTTTACCATATGGGGGAGCAAATGCCAATACTTGACTTAGAAATGACAGAATATAAAACATGAAGACTCACACTAATGGCTGTCTATTTTTGTGATACATGCTATATAATGTTTATCTGGAAGCCTAATACTATCACATTCCAAAGGCTTCTTCCAGTTTCTTGATGATTCCCTCTAACTAGTTTGCTCCCTCTTTATGGCTCACCTCTCCCAGACTATCTCTTCAACTGGCAACCTGCCTGCTATTCATATTACAGCAGGGTTATTTATACTTTCAGGGGTCTACAAAGAAGGAAAGAGGTTGAAAATGTAAAGTATACATAATTTTAGGCAGCCAACTCCTGTTTTTTGGACCCAAGACTGAGATCTGAAGTTTCTTTTGGCTTTAAAACTTGGGTGATTTCTGTAGGATTTTACTTCATAATTAAAAGCACAAATTTACTTGAGAGCTAAAACAACTCATTAGTTTTGTCCCACTGAGGTTTTCACATAAGAAAACTTTTTCAAATAGGACTTCTAAAATGAATTAACTAATGATATTTTATCTAGCAAATGATTTTCAAAATAAAATACTAGGTAACAACAATAGGACAAGAATATGTATGTTTTTAAGGCTAATGGCATTGCTTTCAAGAAACTATTACCAATAAACTAAATGTTCAAGTTTATTGGCAGCTACAAAGAAAGCAAGAAAAACAAACCTACTTTATCAAAAGGTGGTAATTTTTCCCACTTTAATAAAGTGTTACGGACATATGATAGCTATTGACAAACAAATGAAGTACCCAAGTTTCAAACACCCAAAGTGATCTCACTGCCTTTTTTGGTTGAAGTCTACCACCATCTGAAATACAGATGTGGTGAGCAAAGGAATTATTATCCCTCAGTCTATTGCTGTGCAGGTGTGGTTACATACGTAGTTGTTTCAATGTTACCCATCTTCTACAAGCAAACAAAAAACTATTATGACTTTTTCTTTTTTTAAAAAAGCTAAAGAAAATAATAATTACTCATTGGGAAAAAAATGCCTAAGGAAAATAGAGCTATTTTCCATAAATAATCAAATTAGCATTTTGCTAAAAAGGAGTCAAACCAAAATCTTTAAATGAAAGTAATTCATACAGGATCATGGGTCCTTTCAATCATTAAACTACTAGTGCTAACATGCCAAATACAATGCAATTAAATATAAGTTGACAAATTCAACTTTTCTTTGGTCTTCAACCCAAAATGGCCTATTTTTCATATGGGCCTCAAACAAAAGAGCATAAAGCTTAGTGCAAAATCAGTCTGCATTTGATAATCGATTGTCACTTGTTAGTAGCATCAGGAAAACAAATAACAATTCCCTAAAATTTCCTTTATAACCTGAAGAGAGAATATAAGGAGACAATTCAGATGTAAATGTAACAAAATTTATCTGCTCCCCCCCTTACTCTGTGCCCAGCACTAGACCAGGGTCTTTTAACATGTTATCTCAAATATTTGTCCAACCCCCTCCCTCCTTGATAAATTCAGAAAACTACATTTTTCAATCCTCAGTGCCCTTCAGATTAAAAAAGCCAAACAAAGCTGGGAGGGTGGGAGATGATTACAAACCAAAGCATTTCTGTGATAAACCTAAATGTTTAAGGTTAAAATCAGAACCTGCCATAATATACAAGAGTCTTTCACATGCTAAAAAAGTTTGCTTCAAATTACCTATATTTAATTCTATCTAATAACCCTATGAGAACAAATAGTATCTTTCAATCTGATCTCACTAAAGAGAGGGGGCTCCAAGGGTCTTACATTCACAACTGCAAAAATATTACTTTATGACCTTCCCTACTTCAAATTTATGAAATGCATTTATTTTCCACTAAGATGCTGAGGTATCTTTAAAAACAGATACTAATCTAGTACCTTCCATACATTAGGTAGGAAAAAAAAATGGTTTCATTTAGTAAAGTAAAAAGGCACCCCAAATTCTACAAATTGCCATGAAAATTTTAAAAAGAAATTTCAACACTGGTTAGATAGTAAAATGGACTGTTTTTTATTTAAGCTAATGATCAACTGAGGCCCTCCCTCCCCAAAATGAAACAATATTTTAAGTAGCCACTATCTGGAGACTTGGGTTGTGTTTCAACTCTTAAAACACACAGCAGTTTTTAAAAAAGTTAATCTTACTGGACTCCTCCTGGAAGTCAACAATATTGAAAAAAATAGTTTAACATTAGTTGCTAAGTGTAATTTTTTCCCCCTCAGAAAGACACCTTGTGGTGACATTAAAATAGTTTCCATGGAGGCATGAAATTTAAACTTGCTATATTGTATACAATAAAAAAGAAAATTAAACAAAGAAAAAGGGCTTTTTGCTGTTGTTGTTGTTGCATAATGTAATTAAGTCCCAAGACTTAATTCCAAATCTTTACTATGGAACTCCAAATAGCAAGAAAAGAACATTTGAAAATAAGAGTTAACAATAGATCATCGCCATTTTCGACACAGAGAGAAGTATTTACATTTTAATTCAGTCCAGTCAGTTGGGTGTTAAGGAAGCATAAAAAGGCAAATACGGTAATAGCTTGAATTGTAAACAGACGTGGAAGGCTGCCTATTAAGATGGTTAATGGCAAAACTGAAAATGAAAACAAGGCATACCGTCATACTTCGTGTAACCAAGAGTCAAGGAATCTAGGTTAAAATAATAAAAAATGAATAAGACAGCCATGTTCTCACAAAAAGAAAAAAAAGTAGAACGGAAAGAAAAGATCACAAACATTTTAAGGCAACCATGGGGAAAGATTGCTTTACGCCTCCACTGTTTACTAACATTTAAAACTAGCATTTCTAGTCAACACCTGGGTTTGAAAATAGCACGGAAACATTGTCTTTTCCAACGTAAACCCAACAGAACATTCTGCAACGTTCTGAATAGTAAACATTAACCAGAATAAAGCATCGTTCGCGTATTTCCACCTTTAAGGACCAATGGGAAAAAATTAAGACCTTTTTTTCTCCCATATATAGCCTTGGCGCCCCTCTCTCCCCTCTTTTATTTATTGCCCTTGTCGCGGGGCTAATGAACCCTAAACTTCTTTTTCTTTTTTCCATTAATGGCAATGGGGAGAAAGAGCAACGAGAGAGGGAAACCCAAATGACAGGGAAAACGAAATTAAAAATCGTGGCGTTTCTTGCTGGGTGAAGGCTAGGAACACCCTGAAGGTTTAGCAAGAGAGACAATCCTGGGTATACCCCTATTAAAGCACCCTTTAACCCTAAAGCAACACCATTTTTCGTCTGTTTAATTTCTGCTTTTGAAGCGGATGGCAGTTCTCCCCGAAGAATCTTCCCGGGTGCATGCCACCCATTCCCTAGAGCCCCCTGCAGCAGGGGATGGGGCTCTCGCTCCAGGTCTGAATTTGCAGCGAGGCCCGGGAATCGGTCCCGTTAGAGCCGATTTCACCCATCAGGAATGCGCTCCACCCCCGCCGCCTCCCCGCGGCGGCCGCCCTCGGTGTCGGCTGCTTCGGCGGCCTGGGAAGTGCTGCCGGGGAGCGCCGCCTCGGCCCGTCAAAACACTGCTGGGTTGGCCGCCGACTCCACAGACTGCCCCGGCCGGGAGGGCAGAGCTCGGGGCGGATCCCACGCTCAGGCTCAGCCTGAGCGGCCCAGGGGGCGCCAGCGCCGGGTCCGGGCTGTGGACGCGGAACCAGCCAGCGGCCTGACCCCCAGGACCAGGACCGACCCCCGCCCCGGCCTTTACTCCAGGGCCCGGCCCGAGAGGGGGCGCCTTTCCCGTGGGATTTCTGAATGCATTTCCGTCCCGGGGAGGGGCGCGAGGGCAGCGGCCGTGCCGGAGCGCCTCGAGTCGGAAACGGGAGCCGCCCCTGTCCTCCCTCACCCAGGCGCAACCTCCACCCGCGCCGACCGTACCTTCAACTCCTCAGAGCGGCGGCGGGTGCCGGAGTGCGGGTGAGGAGACCCATCTCTCGGCGGCGGCGGCAGAAGCCGAAGGAAGTACGGAGGAGGGCTCCTCAGACCCGCCGAGACGCCTCTCAGCTGGGGCGGGGGGAACGCAGAGGAGGGGTCCCGACCGCCGCTTTCCCGAACTCCTCCTCCGCAGTTCTGTCTTGACGGCTGTTCCCGGGAACCAGCGCCCCAACTGCCATTCTCCCCCTCCTTCAGCCCCCGCTGTCTCCGCCTCCTCCTCCCACTCCTTCCTCCCGCCCCCGGCCCGCCCCGCCCCGCCCCGGCGCGCCGCCGCGTGCCGTGCGTCATGGCGTCACGCCCAGCGGGTCCGCCGCGGGCGGCTCTGGGACGCTGTCGTTCGCTCGCGCACGTTCGGCCTGGCAGGTCTTGGTGTGTCCCGCCTGCGACCGGGTGGGTGGGAGGACAGCGCCCCGCTCGTCCCTTACGCGGTCAAGTCAGCCGCCGTTTCTGCCCCTCGGCAAGCAGCACTTCGCCTCGAGCGGTCGGGGCTGTGGAGCAGGTGTCGCCTCCGAGAATGGGTGGGGTGGCCGGAGCTGCTCCGGACGTGGTGGTAGATGCTGGACTTGAGGACCCTGGCTCTTGGCATCCCGCACACCATTTATGACTCGTTTCTTTGTGTTCTCACGGTTCACCTGTTAGGTTGGCATCCCCAGGGAGGGCAAAGCCGGTATGTTGCTGCGAGTTTCTTCTCTCCGCGTGGAAATGTCTTCCCCCAGGGTGACGGCGCTCTCACCCTTTCGGTCTTAGTTTTAAGAGACCCCATTCTTCCGCAGGGGCTGCTAGCAGCAGCACTTCACCACCGTTTAACACCCTGTGTGAGCGTGCAGAGAATATCTGCCCCTCGCCTCTTCTCTTTCTCCGCATCTCTTAATTTCACAAAGTCGCTTAAGTATTCAGAATTCATACTTTAGTACTTACTGATACATTCTGAATTACTTGAATCCAGCTTTATGTGTTCCAGCCCCTCTTATCCTTTAAGCCAGTCGTACCTCCCCTTTGAATTTTTTAACCTGCGTCTGGTTTAGTATCAGTTCTTTTTAGTGGAATAAACATTCAGTGCAGACCGGGTCAATCCCTTCATAGTTGATTTCAAGATTTAGAGTCACTCTTCCCTGGAATACTGAGAAACGGAATGTGATGGATGCTGGACAGAATGTCCATTTGCCATCTGTTACTTAACTAAATATATCATCCTATCAATCCTTGTTTTAGAGCGTCTAATTTAAATTAGAAACAAACCAAGGAGCCATGGTCTTCCAGACAGTACTTGGTATCTTTGGTAACCCAGTAAATGTTTACCAATTAGAAAACTAAACAAGCTAAGCAGTTTAGGTCCAAGTTTTTTTGTTTTTGTTTTGTTTTGTTTTTTTGCTTTTTTTGTTTTGTTTTTTTAACCACAAATCTTAAAGGAAATCATTATGGGTATGTTTAGTTTCATTTTATTGGAAATTTTAAAGCTGTTATGCACTCCTTTAAATCCTACTTGAAAGCTGCCTACAATTTAATAAATGGGGTACTTTGTACAAATAGTACAAAAATAGTATAAGTTAAATGGATTTATGGAACATGCTCATACATAATATAATCCTTAAGAATATTTCAACATGTTGAACATTGCAGAACAGATGGGACATTGGCTTGGAAGGAGGTTTTGAGGAAAGAGGCTATGCGAAGTGGAAACGGGTCTTGTACTCTGTACAATTGTCATCTTTTCCAGAGATTCCTTTTCCTGCTGTCCTCTTGAAAACTAGAGGGATTTCCTATTCTTCACTGAGGCAACATAGATCTATTAAAAACAACAACAACAAATATCTGTTGAACATCTCCACTTGGATTCCCACAGGTGCATCAAACTCAGCCTGCCCAAGACACAACTTCTCTTTTCCTCAAAACTTGTGTCTCTCATTCACCCAGGCCCAAGCCAGAAATCTAGGATTCTTCCCAAGTACCCCTGGTTCAGTCACTTCCAATTCATAATCAACCTTAAGTTCTGTTAAATATCCCTGTACTTTCTCTTTTATATCCCCTTCCTCCTGCCTTTCGGACAGTGATTCCCACTTTGCACATCAGGATCCCCTGAGGAGCTTTGAAAAAAATCTGATGCCCGGGCTGCCTCCATCAATCAAGTCAGAATCTCTGAGGATTCAAAATTTAAAACAAACAAAACAACAACAACAACAACAACAACAAAAAATCAACAAAAAACAAAACAAAACAAAACAAAAACCCTCTCCAGGTGATTCTAATGCATAGCCATGGTTGAAAACCACTGCTAGGGCCTCATCATTTCTCACCAGATTGCTGGAAGAGCATAATTGGCCCCAGGTGCCTTGATTTTTGGCAGCATTCTCCTTTCTTTCCCTACTCTCTTCTAATTCATTCAGAATCAATTCAATAAATATTAATTGAGTGCCTTAGTATGTGTGTGTGTGTGTGTGTGTGTGTGTGTGTGTGCGCGTGAGGGGGAAGGGGTTAGAGTTTCCCAGAAACTGGGAATACAACAATGAAAAAGACAGCCCTTGTATCCGGTCTCATAGAGCTTATGGTGTAGGGGAGTGGGGTGGCACAGTTGGAAAAGGCAGAAAAAAACAACAAATAAAGGAAGTAAATTTACCTTCATGACATACAGAAACCAGGGAGACCATTACCTTAGTTTATACTAAGGTCTCAAACTAAAGTCTACCTCAAACTAAAAGTCTCAAACTAAAGTCTACCTCCTCTGACATTTAAGCTGGGTTCAACAAGACAAGAAGGAGGCAAACAAGTTAAGGGGTGGGGAAGGTACAGGGAACAGCAGGTGCAAATGCCCTTGCAAGACAAACTTCCCAAGTTCAAGGTAGCTAGAGGCTGAAGCATAGTGAGTAAGAGGGAATATACCACATGGGGTTACAGAGGTATGAGGAAGCCAGATTATTTAAGACATTCTGAGATCATGATAAAGAGAATTCTAAATTATTGGTATGATGTGTGGCTAGACAACAGATTTTTAAGTGGAGTGACACCTTACTTATCTCTGGGAAGGATCACTCTGGTTGCTCTGGGGATCAGATTGTGGCAGAACAAGAGTGGAAGAAGGAGATTAGTTTTGAGGCTCCTTTAAGAATCCAGGAAAGAGGGTGCCTGGGTGGCTCAGTGGGTTAAGCCACTGCCTTCGGCTCAGGTCATGATCTCAGGGTCCTGGGATCGAGTCCCGCATCGGGCTCTCTGCTCAGCAGGGAGCCTGCTTCCCTCTCTCTCTCTCTCTCTGCCTGCCTCTCTGCCTACTTGTGATCTCTCTCTGTCAAGTAAATAAATAAAATCTTAAAAAAAAAAAAGTATCCAGGAAAGAAATCATAGTTCTTCGGACTAAGGCGGAGACAGAAAAGAATGGTTTTGGTATTTGTGTTGGAGGCAGAATTGGTAAGACTTGCTTGGAATAAAGGCAGGAAATGGACTAAAAATGCAGCTACTCTTTACTGAATACATGTTACCTGGCAGGCACTGTTCTAAGTGCTTTATAAGTATTAAGCCATTTAATTATTGTAAGAGTCCCAAAAGATAGGTACTATTTTTTTAAAAAGATTACCTAGTTATTTGACAGAGAAAGAGAGAGAGCATACAAATGGGGGGAGTGGGAGAGTGAGAAGCAGACTCCCTGATGAGCAGGGAGTCAGGACCCTGGGATCATGACCTGAGCTGAAGGCAGATGCTTAACTGACTGAGCCACCCAGGCACCCCGAGATCGGTGCTATTTTTATCCCATTAACAAATTAGGATCCAAGGCTTGAGAGGGTAAGTAATTTGCCCAAAGTTAAATAGCTGGTAAGTGGCAGAGCTGGGATTTGGACCACGCAGGCAAGGTAGTCTGGCTCTACAGTTCATACTCTTTCTCTACCCCAACCATAAGACCCCTCCATTGGTGTCACAAAGTGAAATTTTCAGCCTCATTAAACTACTTACAATACTGCAAATCTTTTTTTCTTTTTCCCTTTCTCTCCTCCCTCTCTCTTACACATGAGCGTTTGCTTTTCTTTTACATGCTGCTTCCTCTGCCTAGAATTCCCTCTCCCCTTCTCTGCCTGGCTCAATCTAATGACCTTTGCTGATCCTTGTGGGCTAGGTTAAACCCATCTTCTCTGTGCATACCTCCAAAATTTTCTATGTAAAGTGCATCTTTATTGTTTGTAGGTCTTTCCCACTAGATTTTGAAGGTGGCTAGCTTAAAGCCTAATACATAAGGGAGAGAGCAAAGGGGTCTTCCTGGGGCATTGAGAGAGGCAAATGTGGTAAAGCATTGTTCTTGCCTTCAAGAAGCTTGTAAACTTGACAGGGGAACAGACTCGTAGAAAACCATTCTAATACAAAGGCCAAAAGGGTCATAGAAACAAAATGTTGTAAGACAGGACATCGGAGGCAAGAAGCTTGGCCTAAAGGTTGTTTCATTGGGAAAAAAAAAAAAATGCAAGCAGAAATGGGAGCTTGGGGGCTTTGTTCTCCTCCATCATTTAATATGGCTTGGGAGGCAATCTTGGGACCTCATCCAGGAAGATTTGGGAGATTTTCAGTTGTCACTGTTGATTCACTGGAATGTGCCACTTCCTGATTTTCACTTTGACCTGTTGCTTTGTGAATAATTGTACTGATCTCAAGTTGGTTCAGTTCCCTACCCAGCAGGGTCATAGACATTTCTTCTTATACAAGTCCCTCGTTTTTCTCATGTATGAGTTCTCAGAGCTTGGGTTCTAGCTGTAGGACCTTGGGAAAATTATTGAGAGCTCCTGTGCCCCACAGTGTTGGGCCCGGTGTGTAAGGCATGAGGGTTTTGCCCTGCGTGACCATAAGGGATATCAAGGACATAGACCACACTGTGCACAGTGCCTTGTGGACACAGTGGCCCTCCTCAACATAACCCGTCATAAAATAGGAAGGAAAAATAGTACCTACCCTACTGGGTTGTTCTCAGGATTCAATGAATAAAAGCAGATACAGCTCTCAAGCTTGGCATGTAGTAAACCATCAGTAAACATCAGCAGTTATTACTATGTAAAGGGAAGCTGGATAGAGTGGGAGTTAATCCAGCTAGGATTTTTTAAATGGGGTCATCTGCATCCCTGCTCAGGGGTCTGAGCATATAGGGGATCATAATTATTAGGACCATATAGGGGATCTGGAAAGGAAAGGACTTTTCCCTTCCAAACTTAGAAATCTAGGCTCCTCAATGGAAAAATCCTTCACGTGGCTGAAAGCGGAGTTGCTCCGATTCATCTCTTCTCCCTGCTCCATCTCTCACTCACCACCTTCCACAGGGGAAATGGCACCATATCCTCCCCCAAATCAGCCCAAGGTACTCTTTCTTGTGGGAAGATTAGACTCCCCAGAGTGCTATTAATCAACCTTTAGAGTGGTATTTCTCAAAGTACAGGCTAGAACCATCATTGCCAGCATCACCTGGAATACCTCCTAGAATAGATTCTTGGGTTCCATTTCCAGAACCATCATCTGTGAGGTCGGGGTCCTGGAATCTAATTTTAAACAAACTCTCCGGGTAATTCATATTACACGTTTAAGAACTACAGCTTAAGTGCTCCAGCCATTATGATAGTATCCCAACTTCAAGCACTTTTCTTCCACAGGATCTCTCATTGGGCTCTTTTGGAAGGAGGGTATCTCATTCCTCTTCATGGGACCCATTCAGTTACCTACACTCTAGTTCATTTTCCCTCCCACCCATTATCAGAAGTGATATCTCCTTTAACCTTCTCTTGGTGAAGACTGGGTCCTCAGGTCACCATTACCCTTCGTTTATTCCAGTCTTTCTTTCTTTTTTTTTAAAAAGATTTTATTTATTTATTTGACAGAGAGAGATCACAAAGCAGGCAGAGAGGCAGGCAGAGAGAGAGAGGAGGAAGCAGGCTCCCTGCTGAGCAGAGAGCCCGATGTGGGGCTCGATCCCAGGACCCTGAGATCATGACCTGAGCCAAAGGCAGCGGCTTAACCCACTGAGCCACCCAGGCGCCCCTATTCCAGTCTTTCTTAATTAAATTTCCTATTTGTTTCAGGAGGTAACCTACCCTGAGTTGGTCACCTGCACTAGAAATCCCCAGAGCCCCCTAAAACTAGAGCTGGTTAGACTTACTGCTCGTTGGACAGGGTGAGTTTGGCTGACTAGGTCCACAATGGTGGGTTGCCCTGGAAGCAGGATGTCAGTGGGTGATGAACAAGGACTTAATGACCATATGTCCCAGTTTGCTCAGAAAAATCCTGGCTCATACCTGTTGTGGAGGCTTAAATATTGATGGTACCCCTTTACTCTCCAAGGATGCGGGGTTAGACACATTAAATCATCAGCCTGGTAATGAGCCTCATGTCAAAACCAAGGGTTGCAGCCCTTTAGTCCTTGGATTGTGTCTAGCCCACCCCCTACCTATCCTCCTAGTCTCCAATTTCATGCCATGACTCCCTCCTCTCAGATTTCCTTAATGAATTTACTTTGGTGTAATAAGTAAATCAGGGATTTATAAGAAAGTTTCATGAAGATTGTTGCTATATTTATTCTCTCTGATTGTATCTGAAAAATATTTTTCTTTGATTTTAGCACCTGGTATAGTTGTGTTTCCCTTTTCCCCTTGTTTATTATCCCAATTTGTTTTGTCTTCTGGATACCTAATTGTGGAACTGACAGTATTTCTCTTGGTATGAGGAAGTTTAGAGCTGTATCATGTGGCCTCCTTCTGGCCTCTATGTAAGACTGAACAAGATGTACTTAAGTCAAGAGTGATTATTTCCATTTCTTCACTTTCAGATTTATTTCTCTGGTGCTATCTTGTATGTATCTGTAACTCATCTCATCCTTTTTGAAACAAGGCAGGTATAAGCAAAATGTGTCTGAACACAGGCCCACAAACAAACTGGTTCTGATTGTTAGTTACATAGCTGAAAGGGATTATTTTAAAATGTACACAACGAATTATCTCCTCACTTCAAAATATAGTATTAACAAAATGAATAGCATTTTAAGTAATGCTGGATTTAGCATTCTTCAATTACCTCATTATCTAGAAACTGGGATTCAAACAAAAGGAAATGAACAAAAGGTTAGATTAATTTTCAAGCTGCAATATTTTTAGATATGATCCTGAACCTTATACCAAATAATGCAATGAGGAACACTCACTACAGAAACTGCATAGCCTAATTAGATAGCGTGCAAGAGTGTTTACCTTCATAATGAAATCCTATACGGTTGGACACGAAGAAAGGGAGAGGAGGGGGGCAGGTCAGGGAATCAGATTTGAGTATGTGCAGTCCAGATAATAATGATGACTCATGAAAAGGAGTCTTTGGCCAGAAGTAAGTGGCCTGTAACAGTCTCCAGACAATTCTTTTTACTGTTGGCCTTGATAATATTGCAGGAGTCGTGGGAGGGGGATCCTGGCTGACTGTGGTTTGTAGATAACATAAAACCACATAAAGAAATTCACTTAAATTAAATTACTGAGAAATACATTTTACAACTAGTTTATTTTGGAGATTGCACTGAATTTACAAGACTCAATGCCAGACATTCTATGTTATTTAATGGATAAATTGGGCATCTAGTTAAATCTGCTTCAAAACATTTGCACCCCAAATTTATGGAGATTATACTGAATATAGTGATTTCTGCCCCTTATCAGTGTGAATAAACCCATTTATATTTCTTAAAATACAAGCTTTCAGAGAGTGAGGGAACAAACCCATGTAGCACCTGAAAGAACAAATATTAACATTTTTCCTACTTGTAGTATTTTTTTAAGCAAAAGAAATGAAACATTATAGAGTTGAAACCTCCTTTGGACCTCCCCCAGTCCCAGTCCCATTTCTCTCCTCCCCAAGTAACTGCTATCCTAAAAGTTTTACCCTTCTGGTTCACATCCTTTTATGACAATTAAGTGCATATTCCCCAATAACATATTCTGTTGTTTTATGTTCTAAACACAGTTTTTACTAAATAACATTCTTACATAAATGATATTGTATCAAATGTGTCATTCTACAGCAGCATCCCTTCTTTTTTCCTACTTACATTGTTTTGCGATCTACCCATGTTGATACATGGAAATCTAGTTTACTTATTTAAACTTCCATATAAATGAGTTTTCTTATACGTGTCTTTTTGCACGTATGGGAGAATTTCTCTGGAGTATATACCTAGAAGCAGAATTACTGAAGACACTCTTAAAACTTGGAAAATATTAGAACCTGTCTTATAACTGTCCTTTATTCTGATTATATCTGTGTTAATATTCAGTGGGTGAAAAAAAATACATGTGTGTATTTGGATTCTCAGAGCTATTCCAGTAGAAAGTCTAAAATTATTAATACAAGGAGATGAATGTTCATAAATCAATGTCCCTATATGCCTATTTCCTCATCTTTATAAAAATGAAGATAATGAAAAAAAAAGAAGATAATGAAAGTAACTCCTTTTTTTTAAGATTTTATTTATTTATTTGACAGACAGAGATCACAAGTAGGCAGAGAGGCAGGCAGAGAGAGAGGAAGGGAAGCAGCTCCCTGCTGAGCAGAGAGCCCGATGCAGGCGTCCATTCCAGGACCCTGGGATCATGACCTGAGCCTAAGGCAGAGGCTTTAACCCACTGAGCCACCCAGGCGCCCCTGAAAATAACTCTTTAGAGTTTCTGTGAAAATTAGATGAAGTAATATAAAAGTATTTTGTACATGGCATCTAGTAATAGCTCAGTAAAAACGAGCTATTATCAATAGTGTTATTTTAAGATGAGTGGATATTGGATTCAGTGGTATTTAAGTGTTTCAAATTGTGTTTAATATTTTTGGCAGAGTCTAGCACTGAAGCAGTAAGAAGATACAAAACATTTAAGCAGAGAGAAAATAGTAGGAAAGGCAACTAAGCACAAATTAACCCCTGCTGGCAGTGGACAGCCTGTTTTTGCAGGTGCCATCCTCCCCCCCCCCCCCCCCCCCAACAGCCCTTTTCTGGCCATCCATTCTGTTCAATGGTACTGTCACTTTAGTTCCATGTATGCTAGCCAGGAAACTCATCAGCAATTACCAAAAAAACAATTCTGTGTCTAGTATGGTTCCAATTTTAAAAATCCCATCTACCTTTGCCAGGGGAATCCCATCAGAAATGTGTTAGAAGACACATTTATAAACAGTTATTTCCTGGCAAATGTGGTCAGAATCCAAAATGACTAATTATAAATCTGTGTGATGTAAAAAGGTGGACAAGAGATGACATGTAGTACCTTGAATACATCAACTGATATTTGGGGCTTGAGGGAAGAAATCGTTACCTTTCTGAAATTCATACTTGGGAGTTTTATTTTATTTTTTTAAAATATTTTATTTATTTATTTGACAGAGAGAGATCACAAGTAGGCAGAGAGGCAGGCAGAGAGAGAGGAGGAAGCAGGCTCCCCGCTGAGCAGAGAGCCAGATGCAGGGCTCGATCCCAGGACCCTGAGATCATGACCTGAGCCAAAGGCAGAGGCTTTAACCCACTGAGCCACCCAGGTGCCCCCATACTTGGGAGTTTTAAAACAAAAAAACAAAAAACCATCACAACTTTGGAGCTAAAATGACTGCCAAACCAACATTCCTATCAGTGATCAAAGAGAGTAAGATTTTAAAATAGTTGAATAAGTAAGCAAGGGAGAAAAATATCTGAAGTCTTAGGGAGAAAAACATCTGAAGTCTCAGGGTTAGTGATATGTATTCAATTTCAATTTGTTTCTAGGGGTTTTATATCCTGTGATAAAATCAAAACTTTTAAACAATGTATCTCAAGGACATGAAGGTAAAACTGAATAATTACTACAGCGCTGTCATTATGAGATGGTTTTGTTCAAATAAAGATTCCCACATGCTAAAATTGTATTACAATTTATTTTTACCAAGAAGAGGAGGGTGCCCAATCCAGATTTTGTACAATGCTTGTTCCGTACATCACAGGAGCTCTTTTAAATGATCTCTGCGTTTCAGTGTTGAATAGAAGAGAAATAATTTGGGAGCAAGCATTCGAGGACTTAGCAGCAATAATACTTGAGACATTCTATTTTCAGAAGTACAAATCTGCAGCACCAGCAAATTCAAGGACGGGTGACTCAAGTAGATAGTCAATCACCAAGAGGTATTTCTTTTGTTTCCACCTTAGTATTTTACTGATTTCTAGACCCAATAGAAAAGAAAGTATAGAGTTTTTTTTTTTCTTTAAAATGAACAATGGATTCTCCTGAAATACTACATTTAGAAGACTTATGTAGGAAGTCTGGAGGAGAGAGAAAGTTCCTTTCCTTCTCTTCTTCTTCCAAAGCCCACTCCCATCTCACTCTGATCTAACAATGAGCACTGTTTTAATTTGGCTTCTAATATACCTTTGCACTGATTTTTCACAAGTGAAGAATTTCCAGCCTGAGAAACAGAATATATGAATATATGTATTTTCATAATGTCATAAAAATTTTAAAACAAATGAAATAGAAAGAACCTTATAAAATGACATTTCAGTAAGAGGTGATAAGAAAATTAACTCAAAAGGTTCATCTTTTAAATAGAAAATCCTAAAAAAGAAAGTATGTTTGCTATCAAAGACAGAAAACTTCAAACTAAAGAATCTTAGCAAAGGTTTGATTTTTGGGTCTTCCAAAGAAGAAAAACACACAGTCATTCTCGATTCTGACTTCCTATATAGCATCTGCTAATTTGTCCCTGTTTGACCTGATCAGTTCCATGGTCTCTGATTCTGGTCAAACCGTGTCATCTCTATGCCCTTTCCTTTCAGTAACTACCTCTGGACAAGATGCCTGTACCCAGGAATCTGGTTCTACTTTTCTGCCCCCAGCAGCTCCAAATCTCTAGCCTGTCTCCTGAGTCCCCAAGCCCGGTATTTGCCAGATCTTGGCTCAATCCTATAGCACAGAAGTTAGAACATAACTAACCGTCAGATTATCCAATCTTTGTTATCTACCCCAATACTGCAGAAATATCTTCAGATGTTTATGATGGTGAATTTGTGAGTATTCTACATGCGTATCCAAATGTTTATACACTTTGACACACAGAGAAAAATTAGGATAGCTTATAATTAAAAAAATATTTTATTTTATTTTATTTTATTTTATTTTATTTTATTTTTTTCTAGTACCCTGGTTTTCCCACGGGGTTTATTTGGGCCGACCTGGGGACAGGGAGGCTCTGCATCCAAAAGAAAGTGTTGGGCCTCTTGGTGGTGAAGCGTGGCTTGTGCTGGTCATGCAGGACCCAGCGAAGCAGCAGGATCTTGATCTTGGAGTCCTGGAACTACCTGATGGCCAGTCGGTGGCACTTGCTGGCTGCAGTCTCCTTCATCTTTGTGATCTGGATAGAGTGGGCCTGGTGCGGTGCCAGTGCCCACAACTCACAGCAAAGGGTGACAGTGCCTGCCGTGATCAGCTCCTGGCCAGTGTTGTGGGAGACCCTGTGGGAGTCATAGCACAGTTGGATGCCAACATTCTTTATCCACAAGGGAGATTTCTCCAATACCTGTCCACAGTCAACAATTTCACCTGAAGACTTCATCTTCTTCAGCCAAGATGAAAAGTGACAGAAGCAGAACTCGGTGACCACATGATTAGGTGCAAAAATTCACACCCAGTAGAGGGGCAGAGTCATTCGGGGTGGGCAGGCAGCTCCCCACCACCTTGTACTCTTGGAGTGTGACCCAGACCTTCAGGGCCTTCTCTCTGCTCTCCCTGCCACCCCAGAAAGGACTAGAATAGCTCATAATTTTAACAGACATGACATGTAAATCATGTCTTTGATTTCCTTTCTTCTTTCCTCCCTTTTTTGTTCATTTGATTAACATACCAGGTGACCAATGTCGATTGACAACTGAATGGATAAAGAAGATGTGGCATTTATATACAATGGGATATTCCTTGGCCATCCAAAAGAATGAAATTTTGCCATTTGCAATGATACATGGATGGAACTAGGGTGGATTATGCTAGGTGAAATAAGTCAGAGAGAGACAAATATCATATGATTTCCTTCATGTGGAATTTAAGAAACAAAACTGATGAACATAGGGAAAGGGAAGTAAAAATAAAACAAGATGGAGAGGGAGACAAACCATAAGAGACTCTTAACTCTAGGAAACTAACTGAGGATAACTGAGAGGAGGTGGGTGGGGGGATGGGGTACCCAGGTGATAGACATTAAGGAGGACACTTAATGGAATGAGCACTGGGTGTTCTACGCAACTGATGAATCTCTAAATTCTATCTCTGAAACTAGTAATATACCATATGTTACTTAAATTAAATTTAAATTAAAAAAAACATATCGGGTAATAAGATATAACAAATCAGACATAGTCCATGTCTGAACAGTCATAGAATTGAGAGTAAAAATTTGAGTTGGATGCTTGCTTAGCCTGTGACAAAGTTATATGCTACACTGGTGTTTTAAAGGGGCTCATTGCCTAAAACCCTCAGAAGTACTTCTAATCACATGACCTTGACAGTCTATTGCTGCTTCCAATAGGTTTTCATCTTTGAGCCCCATTTCCAGCCTGGCTTCCATCATCTTTGCTTGCATACTGAACCCTCTTACTCCTTTTCCATCCCACTCTCTCGGTCACACCAATTTCCAATCTGCCTGCTTTTCCATTCTTGCTTCTGAACTTTGCATACCAGCTAACCTCAAATTTATAACACCATTATTCATTTCTTACTGATTTCTAACATAGCTATTCCCAGCATTTCCTGTTCTTCTAAATTCCTAATGTCCACATTCTTTCATTCATTTTATTCAACAAATACTAATTGAGAATCAACAATATACCACCTGCTATACTAGGCGATGGGCATTCCAGTAGGGGACAATACAGACTCAATCCCCGCCCTGACAGATCTTATGGTCTAGTGAGGGAAACAAAAAAGCTTCCCACCCATTCTGCTTTGCTGGAAACATCCAGGCCTTTGGCAAGCAACAGCCTCTTCATCTTCCCTTTCCCTATGTCATCTCTCTCTGCTTCTTCTTTGTCTCTACCCTTCCTCCTGTCTCAGAGGAAGAGCCGATCTTATTTACTTTCCCATAGGAGCTCTTGAATTCATTCCTTTCTTCCCTCTTCCAATACCTTACCCCTTATGGTTCTTCATACTTTTTATTCTGAAATAAATGATATTATCTTAAACCCTTTAGATGGTCTGTATTAAATACAAAGTTGTTTTTTTACTTTCTTTGATGAAAGAAATGCTGAGTACGTTTGTTAATATCTTCAAATTATAGAACTGGCAGTTTCTTTGAATGCTATCTTAAGTTTTCTTCTTTTTGAAATCTGTGTTCTGTCCCAAAATAATCAACATAGGAGCCAGTGGATTAACATTCTTGGATCTGGTCTAAACATTTTAATGAATAGTTCCTTAGCAGATATGTCAGGATCCTTTCTCTTTAGATGATTTTAGTTCGATTGCCTTCCAGGTACTTTCTATTTTGCTACAAAAATATTCCCACACATACAGGCTTGGTTTTTCAATCTTAGATTGGCTAACAAATAACAAGAAAAATTTTCTCTTTCTGATCTCCTAATTTTGGATTGGTAAGGAAGAGTACTTCAGTATCTAGGAATTCTTATAGAAATTTCCTGTTAGATTTAGTAATTACTTCTCATACACAGTTTACTGCATCCATTCATGAAAACTCTCTCCTGTAGGTGATGTCACCCACTTTACTATGATCATAACCTGGAAAATCCTGAGTGTATGATCTTTCAATTCCAGTGCCTTATTTTTTTAGAGAGAGGGTGTCAGAAATTTCCCCTTAGGAAAACATCTGGTTCCTCTTTTTAAAATACTGCTTCTAAAGAAGGGCATCACACGAATCAAGTTTGGAAAGGTGAAGAGAACACCGCTGATGGTTTTATTTCAGCCTTGCTCTTCAAGCCAGCATTTCTTCTTCAGGGACACAGAATATGGGAGGAAGAAGGGCTAATATATCATATTTTTATTGCTGTTGACACAATCTGACAGTGAGCTATTGTAGAGATTTGTGGGAAAACTGAGAAATAAATCCTGTCAAACATGTAGGCCTTTCAAATATTTGAGATATGGGTCCTACACTCTAGTGAGAGTCTCAGACCTTGATCCTTCTTTCCAGGTGCCTTCAATGCATGTATTACAGGAGACAGGATGTAAGGGCTGTTAGCATAACGGCCTACACCTGGCATAACCTACCTTCCTTCTCTGGGTCAGGGAAGAGTCTCCACTTTTGACCACAACCTCAGTGTCCCAGTTGCACATTTTCTTTAATGATCATGATTGGCAATTTCTCAGAGCCTCAACCGCCTGGGACCTCTTGGTACAGAAGCAGGATCAAGCTAATAGGAGAGCAGCATGGGGGCCGAGAAAAACAGCAGACATGAACTGAAGCAAAGGAGCCAGATCCAATCAGGGAGAGGTCAGCAGTTTAAATCATTGAGTCAGAACGACAAGGTGAATTTTAGTTCACTTTGTAGTGTGTCTATATGCAAAGGGTCTAGTCCAAGGGACTAGGGCAATGTGTAGGAGAAGCTTCTGGGGACGAGCATCTTAAGGCAGTAGTGGGGTATGCAAATCTTAGATCAGAGAGGCCCTTCTGAGTTCTAGAAGCATATGTATAACCCCATGAAACGGGTCTTCTGTGAACCAGAAGAGGGAATCCTCAGGGAGTCAAGATCCTAGATGACACAGCTGAAGTACGGAGGCCTTTAGTTTCAGTCAGGATGTGGGGTGGGGGACATCTAGAATCTGGGACTTGGGTCAAAGGCTCATCAGACCGTTTGGCTATGTGGTGATGAGTTAGAGCTCCGACAACTCTGGTATAAAGCACAGGCCAGATATGACCAATTCCAAATGCCTCTGGACCTATCCTGGCTCATATCTTTTCATTGGCCATGGGAGAGCGGTGGAACGGCTTTACTGGCACCAGTGTCTGCTCATCTGGAACAGCAGGCATGAAACTAAAGTGGGGACACAGGTTGGCAGTAACTGACCTGAAACCACGGGTCAAAGCTTATCATCTGATACACATGTGTAGGCACATGCCCAACCGCCATGGGCTAGCAAGGCTGCCCAATTATTCGTAGTGTGACATACAACCAAGGCATTAGCAAGGAACAGAAACCAGATTATTCAGGAATAGGCATGAGTCCTGGCCCATGCATAAGCCAAAAACCAGTAGGGTAAATGGAATACCAGAGGGTTTCCTTCTTTTGCAGCAAGGTCTACGGGCCTTATACCACCTGGTTCTAAAGGCTCACATTTTGGCAGAGCAAGTAACAGGATGGAGCTTGAAAGAAACAATAAAAAAAGATTTAAAAGAAAAAAAAAAAACCAGGAAGTTCCATTCTGTTGGCTCAGAAAAGTACTACTCGCATAATTACAAAAAGCCTGACTTGGCAACCGTTCATAAGAAAAAAAGACCTGGGGATTTTGTTGATAACAAGCTCAACATGACTGAGTTGTGATATGGTTGTTTAAAAAAAAAAAAAAAGCCAATGAAATCTTCAATTGCATTAGCAAAATATAGTGTCCAGATAAAGGGAGGCAATGGCCCCACTGAACTCAGCAGTGGTAAGGCCTCATCTGGTGGCTTACATCTAAGCATATTTTAAAGACAGATGCATATAAACCAGCATGAATCCAGAGAAAGACAATTAGGCCCTAGGAAAATCTGGAAACGATGTCACCTGATAAATGATCAAAAGAACTGGTTGTGCTTGGCCAAAAGAGAAAATACTGGGGCAGGAATGTGTTATCCAACACGTCAAGGATCATCTGATGAGAGGAGTAGCCTGAAGGTTTGTTAATCCAGAGGACAGCCTGAGAACTGGGTTCCAGCTCACTGACACACAGACATTTTAGAGAAGCAAACCCAGATGATAAAACTAATTTCTGAAATCATAAACTTTCCGTTATTGAATATGTTCAGGTTGAATTCGAATGGTCCTATAAGAGGTCCCAATTTTGTGTATGTGGCATGGGCAGAGGAGGCCCACATAAGAGAAGGAAGGGGGCTGGATTAGCTCTACTAATCCACAATTACTCTCCACCACCAGTCTTTCCATCTGAATGCCAACCCTTCCCATTTCTCCAGAGTTTGCTTCCATGACCGCCCCCGCTTTGCCTAGTATCTTAACATTTTCTCCTTCCAAAAATCCTTTCCAATTTTTATTTTTAAAGAAAGGAACAATCTTCAATTGATCTTTTTTTTAAAAGGTTTTATTTATTTATTTGACAGAGATCACAAGTAGGCAGAGAGGCAGGCAGAGAGAGAAGGGGGGAAGCAGGTTCCCCGCTGAGCAGAGAGCCCAATGTGGGGCTCGATCCCAGCACCCTGGGATCATGACTTGAGCTGAAGACAGAGGCTTTAACCCACTGAGCTACCCAGGCACCCCTGATCTTTTGTTTTTGGTTAGAGTGGAGTGCTATTATTGTTTTTACCTGGTCAGCATCTTTGTATTTGGAAATGGCATCCTGACTACTCCCCTCACTCTTGGGTTATAAGATTAGAGTGGTACTCACCACCACCACACCTAGGGGTGATCGTATGACTTTTGCCTGGCCTACTAATGTTTCAGACAGTACTTAATTCGGGGATGGGCATGTGACCTAAGCTGTCCAGTGAGAATCCATTCTAAGGTTTTTGCTGGAATTATTAAGAACTGCTGGGACCACTTGTTTGTTCATTGTAAAGTTGGAGTTGCCAGAAAACCAGCATGTGGAAAGAGTCTGCAAGAGAAAGAAGCCAGCACAGAAAAGTGGGTGTGGAGGTGGGGAGAGAGAAAGAATATCCTGATGATATTGTTGAATCTCTGGACTTTCCAGTTACTCCAGCCAATAAACTCCCTCTTTGGTTTAGATCTCTGTCTCTTGAAGCCAAAATAGTCTGAACAGCATGTTTGGGCTCTCCATTTCTTTCTAACTGCTCTTCTCACTTCTTTACGTGGTGTCCTGGGCCCATGGCAACTTGCCCAGCCCGCCTTTCCAGCTGCATCTCCCCCAGCCGGCTCTGACACCGCTCAGTGCTGATGCGGAAGGAGCAGGCTGGCTCCGGGCCAGTCCTGAAGTCTGATTTCCTTGCAACATTTTTGCAAGGAACCTTCTTTTCGCTCCTATATGCTTTTGTCTCTGAGTCTTCCTTTCACCTTAATCTGTTTCTCCCTATGGCTCCTCCATTTTTCTATTAAGTTAAAACCCTGGTAGTCATCTGAGATGTATTTATTAAGCCCCTCCCATCTGGGCTAGATGCCGGTGATTCAATGGGGAGGTCAACCTACACAGGCCCTGTCATCTTGGGTTGACAGTCCAGGGGAGAACGCTGACTGATGCAGTAGTATCCAAATCATAACTTGGAGAGAATCCAAGCAGCTGCCCTTTTGAACCTTGATTTCACACAATGTAGGAAAGCCGTCATCACACTCTTAAGAGTTACATTTTCCCATTGCAGATGTATGATACAAAATTCAAGAGGAACAAAAGGATAGAGTGAACGTTTTCTAGAGGTAAAAACCTCTGTCCCACCTCTTCAGCACCCTCCCCCCAGGCAACTATTATTAGTACCTTACATATCAATCCAAAACAAGTCTGGGCACATATGTACATATATATACATGTATATACATATATATATACATACTCTGAGAGTTCCGCCAAGGGTGGGGGGTGAAGATGGACATGGAGGAGATGGAGATTTCACATAAGGATGTGTGAGAGAGGGGCACAAAGGGAACACGATGAAGGTGGTTATGAGAACAGTGCACAGAGTGAGCAGAGTCACGGAAAAGGCCTGGGGTGTTCCAGTGACAAGACCCCTCTAGGGTGCAGGATGTCCCTGGAGAGCAGCAGGAAATCCACTTGGATGATTTAAGCAGAGTGGGGCCAGATTATGGAAGGCCAATGCACTATGAGTGATGTAACATCACACGGTAGGGAGTAAGAAGACGTTATGGGGTCTTGAGTAATGACAGTGTTTTCCAGCAACCTAACAGAGTATTGGAGGAGACCAGAGGCGGCAAGACGGGGTAATACAATAACCCCAGTGTGAAAGACCAATAAATAAAGGCCTGTGTGGTCACTGTGGAAGCACAAGGAGAAAGAAAAAATCCTAGAAATAGGTTTACATTCTTTTGACGTGTGCTTATTTTGATTTTGATTTTTATCAGACTATATGATACATGCACATTATAAAATTTGAGAAATCACAGAAGAGTAAAAAGGAGAAAATTTTCGTGCATAATTTCTCTAAACACAAGTAACCACTGCTTTGACATTTCTTTTTGGTTTTTCATTTATTGTAATGGAGTTGTTATCTCACAGTCTAAGCAAACTTGTATCCCATCTTTAGTATAAGAGTATGAGAATTTTCCTGCATCATTAATAGCTTTGAGCTTTAATTTGGTAGCTGTGTGGCCTTCGTTGGTATGGCTGCACTGTGATTTACTTGCAGGACAACAACTTATGAATTGCTTTCCATTCTTCCCCTGCTAAAATAGTGTGGGGTAGAAGTACATCTCAGACATGAATCTTTGTCTATCTTGATGGTACAGCCATAAGATAAATTTCTAGGTGTGCCATTACTGAATAAAGAGTTTTCAAAAATTTAAAGTTCTTGCTACTCTTACTGAGAATTTGCTTTCCAAAAGTACTGAACTAATTTGCACTCCTGCCAACACAGTATAGCAATGCTGGTTTCACTCTAATTATCTTTGCTAATTTGCTTGAGTAAAAAATGAAACCAATTTGTATTTTTTTGTTGTTTATGAGGATGAAATTTTTATGTGCTTATTATTAGCCACTTGTACTTCCTTGCTTATAAATGGTCTGCTCATTTTTCTCCCATCACGGAATAGTAAAAAGGAACAAACTTTAAGACTTAGCAATATACAGAGGATTAAAAAAGAGAGAAGATTCAAAGTTGTCATGTTCTTGGCAAAAATAAACACGACAAAGCAAAAAAAGAAACACATAAATGAAATGAAAGGTTAAATAGCAATCTAGAAAAAAGTTGCAAATACATATGGAAGAAAAGAAGCTAGTTTCCGTAAAATGTACAATGTATATACCAATCAATAGGTTAACAATCTAATAGAAAAACGGCAACAAACATGAACAAATAGTTCTAGGGAAGGAAAGACAAGTGAGTATTAAACACAAGCAGATACTCAACCTCATAATAAAATATGTAAGGTTAAAATGAAAATGAGATAGCATTTTTCACTTGCAGATTTACAAAGACCAAAATGTTTAAAAATAGACTTTGTCAAAGAGGATGCTGGAGGGGCGCCTGGGTGGCTCAGTGGGTTAAAGCCTCTGCCTTCGTCTCAGGTCATGATCCCAGGTCTTGGGATGGAGCCCTGCATTGGGCTCTCTGCTTAGCAGGGAGCCTTCTTCCCTTCCTCTCTCTCTGCCTACTTGTGATCTCTGTCTGTCAAATAAAAAAATAAAATCTTAGAAAAAAAAAAAAGAGGATGCTGGAAAACAGACATTCACCCATTGTTGATAGACTATTAATTTATGTGACCACTTTGGGGGAGAAGTGGACAATAGATATCAATACGGAAAATTAGTCATATTCTTTGACCCAACAATTCTACTTTTAGGACTTTATCCTATGGATAATTCGCAATACGTATGAAATAATCTGTGACTCAGATAATCATTGCAAATTTGTTGGTAGGAGCATAATATTGGAAACAATGTAAGGTACATCAATAGATCATTTAAGTAATGTAGGGTGTCTCTATGCGGTTGAGTATTATCCATCCATTAAAAAGAACAGTGGGCCTTTGTAGGTACTGATATAGCGTTTCTCCAAGATACATTGTTGAGTAAAAAAGTAGGGTGCAAAGACCCCCAAAGGTATGGGGGTGGGGAACATACATATATGTATATGTCACTGGGACACCCCAGGCCTTTTCTGTGACTCTGCTCATTCTGTGCACTGCTCTCATAACCGCCTTCATCATGCTCCGTTTGTGCCCCTCTCTCTCACATCCTCCTCCATGTCCACCTTCACCATCCCCCCTTGGTGGAACTCTTGGAGTGTGTCCTTTCAATCCTGGCTGCAGGGTAATGCCTCACGGTTCAGCCGCCATTTCTCATGGGCTAATAGGGAATCCCCAACTGTTTTGAGAGCTCCGTGAGGGCAGGCAGCGCTAATCATAATCTTCTTTTCTCTTCCCACTTGGTTTCTGCAAAGTGCTGAGCAGAGGCAAAGCCCTGGCCTAGTCCTGAGGCGGCTGCTAGGAGGAGCAGCTTGGTGGGCAAAGTCCTCTCCACCCCGCCCCTTCTTTCCCGGAAGCCTCTCTTCCAAGGAGGCCCCGCCCAGTGGCAGAAGCAAATTAGAGGAAGCCCGCGAATGGTAGGGTTCTCAACCCTGGGTTCCTATTGTAAACATTGGGGGAGCCTCAAAAAATAGAACTGTTTGCTCTCTTCCTTCCCCCGCCCTGCTCAGAGGTTTAGAATTTAATCGGTCAAAGGCGGGACAGCACTGATGTGTTTTCTAAAGCTCCCTATCTGCCTTTAATGGTTTCACTAACGGAGCCCTAATGCTTTCAGGCCCCAGCCCTTCTGGCATGCACCCCTTCCAGCACTTTCCTGTCCTGTTTCCAGGCAGGAAGTCATCCTAGCCCTGGCCAGAGACTCCAAAGAGACTGTCTTTGGATAAATGCTCTGGCATTAGCTATAGCCTTTGTTGTGTTTCAAAGGTGTTTACTTTCAAATTGACAACTGTCTGTACTAGAGCCTGCTCTGAAGATCGCCGTGTATGGGCTGCCTCTCAGTCTAGGCGAAGGGAAGCGAATGAACAGACAAGCCAGCACTAGCGTTAAAATAAGCTCAGATCTCCCCAAACAAAACACTATTGCTAATGTTACAGCAATCTGATCTGATCAAAGCAATTTGTTTCATATGGACATGTGATACATAATTTGTGTGACCGAGCTAGAATAAAATATCACAGAAAAGAGAATATATACGTACAAAGAGGAAAACCTCAGCCATTCTCAACTATTATAAAAATTGGACTTATGACATCATAACACAGACTGTTTATTTATATAATAAAAAAGCAACAATAACACTTTTTAGCCATCTCTATGCACCAAGTACATGTTCTAAGGTTTTATTTTGTTTTGTTTTGATTGTTTTATTAATCTGACAACCCTGTGAGATAGGTATTATTATTACCCTCATTTTATAGATGAAGAAATGGAGGCACTGAATTGCTCAAGAATTTGCTAGCTGGGAAGTATCAGAGTCAGGATTAGAAAACTTCCAGGGCTTCTGTTCTTAACAACTTTCTAAGACTAATTCCTATTTCAAAGGAAAATGAGATTTTTTTTTTTAGACATCCAAAGTTTCTCAAATATCCGAGTATGTATTAAATAACTTTCACTGTTTTTCTTTTCTAGTTTTCAATGAAAATTCTTCCAAAGTATACTGTGCATGTCGCTGCTTCATAAATAGAGGAAAGCGAACACGATTTAACCTTTTCTTGAAGACTCCGTGCTAGCATCATGGACTGTAATTACTTGGGGGAGGCTAGATGGAGCCTGATTCTCTCAGTTTTTTTTTTTTTTTTTTTAAACTTGCAGAGTCATGTCATTTTGACCCGCTGCACTAGACAAGTGCGGTGGCCACCTTTGCCCTTGGTCCCTTCTCAAGGTAACTAGCTACGCAGCTCATGGACCCAGCTGAGGCGTTGGCCCCAGACAGCTGTGCTCTGTTCTGTGCAGGCCTTGGAGCTCCCCCAGCCCCAGCTGCTGACACGGAACGGACACCTGTCTTAAAACATGCTCCAGTCTGGCCAGAATTCTACAATATGAACCAGTGGGAGAAGGTTAGCCAAGAATGGGCAACGTGATCCAGATTCTCCCTTTGGGGAATTTGAACTGGGAACTGCTAGTTAGCAGTGGGAGCTGAAAGCATATATATAGAGAGAGCTGATGGGGGAGAAAAAGCAAAAGTTATGAGGAACCAGATATAATGGTACGAGGATGCTGGGCGATGGAAAAGAGAAAGCAAGCAGGAGTCACAAACTCAGGTACCTTCAGCAGTCCGTCAGGCTACGTGGCTGAGAGAAGAGGGTGTGGCGAAGGTAATGGGGCCCAGTCAAGATACAGAAGACTTCCAAGTACATGTCCCACCCAAAGACTGGAATTCTCAACAATGTGGAGGCATCATGCCGTCCAAACAAAATGTGTCTGCAGGTTGAAATAGGTCAAGAACTGGCCATTTACACATCCAGAGAGAGGATGAGGAAGCCAGTTAGATAGGGACGGCCACAGCCAGTGGGGACAGCTGAGTCACATAAATAACCAATCACTGAGGTGATGATGTGCAGGCTCCTGATGCTGAAGTCCTGGGGTAACCTTGGATTCTTCGTGGTGTCTTGGTTCCAGTCTTCCCGAGGTTTGGCTCGGTGACAGAGCCTGTTCTTCCAGAGGCTTGGTGATCTGGCCTTCAGTGGTTCCCACGAGGCTCTGTGGGGCTGAGATCCCTGTTTTCTTCATTCCTTATAACTCCTTCCCCTAATATTAGATGTAACTTGAGCTGTTCCTCGGAACTAAAAGAGCCTAAGGAAAACACTCTACATGGCCCCAGATTGCTCTCTTTTTCCCCCTTGGAATTATTGTTCTCCTATTTATAGTTTTTCTGTTTCTCCTTTGCTGCTAGGCTGTCAACTGTCACATTTCATTGCCAGAGTGTGTCTGCATGTACTAGTCTTTTTGTCTTTGTTATTAAGGCTACTTGTAGACTTGGACACTCAATCTGGAAGCCTGACGGAATTGAAAAAAACTCTAAGTAAACGGGCAATTAGAGAAGGGTGAATGTTACAGTATCAGAGATGTCAATTACATCTCAATAAAGCTGTTACACAAAATTAAATAAGCATGAAGACTTTTAGTTTCAAATGAGCTTTAGTATACGTTTTGGAAATGCAGTTTGTTCAGATGTCTTTCTTGTTTACTTTTATACTTTTGGCTCTAGTCCAATCAGTGAATGTCTTACTAAAATATCCCCCGGTTCTGAGGAACCAAACACACTGAAGCCAGCACAAGTACAGGAAAGGAGATTTATTTTAAGACATTATACAGAACCCAGCTGAAGAAAGTATGCATGGTCAGACAGATTCTCTCTCATTCTGTCTCTTTCTTTCCCTCTCTCCTACTGGCTGCTTGGTGTTTCTTAATCTCTCTTTGTCCTTGTTTCACATCTGATCCATTTTCCTCTCTGCCAAATGGTTATTCTGCTTCTCTGTAAGGATTTTAGTTTCTTTGCCCTCCTCACACTGGCTAGCGTGTGACTTTGGGTTGCCATACTGCCAGTTTTGGCAATGACTCTTCATGACCTTGCTTCTTCACTGCCAAGAACATCCAATTCTGCCTCCATGTCTTCGAGAATGGACCCAGTTTGAGCCTGGTATCTCTTCTCCTAGTCCAGTTAGCTGGTGGGAGAGCTAGTTAGTAGGGCAGCGTCCTTATTCCCGAAAGAATGCCCTCACAGGCTACAGGCAGCAGGCTATCTGAAGAGATTTTGACAGGGAAGAAATGATTGGCATTTCCACCTGGCTGAAATTTCTGAATTTCTGAGCCCTATATTGTTATTACATATTTCCTTTTCCTCTTCCTTGTTTTTCTCCGTTCAGTGCTTAGAGTCCTGCTAACAATAACCAATTGTTGGTGGTGCTACCTATCACCATCTGGAATTAGTCAATAGTCACTTATCTTGATTTTCATTCATGTACAAATATGAAAAATATTGAGGACGACAAGACAATTCTCTTCAGTTCTTTTTTTTAAGGTTTTATTTATTTATTTTTGCTAGAGAGAGAGAGAGAGAGAGAGAGAGAAAAAGAATGAGCCTAAGCAGGGGGGACGGGCAGAGAGGAAAGGAGGCTCCCCACTGAGCAAGGAAGCCCTGATGATGCCATGATGATTCCAGACCCCCTGCGGGGCTCCATCCCAGGACCTGGAATCATGACCTGAGCTGATGGCAGACGCTTAACCCACTGAGCCTCCCATGCGTCCCCTCTTCAGTTCTTTCTTATCACATCTCAGGATGCTACTACTCCACTAGCTTTGTAAAACTTTAGTTCATATTCAACTAAGTATAATGCATATCTCATTTTTAACAATATAGTTACGAGCTGTTGTTGATGTTGTAGTGAAAAACCACTTTAAGGGGCGCCCGGGTGGCTCAGTCCTTAAGCGTCTGCCTTCGGCTCAGGTCATGATCCCAGGGTCCTGGGATCCAGCCCCACATTGGGCTCCCTGCTCTGCAAGGAGCCTGGTTCTCCCTCTCCCACTCCCCCTGCTGTGTTCTTTCTTGCTGTCTCTCTGTCAAATAAATAAAATCTTAAAAATAAAAAACAAAAACAAAAACCGGATTAAACTCCACGTTGCATCTACAGGGGAATGCTTTCCTGACCAAAAAGTTGTCACTGTTGTAAGGATGTTTTGACAGTTTGTCTAAAGTCACTACTTTGTATCGTGTTTCCTTCCCTTCACAAATGTATGAAATAATTACGAGTCAACTACTGGTAGAAGAGTTTATTATTAGCTTTTCAAAAGATGCCAAGTGTTAGAGGAAATTTTTCTCCCAGGCCAAGACAGGAACAGTCCTATTTCAAAAGCAATAAAATGCAAATTAAGTGTTTTTCCATTTTTAATCAAGCATTGAATGATTTACAAAACATTTTTCTCACATGTGATTGAATTTAATACTCAAAATAATATGCTGAGGTTAGTACTGTAGTATTATTCTGTAGCTGGAAAACAGCGCCAGAGAGGTTACAGGATGTGTCCACAGTCATATCTGTGCCAGATAAACACTAAGGTTTTTATACTCTAAATCTTGTGGGTTTTGCATCGCATTTCGTTTTTCCTTTACTTTATACCTAATGGTTTTTGGGGGAGGCAGTACCAGTGAACTATTTCAAAATCCGCAAATTCTTAATATAAACTCCTCCATATAATCTCAAATGGTTTCTTTATCTCCCAAACCCATACACTTTATGATAGAACCAAACTACAACTTCATTTTTTGTGCTAAACTAAGAGTGATGAATTGAGGTTGCCACAGCCTAAAACAATGTTAGACTGGTCCCTCACAGTTGAAATCACACATACTATTTTATTCTATTTTTTAAGGGTTTTTTTTTTAAAGATCTTATTATCTTACTTATTTGAGAGAGAGAGAGAGCGAGAGAGAGCAGGAGCACTGGTGAGAGGGAGAAGCAGGCCCCTTGCTGAGCAAGGAGCTAGATATGGGGCTCCTTCTGAGGACCCTGAGATCAGGATCTTAGCAGAAAGGAAGACGCTTAACAGAATGAGCCACCCAGGCACCCTCACACAGGCTATTTTAACTGTAATACCAGTGTATCTTTTTCTAACTCTAACTTTGTCAGGGATATAGCCCTAATTATGGAGATTAAAATAAAATGTAAATCTCTATTGAAACCATTCTTGCAAGGAGTAACTGTCAGTGCTATCTAAAGGGAGCAAATCAATCCCCTAGATGAGATTGTGATTCTGTGTTTGGGGGGTTACTATGTTAGTCTACTTAAAAGAAGAAATGTTTTTTAAGGAGGTAAGTGCATTTTCTATTTATATGTAAATAGATCCTGTTAACTACCCAAAGGTTTGTTATCACCGAAGTAAGTAAATGGGTGCCTGGATGGCTCAGTGGGTTAAGCCTCTGCCTTTGGCTTAGGTCATGATCTCAGGGTCCTGGGATGGAGCCCCCCATCCCGCTCTCTGCTCAGCAGGGAGCCTGCTTCCTCCTCTCTCTCTCTGCCTATTTGTGATCTCTCTCTGTCAAATAAGTAAATAAAATATTAAAAAAGATAGGGCTTCTAACTTAGAAAACCTTCCTTAGCCTTGGCGTTCAAATTATTCTTGGTATACAAAGGTAGTATAACAAAGCAGCTCTTTAACTTTTTGTGAATTCAGATTTGCTTTCCTCTCTATTGTTCATCTCTAAAATGAGCAAGATTTGCTACTTGCTATGTTTATTATTCTACAAAGGGCAGCCATGAGATTGGAATTTAGGTCCTCTGCGTTCACGATTCATTAAATTTTGTTTGGCAATATTACATTTGGTGCTTATAACAGGATTCTTAGAACCGTGCCAAGCAAAGGAATTTTAATAGTTCTTATGGTTTACAGAGTATGAGCAAGAAATAACCCACATGTAATAAAATACTGAGAAACAGAGGGGCACCTGCCAACAATGAGTTATTTTTATTTCAAATCAGTTCTTCTTTGTGTGACTATATTCCTAATCTCTTTGCTTGGAGGCATTTAGGATCATTTGAGGAAGAAAAATAATCTAGACACTTCGGTAACATTTTAAGAGAGAGGGAGGCTGGGATAACTGAGAGAAAGAGCTGAGGGGCTGAGGTCTGCAATACAGAACAGAGACGGAAAGTGAGAGATAACGTAGAAGGACAGTGATAGATAAACATAGAAGGACAGCAGCATTAGATTTCTGTTTATACCGAAAGGATTCTTTAAGGTAGATGTTGGGAAGAAGTAAGAGGTTATTTAAATAAGACCTCAATGTTGGAAAACTTTGAATGTAAAGAGAGGTGAATAGTCTCCTTTTCACATATGCGTTTGTGGAAATGTGAATTAAAATTAAATATGTAAAAGCTAAACAATAGAAATACATGTTTGAAGGAAGGATTTTATCCCAGAGTATAAATATAAATTGTGTGTATCTCTATATATAACTATATCCATGTGTCTATCTATAGAGAGACATACAATTTATATTCATAGTTATATGTAGAACTTCTTAGATATAATCTTTCGTAATGTGGTTCTAGCATTTTGCTTGTATTCTTGATTTTGTATTTTTGTATTTTTCCATCACAACTGAATAGAAATTAACCAGTTTAAGTTTAGAAAGCATTTAGGGAACCTGAAGATTGGTTCTTTCTGACAGTCACGGTTGTCTTAAGTTTGTAAGACCAATGCTTCTCATTCCTATTAGTAACACTGTTATTTTATATTTTACACTCTTACAATAAAATAAAGACAATATGCAATAAATGATTCAAATAATTTTCTGAACACTGTGAGGCAGAGAAAAATGGCATTATGTTTGAAACTGACCTGTTGTCTACTAGCCAGTTCCCCCCACTGACAGCAAATAATCATTTAAAACAATGAATCTGAGATGTATAGGATCCAGGTTTGGCAGGTCGAGGCAGTTAAGGGGTATCATTTAATATATGACTGTGGAATAAAGTCAGGAGATCAAGTGAAAGATCTAATGCTGAAAATTATTTCTTTAGGAGTATTTGCAATGTATTTGGATGTCTATTAATTTAAAAAACCCAAGAGCTTAGGTAGAAGGAGGGTATTTTTTAAGTAAAGAAAAAAGATAGTAGAAATTTAGCTATTCTGAAAAAAGCAAATGTCTTAGTAAAGGTTCAAAGGATTTGGGGCATTTTTATCTTAATCTCCATGGGCTAAGCGCCTTGGACATGGGAAGTCTTGAGACACGCCTGGCAATTTACTTCCCTTCAGTGGGCTTCATTTTCCATACCTGACAAATGAGAAAATTATTCCTTATTGGGATGACGTAAATATCTGCAGGAAAATACATGAAACACTCGTGCAGTGACTGACACATAGTAGGCACTTAATAAATGGTAGCTATTAGTTGGATATTTTAAGGATTAGTGACTTTTGATGATCATGGACTGCTGTGACCATAGTTAGCAGAAGGCTACTCTGATTGACATTGGGGAAAAGTCATACCAATAGCAGCAGGAGTTACTCTGTGGCTTATGTCTGCAAAGGCTGGTTTATGGTAATATTTTGCAAAGAGAGGAATCTTATGGTAATCACATTTTCAGGACACTTTCCCTTCATTGCCCTGTGAAACGGCTCTTGCGTTCATCCTCCTCTTTCCCTTCCTACAACCACAGCCCATACAGATGTTCAGACTCTTTAGGTATCACCACGGCAAAATCTTCTAACCCATCCCTGTCTCTAAACTATTCCCTCTACCCATGGCCTCTAGTCAAATCCTTTTAAAACTGACTTATTATTTACTTGCTTCTTAAGAACCTGCGGTAGCTCCCCAGTGTGTACAGAAAAAAATCCATCTTGCTTGCTGTCTTATTCTGCTTTCCACAAGAAGACCCCCCCCAACCCACCTTGGCAGCCCTATTGCCTCACACCCTTATCTCTAAAACCCTATCCCACTGTTACATGAAATAAGAGATGTTTCAAGAATAAATCTTGTACTTTATGACTTCTGAATCTTGACTTTTTTGCTTTCTGTTTTCTTAGTCTAGAATGTCCTTTTCCTGGTTGAGATTCCCGTCATCTGCCAAGGGTCAACTTAAACCCTGTATCTCCTGATGAGCAGTATGTCAAGCTGGAATCAGTTGCTTTCTTCACTGTTCCTATATGTAACTTTGAGTCCTATAATATGCTATATATTGTGATAATGAATTTGTTTCCTTTCTAGACTGTAAGCTCCTTAAAAACAGGCAATTTTCTTATTCGTTTTTTGAACAATTTTCCTCCTGGAAACCATTGAAAGATGACTGAAGTTATATACTTGGTAAACAATTAAGGTACAGCCTCTCCTAAGGGGTAGGAACTATATCTGAGGTCCTCTTCATGATTGTAGGTTTTTGTCCTATTAAGGTACTTTTCTAGAAGCACGATAGGACAGACACTGCCAGGATGGTTCAACATATGCAGGTCAGTAAATATGATATACCACCACATCAAGAGAATGAAAGAAAAAATTATGACCATCCCAGCAGTTCCAGATAAAACATTTGACAAAATACAACATCCTTTCATAATGAAAACTCTCAACAGATTGGGTATGGAAGGAACATAACTCAACATAATAAAGGCCATATATGACAAGCCCACAGTTAGCATCATACTCAACAGTGAAAGATTGGAGGATTTTCCTTTAAGATCAGCAACAAGACAAGGGTGCCCACTCTTGTCACAATTCCTATTTAACATAATATTAACCAGAGCAATAAGGCAAGCAAAAGAAATAAAAGGTATCCAATTTAGAAAGGAAAAAGTACAACTGTCTTGTTTGTAGATGGTATCTTATATATAGAAAATCCTAAAAACTCCACCCAAAAACTGTTATAACTAATCAATGAATTCAGTAAAGTTGTAGGATACAAAAGGGACATACAGAAATCAGTTGCACTTCTTCTATACTAACAATGAAATATCTGAAAAAGAAATAAAGAAAATAATCCCATTTACAATTGCATCAAACAACGAAACATTTGGTAAATTTAACCACAGAGGTAGGAGATATATACACTGAAAACTACAAGACTTTGATGACAGAAATGGAAGAAGCCACAAATAAATGGAAAGTTATCTCATGTCTGTGGGTGTGAAGAATTAATATTGTTAAAATGTCCATACTACCCCAAACCATCTGTTGATTCAATGCAATCCCTATCAAAATTCAAATGGTATTTTCCGCGGAAATATTAGAAACAATACCAAAATTTGTATGAAACCACAAAAGACCCTGAATGCTAAGGCTATCTCAAGAAAGAAGAATAAAGCTAAATAATAAGAATAAAGTATAAAGATATTATACTTCCTGATTCTAAGTGTATTATAAACCTGTAGTAATGAAAACAGTATTGGCAGAAAAATGGCCTCATAGGTCAATGGAACAGAACCGAGAGCCTAGAAATAAACTTGTGCATATTCAGTCAGCTAATATTTGACAAGGGAGTCAAAAATACTCAATGGGGAAAGGATAGTCTTTTCAATAAACGGTGTTGGGAAAATGGAATAATCACATTCATAGGAATGAAATAGGACCCCCTATCTTACACAACACACAAAAATTAACTCAGAATAGATTAATGACTAAAACACAAAACCTGAAACCATAAAACTTCTAGAAGAAAACATGTGGGACCAGCTCCTTGATGTTGGTCTTGGCAACAATTCTTTGGATAGGACACAAAAATTTGCACAAGCAACAAAAGCAAAAATTAACAAACGAGACTGCATCAAACCAAAAACCTTCTGCACGACAAAAGAAATAATTAACACAATGAAAAGGCAACCTACTGAATGGGAAGACTATTTTCAAATCATATATCTTATAAGGGGTTAACCTCACAAGTATACATAAAGAACTCATACAACTCAATAACAAACAACATAGACAGTAAGTACAACAACAACCAAACCAAAATAAAAAACAAACCGAACAATCAAATTTAAAAATGGGCAGAGGAACCAAATAGTAGATTTTCCAAAGAGGGTGTACAAATGGCCAATGGGTACATGAAAAGGTGCTCAACGTTACTATCCATCAGGGAAGGGCAAATCAAAACCACAGTATGTTATCTCATACCTGTTAGATAGGATATCATCAAAAGGATAAGAGATAACAAGTGTTGGTAAGAATGTGGGGAATAAACCACTAGTAAATGCAAAAACATAGATGACTCTCAAAAGCATTATACTAAATGAAATAATCCAGACACAAAAGCTCCTGTTGGATTCCCTTACACGATATTCTGAAAAAGTCAGTTTATGGAGATAGAAATTAGATCAGTGGTTGCCAAAAACTGGCAGAAAGAGAAGGGACATAAAGGAACTTTTGAAATGTGTTGTGGTTAATATGTGACTGACTGTGTATGTTTGTCAAAACTCATAGAGCTATATGCCTAATACAATAAACCTGAAAAAATATATATCCTTAAAAAAAAAAAAAAGAACCCTCCTCCATGCATCCTACTCTCAAAGGTCTCTGAAGGAAGAGACTTTTTCTGTGTAGTTTGCATTCAGCTAGTATTTATTTACTGCTTATTATGTGCTAAGTGTGCATGAATTGCTGGAGACCAGGGTAATCAAGACAATTTATCTCTGTCTTCAGTATATTAGTTTGAGGGTTAGTTACAGCCTGATTCTATTCCTTTTCTTTTCTGGGAAGCTTTACAGAAGAGTCAACTAAATGTAATGCCCATATTTCATCTTCGTACAGTCTAGGTTTTTCCCCTCCATTTCAGTAAAATTCCTTTTGGTAGGTGACCAAAGACTTTTTTTTTTTTTAAGATTTTTATTTATTTATTTGACAGGCAGAGATCACAAGCAGGCAGAGAGAGAGAGAGAGGTAAGGAAGCAGGCTCCCTGCTGAGCAGAGAGCCTGATGTGGGGCTCAATCCCAGGACCCTGAGATCATGACCTGAGCTGAAGGCAGAGGCTTTAACCCACTGAGCCACCCAGGTGCCCCTGACCAAAGATTTCTTATGGCCAATTCAATGGAGGCTCTTCACTTACTTTGATGTTCTTATGATATTTGAACTGCTCATTCCATTCTCCCTACAAACTCTTTCTTTCCTTGATTTTGGAGGCACTACTCTGTCCTGGTGCATGATTTTTCACAGATTCACAGCGGCTACTCTTCTACCCAGTAATTTGCAGTGTTCCCCAAGGCCCTCTTCTTCCTCCTCCTCCCCCTCCCCTTCCTCTCCTTCTCCTTCTTCTTCTTCTTGTAAGTTCCACGTGGGGCCTGAACTCAGGGTCCTGGGATCAAGACCCAAGCTGAGATCAAGAGTCAAACACTTAGCTGAGCCACCCAGGTGCCCCTAGAGTCTTCTCTCTTCTTATACCATGTTCTTCTTAAAAAAACTGCCCATGCTTTCTCAAGGATTCAACTACTGTGTATGTATCTAGCCAGAAATTTTTGTTCATCTATAACAGAGAACCCCAAAACACTGGCTTCAACAAGGTGCAAGTCTGAATGTAGACAACCTAAGGCTGGTGTGGAAGCTTCATGGTGTCAACAGGGACACAAGATTCCAGCTTTCTGCTCTGGTGTCCTTTAATTGAAGATTTCATTTGCAAGGTCCAAAGTGGTCTAACCTGGCAGATGGACCTTCAACCTAGAGGTACAGGAAGCGGGGTGAAGATGAACACCTGCCCACCCCACCTCGCCTTTAAAGACACTTCTTGGAAATCCCACAGACTGCTACAAGGAGAATTTAGTCACAAAATCACAACTAGACTGGGCCCCTCATTTCTGATAGTAATACATCCAGCTAAAAATGGAGGTGCTGGAAAAATCACCACTTTGTAGCCATCCTAGTAAATATTGATTTGGACAAGGATCATCAGAGAATGCTCAGTCTGGGGAGGAAAGTTTGCTGAAGAGCAAAACACTTATATGGTTTTACTATATCTCCCCACATTGCTTATTGGCCACAAAGGGGGAAATAGTAACTACACAGTGGAGAAACCAGACCGGGTGATCAAGATGAACATAACCAATGAGGAGCAGCCAGACCTCATGTGGCCTCCAGATGTGACCCTGTGAAGGACATGACATTGCTTATGTGGTATTCCAGCTGGAAATGCATAACCTGAATCTAATCACGAGAAAACATCAGACAAACCCAAGTTAAGAAACAGTCTATAAAAGAACTGACCTGTACTTTAAAAAAAATGTCAGTGTCATGAAAGATAATGAAAAGCTGATGAGCTGTTCCAGATTAAAAGTGACTAAAGAGACATAACAACCAAACACAATTCGTGATCCTGAACTGCGTCTCCTACTGCAGGAAAACAAAATGCTCTAAAGGACATTACTGGGATATTTGATTAGTTTGGTGGAGAGATTTCAGAGAGAAAATGAACAGGACCTGATGACTAAGTGTGCTGATCTGTTTTTTCCTCTCTATCCCCAGAGCCACTTAGTTCAGGTTCTCAGCATTTCTCCCCTCAGCCCTTTTAGAGAATTTTCCAAGTGATATAAGAAAGTCCACAGTCTTCCTCTTCTCATCTGTCCTCCATGTTGTCACCTGAGTGATTTTTTGAAGCACAGATCTGGTTACACCATATTTCTTTGGACACCAGTCCATTGGGCTGCTGTCACAAAATACTATAAACTGGATGGCTTATAAACAACAAACATTTAAAGATTTTTTAATTTACTTATTTGACAGATAGAGATCACAAGTAGGCAGAGAGGCAGGCAGAGATTCAGGCGGGGGGTGGGGGGGGGAAGCAGGCTCCCTGCCGAGCAGAGACCCCGATGTGGGGCTCCATCCCAGGACCCCGGGATCATGACCTGAGCTGAAGGCAGAGGCTTTAACCCACTGAGCCACCCAGGCGGCCCAACAACAAACATTTAGTTCTCAAAGTTCTGGAGGCTGGAAGTTCAAGATCATAGTGCCAGCAGATTGAGTGCCTGGAGAGAGCCTGATGCCTCACTGAAGACTGTCTTTTCCCCATAATTGCATATGGCAGAAGGGGTGAGGGAGTTTTCTTGGCCTCTTTTATAAGGGTACTAATCCCATTCGTGAGGACCTAGACCACATGACCTAATCACTTCCCAAAGGTGCCAGCCACCTTCTGATATCATTATGCTGGGGGTTAGGATTTTAATCTATGGAATTTGGTGGAGGGGGGCACACAAAGATTCAGTCTATAGCACTCCTAGTTGGGAAGCGTCTGTAGCTTGTATTGCTTACCCTTCGCCTGCTGTATGAAACCCTTCTCTGTGTGGAGACAGAACTCCCCGTGGGCTGTTTCTCTCCTGCACTCCCATCTCCAGTGGCTCTCGTATGACCAGCCTCTCCACCTTCAGTAGTCACGACATAACAGAATGACACAATGGGGCCAAGGATGATATGGAATAAGCCAGCAAGATGGAACGTTATTTTGAAGCTTTTATCTAGTTTGAAATATAGGCTGGACTATCATGGGAAAGGACTCCATTAAATATTTTTTAAAGGAATTAATTTTTCAGAGAAATAAATAAGTGTCTACTGTTTGTGCCAGCTCAAAGGAAAGGGCAAATGAAGATGGGCTCGTTGGCTGACTTCCATTCTAAAATTTCCTGTGAGGCTATTAGAGGCAGCCAGCTAAGGTTCTCATTATCTTGGCCAGAATTATTCTATCAACAGCCTCCCCCCACCCCGCCTTTTTTTCTGTCACAGCTGGTGCTGAGAGCCATATGTCATAAAACTCCCTGTACTCCCAAAGTTTAGAACCCTTGCTCAACAGAAAATAAATCACTGTTGTTGAATCAAGTGACCCATGGGGTTCCCCAAAGAATTTTCCTTCGTATTTCACAGTTACATGATGAAAACTCATGATTTTTCTTACCCGTGTGGCTTTTCGCCCATTTCCCATCTGCTTAGTCCTATAATTTTTCCAAAATGTTACTCCATCAATCTGTTCAATAAACAAAGATTGCTTACCTCACTTGCTCTCAGGCATAAGGACGCTTCACAGGAATTGCGTTCAGTGATGAGTTGACACAATTCTTTTCCTCTGAACTTATCAAGTAAGATGATCAGTGAACAAATACTTGTCTAGGATTGAAGACAGAAGATCTAGCTATTATATATTAATATCTAGTCTATAGACCCATTAATAGAGTCAAACTTACATTTTTAAGCCATCAGCTTTAATTATTGTTAAGCATTCTCTTAGAAGTCAAGGGTATATTAATTTAATGAATAGTGGAAGAGGATTGGGACTACAATTGTAAATTGCCGGGTGAAGATTACTCTTTCTACACCACATATTCTGTCAAGTTAAGTAAAATTGTAATTTGCTCATCTCCACACAGGAGAGATGGTCTACAGAGCTCCTAATAGCTTTATATTTCAGAGGGATTCTACTATGATATTTTATAACTAATCTATGTGCTTGGTATGCCTCTATTTCTACTTTGCTCTGTGAATTGCAAAAAAGTCACTTACCTTATATTCTTGGAGTAAGTGAAGTAATATATTATCTGTGACAGCAGCAATTTCTAAGCTACAGATCCATTTAATATGAGTTATTATCCTTAGAGTCTTACATCATCCAAGATTTCCAATCAGATTTCAGGAAATTGATTAAGAAAATCTGAGTTACTCTCCTACTTTCCCAGAGAATATTACCAGCTCATCAGTATTTAGGCAAGTATCTGAAGAATTGCCCCAAATTATATGTGTTAGATGCTCCCAGATACACAAATTAGTGATTACTCTTTTAATGGGACAGATCATAATGCCCTACCCACCTCACTTGGGGCTTGTGAGAATTTTATGAAGTAATTTACAGGGAAATGCATGGAGTGTTATTTTAACATTAAATACTGTAATTAAAAGTAACAGTTTCTTAAGTTACACATATGGTCAGAGAATTATAAATCTTGCGAAACCACGTAATATTATTTTCTGGTAATAAGTAGACATATATTCTGTCCACAAACTAGGAGGAGTAGGTTCCAAAGCTTGGCCATTCATTGCCAAAGTGAAATCAACGAAGCTTGGAAACCTTCTTAAGGTGAGCCTTCTTGGCACTGGACTTCAACTATCTGAATTGTCCCACTTCCAAGGCCTTATTTAAAATTCCTAGGGAGGGGGAGCATCTTTTGTTAAGCCCTTATTTGATTTCTTCTCAAAAATAACAGTCAATGGCAACAACAGACTCAGCGCTGGACGGCTACAAGGTTGGGGGAAGGCATCCTGTGCTCAGTGTATCTGTGCAGGTTGTTTAAGCCTGGATCCATTCTGAATGGTCAGAGCCTGTGTTAGACATACTAGGTAGGCAAGTCATTGTTATTATCATCCCTATTTTAAAATTAGGGAATCAAGAGGTTAACTAACATTCTCAAAGTCATCTATCTAGTTAGTGCTAGAGCCAATGTTTGATTTCAGTCTGTCTCCAGGCCCTGTGTCTTAACCCTGATACTATTGAGTTGAGTGCAAGGGCTTATGGAAAAGATACAGCCAGGATATGTGAGGGGGATCAGATGAATAGAGGGTACAAAGGGGATATGACAGAACTCTGTCTGCTCTACCCCTGGAAAAGGCCTGGGCAGAATATTGGTAACTGAAGATATATTCAAGGAACATTCGAACCAGATGGGACTTTGAGAAATAGCCTGATGTCTTCCTTTTATAGATGAAGAAAACCAGTACCAAAGAGAATATATGAATTGCCTAGGAGCACTGCTCGTTCATTAATTTAATCATTCACTTAGTCAAGTATTGTTCTAGGTGCTAGGAAAACAAAATTATGAAACAGCTAAAAAACTATAAGAGACATACAGCAAAATGTGTGAGAATCCAGAGCCTCTCTGGGGGAGTCCATGAAGGCTTCCTGGAGGAGCTGGGATTTGGGCTGGGTCTTGAAAGATGAGCAGGACTTTGCCAGAGGAGAATGAGAGGAGGATCATTCCAGCAGGTCCAGCTGGTTGGTGGCTGAATGTGGTCTAAACCCCTGTATGTTGATCCAGCACTCGTCTCTCCATACTGCAGGGAAAGAAATCCTTGGTCTTGGGAACATTCTTGACAGGAATCTGGAGAATATATCAGGAAAATATATATAATTGGTGGTACTTGTGAAAATCTTAAATCAGTTCTACTTTCCAAATGCAAAGATTTCACATCTCTTACTACTGACTCAATTATAACTTGCATCTAAATTGCAAATTGTATCTAAATTACATATAGAAGATATTTTAATATATCTATTTTTTCCATTTTAAAACCACACAGATAATTTACTGTATAACTGTGTCAAATTACTTTTATGGATTTTTTCCTTGCTTAAAGATTTCATGGGAAAATCGTTTTTTTTTTAACCACTCTTTTGAACTTCATATATGATTGGTGAGAGTGACCACTACTTTTTAATTCCAATCTCTGTTTGGGAAAGCATTTCTTAACATTTCCTTCTAAAAACGATAATATATTTTGTTTTCTACTAGGATCCTAACCATCTTAAGAAAGTATGACTGGCCAGAGCCTCCAGATTCAGTCTTCTTGGTCTCGACTAGTTGCAAAAATACATGTAAAATTCATGGACTTTGTTATTTTTTAATTAAATGACGCTCTTCTTCCAAGTTGTTGTTTTCTTTACACTAAAATAGTAACTGATTCGGTTAACTGTGCTTTGAGTATATGCGTTAAGCTTAAACAAACCCTGACAGGGGCTCCTGGCAAAGAGGATGAATTGGAAGTCAAGTCCAGCCTGAGCTTTGTGAGCTCAGAAAATGAAGACTTCTCTTGCTTCACACACAGTGGCCAGTTGGGCCAGTAGTCCTTTCGGTTACCCAACACAGGGTTAGTCTTCTGTGAGAACATGGAAAACCTTAGAACACCAATTCCATTCAATGTTTCCCTTGTAGAGGAAGGCTTATCACTCAGGGTTGGGTTCTTTTTGTTTGTTTTTGAAGATTTATTTATTTGTCAGAGAGAGAGAGAGAGAGAGAGAGAGAGCGCACACAAACAGCAGGCAGAAGAAGAAGCAGGCTCTCCAGTGAGCAAGGAGCCCAATGCAGGGACTTGATCCCAGGACCCTGAGATCATGACCTGAGCCAAAGGCAGATGTGTAACTGACTGAGCCACCCAGATGTCCCAAGGGCTGGGTTCTAGTTACACTACTAAATTAGTTTTGAACCCATAGGTGAGCCAGGACTTGGACCCAGACAGTCTGACCCCAGGACTCTTGCTCATAACCATCAAGGTGTGTAGACTCCCACTGTGCACTTCTGCTTCCAGCCTAAATTTACAAGTCAAATCACATGATAGCACTGGTGTCCTGAGTTTCCCATGCTTGTTGTCTGCCTCCCCCTTCCCTCGCCCATGAGTAAAGAACTCTTCTTCCCTGGATGTTTCTAGCAATATGCTAAGGTAAGGGCTGGGGGGACAAAAGTGCTCACATACTTGCTTGTTGGCAGCATTGAGCCTGTCCCTCCTCTTTTGTTCCCATTCCTATCATCGTTTTCTGTCCAGGAAGGTGCTTAAAGGTGTCTCATGATTGCCTCAGACCATGGTGTCTTCCAAAGAGTGTTATAAGAAGCAGCAAATATTTGTATAGCATTTACTATGTTCTAGACACTATTCTAAGGGCTTGGCACTTAAAATTCATTTGAGCCTCTAAACAGTCTGGTGAGGTAGATACTATATTATCCCTCCCTTTTATAGAAGAGGAAATGGAGGCGTGGAAAGGCTAAGTAACCTGTTCAAGGTTCAGGAGCAGCGAATAATGAAGCTAGTCTGATTTCGGTGACCTTGGTCTTAAACACATAGGTATATGGCTAACATTCCAAGACATGCTCCCAGTGCTTCCAATAGTTGAGGCGAATGAATGGCTCTGCGCTCCTTTCATTAGTGACAAGAAAGGCTTGCTCCCAATTGGGGCCACACTCGGTGCTCTCAACCCCAGGCACTGTCTGGGCTCAGGTTTTCTCAAACACCTTGATGGAAACAACTCCTTGGTTTTCTTGAGTAAATGTTTCCTAAGGAACATTCATGTTTCTGTAAGCACAGGCAATGGTTTACCTGCATTTCCAGATCAGTTTCCTACACAGAAAACCCGGAAGCAAACATAAGTAAAGCCTGCAATGATGCAGTTACCTGTTGCGTACGAAGCATTTCACACTCATTTACTTATTTTCTCCCCAACAAATATTGATTAAACACCTGCTCTGTGCTCTGGCAATACAGTGGTAACCAAACAGCCCACATTCCTGCCTTCATGAAAGTCATACTCTTCCACGGAGCACTTCAGCTCCTTGGAGTCAGGCCTCAACTATGTCCACATCAGAAGTGGTCCACATTGGAATGATTAAATGGCCCCATGGCCACTTTCATGGGCCTTCAGCCTGTGTAGCTTCTCGGGGTCCCATGCTCAGAAAGGGTGTTTGTTTGAATGCGCTGCTGTCATCATTTTGGATTTCTTACAACTTTATGAACAAGGGTCCTGCATTTTCATTTTGCTCTGGGCTCTACAAGTTATGTATCTGGTCCTGACTGGTCCTTTAAATCTCCTTGCATATGACACTGAAAATGGTTTGCAGTCTTGAAAGGGGGGTGGTTTTTCCATTCATATGTCAGTGATCTCTGGTTTAAGTTCCCATTGAAAATCAAACTCAAGGTCCCAAGATGATGGCCACAGGGTTCCTTCTTCCTTCCCCATCTTAATGAAGCAATCACTATGATTTTCTGTGTATCAATTGGTTCCTATAATGCTTAATAAGAAGATCAACTGAAGACATGAACTTGCATTGATTATTGACTAATAATAAAATAAGGCCAAACACAAGGAATAGCTTCTCACCCCAAACCATTGGCTTGATCTCTTTGGCATGTGTTATCTTCCCACTTGCAACTCATTTATTCTTTCTTCCTCTCATTTCTTAGATAGCGATGAGGGTGCTGGGCTCTTTGTCCCTTGGATACTACATGGGACTGAGGGGATATGACAGAACTGAAAAGAGAAATACCCGTGACCCTGCTTTTAGCCAGACTGTGATATAGGCAACTGGACTCTAGGTTTTTCCATGGCCTTTATAGGTCCTCAGTGTCCACAACCCATTTGTTCTTCTTCCTTTCTTAAAATTTGCTCTGTGGGAAGTGGAAAAGAGATAAAATCAACTAAGCTTTTCATCAAAATGCAAATAACTGGTGAGACTTAGCATGTACTTCCTCTCATGATATTTCACTTTTAATTTCGTACAAACCCCATTTAATAATATTCAAGGATGAAGAGCTGCTATGAGGATTCTATACCAGTGAGTGGGTACTAGAGGCTGTGTGGGGAGTGATGGGGAGAAGATGAGAGAGGACGAGAGAAGAAATTTTTCCACTGACTCTTAGGAGTGGCTCTGAAAGACCTTTCTGCCTCAAATAAAATGGAATTGCTTTGCCCTTTTGAGTGTGTGGGCTATATGCCAGGTGGAAAATGTAAACTGAAAACGATGTTGTAGACCTCAAAGCCCAAAGAAATTAATGAATGTTTTAAATGGTGATGGAGGCATAAACATCTCTGTGATTTAGTATAGAAGGAGGCTGGTCCTGTCAGTGCCCTAGCGAACACTCCTGTGATGGTCTGTTCTGACTCAGACTTTTCTTGAAGTGGGGGCAAGTCTATCCGTAGGCCTCTTGTTTTCCTTCCCTATGTGCCCTTCTATGCGCCCGCCGGTACATTATGTCTCAGTGTTGCTGTTGGTCTTCTGGGAAGCTATGCCTGTAATTTTTAATAAAAAGCTAGTACAAAGTTGTTGACTATGATGGACCAACAGTCTAAGAATATACATCACAGAGAGACAGGCGTGGTTGGTTAGTTCAACGGAGTCAGCTCCTGGGAGTGAGTGGAGTACTGTGACATCTTTTGCCATGATTTTTTGTTTAAGTTTAGGTGAAGGGCAATTATCATGAGAGACTCTGAAAGAGATGGTCAATGTCACGGGGCTCAATTTGTCCTTTGAGCTTTGGAAAGACCCTCTGGGGGAACAGAGGAAGCAGCTGGAAGGAGAGAAGAGGGTAGAGTATTGGAGTGGATTTGGGGGTCCAAATCATCCCCTTCAAGGGAAGTGAAGCAGGGTGCACAGGGTCAGATAACATGGCTGTTAGAAGCTTCTCCCTTGTTCAGGCAGGGTGGTGGTGGGGGGTCTGGACTTCCCAGGAAGAATGAGGTGGCATCCTGAGAGTCAGGGGTGGGGGACATAGAGGTGGCTTTACCTCATCTACTGGACATAATATTTAGGTATCAAAACCTCATGTACTCTTTGGGGGCCTCCTAGGTTCTCATTACTGAGTGGAACTGCAGGCATATTTCCTTTCACTGGGGCAGAAAGCAGAGGTTTGGTGGCAGAACACCTGGAAGGTGGACTGTCAATGAAGCAGAGATGACCAGCAGTTTGTATATGGCAGGAAAAAAAGAAAAGCTTTGCTGGGGTTGGCATGATCATTAGACAGGAATATAGGGGTGTGTGGGGTAGGGTAGGGGGCTGGGCATGGATTTTTGGGGAAGTACAGTGTCCCTATACACTTCAAAGTTAAACAGACCTTATCTTTAAGACCTGGATGTGTGGACCCTCACTGAGGCATGGGTCAGTTTGGATTGAGCAGAGGTTTACAAAATTGGGAAACCTGTTCCATTAATATTTGGGGGAGAATCATATCGCCCCCAGTCCGTTGATCTGAGAAACACCTATTATGTAATCTTTTACTATATCTTTTTACTGCCAAATGAGAATGATCAACTCGAACCTTCCGCCTAAGACAATGTATAAAAAATGCTTAGCAGAAATTTGTTGCCTAGAAACAATTTTCATACATTTAAATGCTCTTGTGTAATTAAACCACAAATCCAAACTTGTCCCCTTGTGTCCAAAAGGAGAACCCCCTAGGCCAGCAAGATGGAAAAAAGACAATTGTCATCACTCTCCATGGTGACTGGGACTTGGACAAGGTATTTTGAGGGAAGGACTACCAGGATTAGGTGATTAACCACATATGGGGGGTGAGGGAGAGAAAAAGCAGAAAGAAGAGCCAGTTTGGGGGAGATATAATGAATTTTGTTGCAGACATGACATGGTCAAGCTTTCATCATGTGGGAGGATCCAGCAAACCTGTAGGGAGATGGGGACTGAAGCTACAAGTGGGGGTCATTTGCTTAGAAAGTGGTCGCTGAAGTCATGATGGTGGATGAGTCCATGAGGCAAGAGTCGGAAGCCAAAAAGCACAATGGAGGTCAGGACGCTAGGGACAGAAGCCATTAGGAGGTAGAAGGAGGCAGAAATGCAAAGAGTCTGGGAAGGAAGACTGAGAGGTAAGAGAAAAACCACACTGTTGCTATGTCTCAGGAGAGGAGAAAGAAAAATGATCGAGAGCATCAAGTGACCAGTCAACTGACAAGGAAAGAAGTTCTTAGACTTGGCAATCTGAACTCCTAGAGGAACTTCAAGGCTACAGCTTCATTACATTTCTGAGAACGGAAGCCAGATTACAGGGGGTTGAGGCATGACTGATTATGGAGAAAGTCTGTGAGGATTTTCTTTTGTCAAGTTTGATTTGAAATTCCAGTGCCAAAAGGCAAAGATTAAAGGTCTGAGTCATTGACGCAAAACTGGGTTTGTTAGGAAGGCACTGGGGTCCTTCAGAAGGCAGTAAGTGAGCTAGAGAAAGGCAGGAGAGGCTTGTCCATAGTTGTTTTTTTTTTTTTTTTTTTTTGTTTGTTTGTTTTTTCCCCTAAGTCTATGCAGTTTTCCTAGACTTCTCTTAGATGGTTCCTTATTTCTTCCCTCCCAGAAGCCCTGGTAGGCAGGCACCAGCCTTTGCATCCTACACACGAGCGCAGTGAACCTTGGTGAGGTTGTGGTTTCCTTGGGGATGTCCCAGCTGATGTGGCAGCACCCGAATTTGAATCCTGTGTCCTCGTTCTCTGTATTCTGAGATGTTTCAGTTAATGAGAGTCTTTAGGCAAAGGACTTGGATTCTGGGCTTCAGGGTTCCTGTTTTTGGCCAAAGTTGATAATTCTTGGGGATAATTATTCCATATTTGTTTTGGTGAGGAGGGTGGAGGAGGGGTCAAAAGTCAGCTGGATTAGTGTGGCTCAGATACGTGAGGTAAAGTTCAGGTACTTTTTCTTACCGTGGAGCATAGTGAGAAGAGCTGCTCTGGGTTCACTCTTGGGAGGCTAAGTAAAGCTCACAGAGTACCAGTGAGTACCAATAATGCCAGAATCCAGAGTGCTTAAGGGTACAAAGAACAGGCAAGTCCTCATCAAGCAATAGCACTGAGTTACCATATAAATCGACGCAAGCACTATCATAATTGCAAAATTGCCCCAAAGAAATAGTCATTTAAGGGTTGTTTCTGTAATGTTTGGCCCATAGTTTTGGTTCTAAATGAATGGATGTTGGTTGAATAAAATTACTGAATGAATGAATGAATGAATGATAGCTAATGAAAATATTCTCCGACGAAATGAGTTCAGTGGAGACTTTAAGAAGAAAAAGTGTAGAAGGTGTATGTGTGTATGTGGGGGAGATTTTCTCCAGGGACCTGGGCAGCTGGGCCCAAGACCTCAGGGTGGTGGAGTGTAGAACACACATAGGAAGGTGTCTTGGTGAAGATGAAGCCTGAGGTTTTTGGTAAGTGAGCCATGGAAGAGAGGCAATCTGAAAGATCGGTAACTGGTTAGTCGCTACATTTTCTCCTTTTTCACATCTTTGAGGGAAGCTCATGGGCACACAACTTGTTCAAGGTTAAGACTGTAACTACTGTTGTTTGCAGGTGGAATTTTAATCCCAGCACACCTCCAAGCCAATTCGTCTGGCTCTTCTTTTTATTTTTTTAAGATTTTTATTTCTTTATTTGAGGGACAGAGAGAGAATGCAAGAAAGCACAAGCTGGGGGGAGGGTCAGAAGGAGAGGGCGAAGCAGGCTCTCCACTGAGCAGGGAGCCCGATGCAGAGCTCGATCCCAGGACCCTGGGATCATGACTTGAGCAGAGAGCAGATGCTTAACGACTGAGCCACCCAGGCGCCTTTGCCCAGCTCTTCTGAGGCAGCTTTCACCCCACTTCCCAGTCCTGGTATCCTACAAAAACCTTGGCATTGAGTGAGAGAGTTGAGGCTCTGACCTTGTATACAAGAAACTTTCAGAGTAAGTGGAATCATCATTTTCCAACAAGAAGGTACTGTATGTGTTAATAAGGCACAAAATACTCAGTTTTCAAATTTTAGTCAAATAAAACCCAAGAGCCTAATTTTAAAACAAAAGAGCAAAGAAACTTCAGCTCATTACAAAGCATGGACTGTTGCTCCCTTAACACTTTTGTGTCCTATTTAACAGATATATATTGCCTTTTGTTTTGTGGAGAGAAAAATAAATGCTATTGAAATCTTTCCTAAACTCTCATATATATATTTCAATTTTCCCCAGCAGACTAGGTTAATGGAAATAGAAACAAAAGAAAAAGTTACATTTTTTTTACATGATACAGGAATTCTAATGTCATTTCCATATCAAAATGGATATTGAAGATATATTTCATCTTGATGTCAAGTTTTTGTTTATTCTACTCAAAGAAATGTTTATGGGATGTGAAATACATGTTCTTCTCTGATTGCACTGTTTTTCTTATTGATAAAATTCTAGAGCATTCAACAGGATAAAAAATGCCTGTTGAACTTGGGTGGGAGGTGGTTTTAATCTATGATGACTTTCTCAATTTTATAACCTCTCATATGTTGTCAAACCAGGCTTGGGGTATAGGCTGATTATATTGTTTAGTTCTGCCAAAACATAACAGCTATTTAGAGTGAAATATTAAGTTATTTTTCCACCATAGTTTTTGCTTAGAATGTCTAATAGTAAATTCGGTTTTCAGATAAATGGACCCCATCTATTCAAGAATGCAGTAGGGCGTAGTACAGTGGTTAAGGGAAAGAACAGTGAAGGGTTAGAAATAGAGGTTCTGAAGTTAGATGTCCTGAGTTCAGATCCCAACTCTGCCATTTACTATTGGGGTTCACTATTGGGGTTCTTGGATGAATCGGTTTATTTGTGCGGGTAAGAGTAGTTGCCTTAGAGGGTGATTGTGAGGATCACACAAGTCAATACATATAAAATATTCAGGAAAATTCTGGTCGTTAATATTCAATTATTGTGAACTATTATTGAAGGGCTTGGTTTTATTTAATTGTGACAGATCCACCATTTATGATTCTCTGAACTTTTTTCTTTAGTAACATCTTTACTGAGATATAATTCAATACCACATTTCACATAACATAAAATCCACCTTTTTTTTTTTCTCATTTCATGATATATCTGCAGGAAACTATCATCACTATCTGTCTATTTGGATAGCTTTAAGCCTAAGTGTTGTCTTCAAGGAAGGAGGTGCTAATCTCAGGAGTACTGTGAAGAAGTCTTCCCTGTTAGCTAAGGAAAGGATAATGCGGTGCTAATTTTGATATACCTTGTAAGGATTTTTTCCCTTCAGGGGCACCTGGGTGGCTCAGTTGGTTAAGCGTCTGCCTTCAGCTCAGGTCATAATCTTAAAGTCCTGGGATAGAGCCCCACATCATGCTCTCTGCTCAGAGTGGCGTCTGCTTCTCTTTCTCCCTCTGCCCCTCTCCTTGATCATGTTCTCTCTCTCTCAAATAAATAAATAAAATCTGAAAAAAAAAAAAAGAATTTCTGCCATTTGGTTTTCTGTTGTGGATATTGAATATATGAGTTCTATGGGATTTTTGTGGTAATACTATATATGATGTGTACTCTTGCTGGGAGGATAAAATACAAATTAAGCAATGTGAACAATTTCCTGAATGACTCAAAAATAGCCAGTTTCAAAAGTGTTCACCTAGTTCTTTTCATGAAATTACTTGCCTCTAAGTTAGGGGTTAGCCTATAGAGAGACTTACCTTTCCATGTCCATGCAACCTGTCCTCTGAGCATTTGAAATATTTAAACTTTAGACATTGCTTTATACATCTGGAGTACGTAATATCATTGATAATCAGTATTTCAAATGCTGACTGTCCTTCTGGTGACTCAGGAGAAAATGTTTTCAAGGTCTTAATTTGTACAGTAGGCAGAATCATGCCTCCCCAAATATATCCACTTCCTGACCCCTGGGAACCATGTGAAATGGTACTTAACCTGGCAATGGAGAAGGAGATTGCAGAGTTAAGGGAATAAGGTTGCTAATCGTCAACTTCAAGACAGAAAAATTCTTCTGGATTATCCATGTGGACCCAAGGTAATCACAGGTGTTTTTAAAAGTGGGAGGGGGTCGGAGAGAGAAATGTGACAACAGAAGTGAGTCAGTATGATGGGATGTGAGAAAGGCAGGGCCTACCATTGCTGGCTTTGTAGATAGAGAAAGCAGACCAGAGCCAAGAAATGTGGGCAGTCTCTAGAAACCGGAAAAGGCAGGGAAAGGGATTCTCTCTCTAGAACTTCTATGAGGGAACCCAGCCCAGCCAACACCTTAATTTTAGCCCAGGGAGACCCATTTTGGACTGCTGACCTTCAGGACTGTAAGATAATATATTTGCATTGTTGAAGCCCCTAAGTTTGTGTGAGCCTTTAATATGTTCATCTACTATAACTCTCCAAGAGATAGCATTCAGCATTTCCCAGGTTTTGGCAGCAAATAGAAATTGAATATAATTTCTAAGTGTTCCATACATTCAGACTGGTACTGAATAGTCCAGTTTTTCCTATTCTCCATTCTAGACTTTTAACTATGAAGAAGAGAATTTATATATATATATATATATATATATATATATATATATATATACACACACATACACACACACACATATATTATGTGTATATATATATACATATCTGGCAAGGTTTATGAATCTACCCTCTGCCCCAGGGCCACAGCCGGCAATCCCTTTGATATTTATTTCTTCACCTGTCCAGATTGTGTCAATTAATAGCTCTTTTCCAGTGTCTGATGCTGTTTTTCATGTTGGCACATCTGTGTAAACTGCGCAAGGACACCGAATGTTAAATTTTTTTTTAATTTAATTTTTTTTTCAGTGTTCCAAGATTCATTGTTTATGCACCACACCCAGTGCTCCATGCAACACGTGCCCTCTACAATACCCACTACCAGGCTCACCTAACCCCCCACCCTCTTCCCTTCCAAAACCCTCAGTTTGGTTCTCAGAGTCCATAGTCTCTCATGGTTTGTCTCCTCCTCTGATTTCCCCCAACTCACTTCTCCTCTCCATCTCCCAGTGTCCTCCATGTTATTCCTTGTGCTCCACAAGTAAGTGAAACCATATGATAATTGACTCTCTGCTTGACTTATTTCACTCAGCATAATCTCCTCCAGTCCCGTCCATGTTGATACAAAAGTTGGGTATTCATCCTTCTGATGGAGGCATAATACTTCATTGTATATATGGATCATAGCTTCTTTTTAAATTTATTTGCCAAATGTCACTTATTCTCCAAGATTTTGGTCTCTTTTGTTAACACAGAGGACATTTTGTGATGTCTTGGTGAAAGAGAAACTTCCTTTGTCCTCTCTCTGGGCAAAACTCCTTCCCCCACTGCCATGATGCAGACTAGGGGACGGACGCTTGGTCTCCTCACTGTAACCAGCCCTGGCGCCCCAGTGCAGTGCAGGGGTGGGCAGTGACCCAGGGCTCCCCCTGGTACTTATGAACCTGGGGACCAACAGCAAGGGTTTCTGTCTCTCTGGTAGTGAAATAGTGAAATAGTAGGTACAGGAGCTGCAAGGCGGGGGGGTGTTGTCATTTGAAGGGCTAAGACTGAAAAGAGAAGCAGGGAATGTGAGTGAGCAAGAGAGTACAAGGAGAGGAAAATCCCACAGAGTTTGAGTTCTTGGCACCACTTAATACTAAGGTACAACTGAAGCACAGGCCCTCCCCAAATTTATTTATGTGAGCAAAGGAGGTTTTTGGGTCTTGTTTTGTTTTGCCGAACTTAGTTTGAGTTGGTTGGGTTTCATTCAGCTGGGTTTCTGTAAGGGAAAGGATCCTGACAGAACACTTGGTGGAAAAGTGAGAGTCCGGGGGGCTCAAGCGTGACTGACCTTCCTTCTAACTATGAGTCAGAGGTTCCCTATGAGCTAAAAAGGCCATCAAAGAATTGATAAGTCACTGTTGTACATTCCCTAGAATGTCCACAAAATCCTTTCACAAGTCAGTATTATCCTGGTGTCTTGTGTTTAGTGATTCTCAGAGTGTGTCACAGAACTATACTTACTAAAAATGATTTACAAGGGAAATACAGTAATGAGGGCACCAAAACTGGGAAATGCTGAATGTTATCTCTTGGAGACTCATAATAATATAGAAGAATATATGAAAGGCTCTAAGAAGACTTGCATTAAGTCAAACTTTAGTCAGATAGTTTACAAAAATAATTAATGGAGTTTAGGTATACGAACAAAAGCTCAACTTCACTTACAATAAGTAAACACAAATTTAAACAAACTATCTTAACCAATTAGATGGGCAAGTATAAAAAATTATGTGACGACACTGCCTTGGATAGGATCTGAGGAAACAGGAATTTTCCTGCATGGTTGATGGTGGTATAAACTGCTGTATCATCTTTGGAAAACAACTGATCATTTTTATGATAAAAATGCACACACAGGGGGGCCTAGCTGGCTCAGTTGGTGGATCATAGGGTTCCTGATCTTGGGGTTGTGGTTTCGAGCCCCACATTGGACATAGAGTTTATTTAAAGAAATAGAATAAAATCATTAAAAAAAATACACACTTTGACCCCTCCATTCTACTTACATGATAATATTTTATAGATATGCTTCTGCATTTGTGCTTTCTTTTTTTTTCCTAGTAAAAGACTTGAAGTAACCTGGATGACCACCAATATTGCATAAGTTATATAAATTAGGATTCATCCATATAGTGGAAGCATATGAGGTCATTAAAAAAAATGAGATAGACCTAAACCAGTTTCTCAATGGCAGCCCCGTTGCTATTTTGGGCTAGATAATCCATCACTGTAGGAGGCTGTCCTGTGCATGTAGATGTTTAGCAGAATCCCTGAACTCTGGTTGCCGGTAGCCCCCACAGCAAAATGTCTCCAGATAGCACCCCTGGATGACCACTAAAGGATCTAAAGGAACTAATAGTTCCCCTAAGTTATATTTAAGTGAACAAAGGAAGGTGGAGAAGCGGGTATAATATGTTATCTTTTTTTTTTTTAAGATTTTATTTGTTTATTCGACAGAGAGAGAGATCACAAGTAGGCAGAGAGGCAGGCAGAGAGAGAAGGGGAAGCAGGCTCCCTGCGGTGCAGAGAGCCCAATGCAGAGCTTGACTCCAGGACCCGGAGACCATGACCTGAGCAGAAGGCAGAGGCTTTAACCCACTGAGCCATGGGCGCCCCAATATGTTATCATTTGTGTAAACTATTTACCTATAGCTACCTACACCTTGATTTAAATAAGAGATGTAGGGGCACCTGGGTGATGCAGTTGGTTAAACATCTGACTCTTGGTTTCGGCTCAGGTCGTGGTCTCAGGGTCATGCGATCAAGTCCTGTGTCGGGCTTTGCAATCAGTGCACAGTCTGCCTGAGTTTCTTTCTCTCCCTCTGCCCCTCTGCCTCTCTGTCTCTCTCTCTCTCAAATAAATAAATAAATATTTTTTTAAAAAGAGGCTTATAAATGTATACAATGGCTCTGGAAAGATACACAAGAAACTAGTAACAATCCTTGATTCTGTGTAGAACTGGGGGGCAGTAGGAGAGGTGAGAAGAAATCTTATGTTGCATTCTTTGCTCTTTTCTACTGTCCAAATATTTATCCATGTGTATGCTTTACTTTTTTTTTTTTAATATTTCATTTATTCATATGACAGAGAGAGTGACAATGAGAGAGGGAACACAAGCAGGGGAAGTGGGAGAGGGAGAGGGAGAAACGGGCTTCCCACTGAGCAGGGAGCCTGACCTGTGGCTCGATTCGGGGCTCGATCCCAGGACGCTGGGATCATGACTTGAGCTGAAGGCAGATGCTTAATGACTGAGCCACCCAGGCATCCCTATGCTTAGCTTTTTAAAAGAAGCCTAGAAATTGGTTTAATGTTAACCCAACGGCTCCTGAAATATATAATTTCACAATTTCTTTTCCTCTGAATAACATCCAGAAGGTACTTTGGGAAACATTTCCTTGGTTTACTTTCACTGTATTATTTTTGAGAATCTAATAATTTTGTTTATTTGTTTGTTTGAGTTTAGGAAGTTTAGTTTTAGAAGACTTTGATCTGAGAAGTACAGGGTAGCCCATTTTATGAACTTGACTCAAGCAGAATGACTGTAATTGGGTTCAGTTATGCCAACAGGCTAAAAGTTTATTAGTCTTGCCCGCCATCCAAGAAACTCAGCTGATGCAAATAAAGTTGTTCTTTCCATACAGCATTCACTGTTAGTTGGCCTAACATTTTTTCCTTTCCTCTGTCTCCTATAAACCTGGCTTCCAAGGGTTTTGCACTGATATTCCTGCATTTGCTTGTATCCTTGCTAAACTCTGTGCTGTTGGAGATTAATGATGGTACTTTCTTATTAGAATAATCATTTGCTGAGAGTATAGTAAGTGTCTAGTATTGTAAAAGACAGTTTGTGAGCCCCATTTTTATGACAACAACCTTACAAAGGTAATATTCTTGTTCACATTTTACTGAAGAGGAAGCTAAGATTTCCGGTGATTTGCCCAATGTTATTCAACTTTGAAGGGATGGATCTAGGATTCAAACCCATATATGTTACCCTTCAAAAAGCCTGTGTCTTTCTATTCCAGTCTGATTCCTTAGTCTATTCTGCTGTCTCAGGTCTTCTCTTTCCTCAACGATTTTTTTTTTCTGCTACTTTAAATGCATCTCAAGCGAGATTTTTCCAATTCCTCAAGGATTGTGCTAAAAACAGAGTTGATAAAAATGCTACTGATGTGTGCCATAACAAAGCTGTGTTGTCCAGATTCAAGTCTTACCCCTTATCCTCTGTTACATTTTGAAACAAATTCGCCAGAAAAGCTTGAATAGTTTAAGCCTGTTATTATTTTAATCTCTGTTGATGAGATACACCAGCCCAAACTGATTAAATTAGACTGCAGTTTGGACTTGACAAACTCTCACGTCTAAAGGAATAAAATGTACAATTTTTCACATATGAGTTCTAAATATTCCAGCTGTCCAAGATACATTTGGGTGTCTGCAGTTATTTGCAAACTGAATTGTCTTTGTTCCCGAGAAGAGGGAGGATTTATTCATCTCGCATTAACTAATCTCGACCACATATTCATTGTTCACGCAAATCTGTGTAACTCTTCAAAGGACTGAGATACAAATGCCTTTTGTTTAGCAACAAAGGAAATCAACTGAGCCCCATGTTAATAGTTTCCTCATCCAGTTGCTTTTAACAAGATACACAGTCCATTAAGCCCTTGTCTAAGGCCCTGGGCGTAAAATGAGAATTTTTCAGCAATTAGTTTGGCAGAATTTCTTGCTTTTGAGATCCCGAAGCAACCCTGTTAAAAATCAGCAATGGCTAATTGGATAGTTTCCGTTGTGTTTCTTCTTACTTTATCAGGCCCTTCTTTTAGTTGTTGTCAGCTGTTTTAGTCCTCTTCTTAGGTTGCTCAAATCAGTGTTTTCCAAAGTGCGTTCAGGAGAAAGCTAATCCCAAGAGGTGTTCTATAATAAAAGAGTTTCACAATCAACTAAGTTTGGGAAATGCTGCATTCTATATCTTTCTGGATATGTGCAATGTTCATGCACCAAAGAAAGGCTCTGCAAGGTCCCACAGTAGAGAAATGTGTATAATCCAGTTTTTCTGAAATTTGTTTAACAGAAGTCTACCCTCTCTTTTGTTCTTTCTCTTCCTGTCTTTTAATTTTTGTTTAAATGTGTGCCATTTCTTTAGTTTTTTTTTTTAAAGGATTTTATTTATTTAATTATTTGTCAGAGAGAGAGAGAGAGAGAGAGCACAAGGAGGGGGAGCAGCAGGCAGAGAGAGAAGCAGGCTCCCTGCTGAGCAAAGATCCTTATGTGGGGACTCCACCCCAGGACCCTGGGATCATGACCTGAGCCAAAGGCAGACACTTAACCCACTGAGCCACCCAGGCATCCCTCTTCCCTCTCCCTCTCTTTTTAGGTAACACCTATTGAATCTCACAGAGAATTTCCCTTTGGAAAACACTGACTTAAGCCATTGCAGGGTCAAGAGGACAGTTTACCCCCTAAGCTCTTCTTGTAGTGAGACCATTGAGAATTTTGGGAGATGCAAAAGTATGGTGGATTTTTTACAGTTTATAAGTCAATATTGACACATCACTATTAATCCAAGTCCAAAGTCTATTCAAGTTTTATATATATATATATATATATATATATATATATATATATATATATTTCTTTTTTTTTTTTTTAACACCCAATATCCTTTTCCTGTTCCAGAGTGGCCTTGCCGGAGCAGCCTTGTCTGGGGAGCAGCCTCGCCAGAGCAGCCTTGTCAGAGTGGCGTCATGGGGAGCAGAATCTGTGTCATCGGTGTTGTCCTCCCTGTCGTCGTCGCTGTCGTCATTGTCTCTTCTTGGGAGCAGCCCTGTCCGGGGAGCGACCTCACCAGCAGTGGCCTTCTTGGGAGTGGCCTCTTCTTGGGAGCGGCTCCAGCCGGGGAGCAGCCTCATCTGCGGAGCAGCCTCGTCTGGAGTGGCCTTCTTGGGAGTGACCTCGTCGGAATCATTGTCGTCGTCTTTTCGTAAGAGACAGCCCTGACCGGTCAGTTTGATTTTTGATGCTTGGCGTGAAATAAAGCTTTGTTTGATTTTCGCTTTATATCAGTCTCGTTCCTTTGATCACGGACCCTAACAATGACCTTTACTATTTTGAGATGCACTGATTGGAATCACTTAATTTTTCCCTTATCCTTTTTGCTATCTAATTTGTGGCAGTGAATTGGGGTGGGGGGGTCCCTTTTACAGTTTGGCATAAACTTGTGCACTAACTCCCCCAAGTTGGGAATGTGGAATGCTGGAGCTGGGCAAGCCAGGAGCATAAGCAAATGCTTAAAAGCCCCAGAGTGCAGAGAGCATGGCAAGTGTTTTCCTATTCTTTTTGCTTATACCACTTTGGTTTTTGCTTTTCTGCTTTCTCTCTCTCTCTCTCTCTCTCTCTCTTTTTTTTTTTTTTATCTTCTTTTGGTACTACTAAATGCCTTGGAGGTGAGGAAATAAGATTTTTCAGCTTTTCCCATTCTTCTGTGAGTCTGGGTTAGATTAAATCAAATCTCCCCCTCTGTGTCAAGTGCACACTCAGAAAAAACGAAGCCCCATGAGACTTGACTTTGGCAAACACTTGTGCTCTTGTGGTTGTCATCTCTGGTCTTTGCGTTAAAGTGGAGAAATGCTTTGCTAGGCTTATTCTGGTATTTTGACAATCCCTATTCCTGTGCTCAGAAATCTTGCCCTGAGCTCCCCAGACACGGAGGATAAAACCAGATCTTCTCTGGTATTTACCATCACTAGGGCTTTTCTTTCTTTTGATGAAGTAAGGCTTATGCTAATCAAGTGCATGTGCTAGCTTTTTAATTTTTAAAAATAATGCCCATGTCTTTTTCTACCCAGCACTTTCCCTATTAATTACTATAGTCATTCAACATGAAGGTTTCATGACATGGATGGAACCAGAGGGTATTATGCTAAGCGAAATAAGTCAGTCAGAGAAAGAAAATTATCATGTGATCTCTCTGATATGAGGAATTTGAAAAGCAGGGCAGCAGATTGTGGGGGGAAGAGAGGGAAAATGAAACAAGACGGGACTGGGGAGGGAGATAATCCATAAGAGACTTAATCTCAAGAAACAAACAGGTTTGCTGGGGGATTGGGTGGGGGAGGGATAGGGTGGCTGGGTGATAGACACTGGGGAGGGTATGTGCTATGGTGAGTGCTGTGAATTGTGTAAGACTGATGATTCATAAACCTGTACCCCTGGGGCAAATAATACATTAAAGTTTAAAAAATATGAAGGTTTCAGTGCTAAAATTGCTATTTCTTTCTTTTTCAGAGATCCAGTGATTTCTTCTAGATAGTTCTGGCCCCTCAGCTTGTTTGCCAGGACAGCCAAATTTTGCCAAGAGTTTTGAGGTCATCTCTGTCAACTGGTCAGTTTCTAAGCTGAGTAAATACTAAATCGTGTCAACAATAGTTGCCTGGTTAACAGCTGTCTTCCCTAACTGGTGTCATTAGCTCTCGTTGCCATCTTGTCAGAACTGTTACTTTTTCTTGAAGAAGACATGTTATGATTGTGTCATTTGAGGGGAAAATGGAGAAACTTATACATTTCCATTAAATCTTTTCCTGACTTTTAATGGATTTGTTTGGGACAAATCTATTTATGCTCTTGTGTATCCTTCTCACTCCCTCCTTCCTTCCTTCCTTCACTTCTCTTGTTCTTCTTTTTTTTTTCTCCTCCTCATCTACTTCCACCTTCTCCTCCCTCCCTCCCCTGTGCTAAGGTGTGATGAAGTCAAATAATATAAAAGTGTGAAGCGTGGTAAGCACTGGTGGAGTTCTCGGGGAGTATATGCAGTTTGTGCACCCAGTAGAACTTCTGACCCGAGGCTCTGTTTGGGGATGGGCAACTGAGGGAGAAGGGGAAGAGGTTTGCTTGGGTATTTCTGAGTGAGGAGTCTTCCGCCATTATTTGCTTATACCAGGGATTGACGAACTTTTCCTGTAAAGGGCCAGATAGGAAATATTTTAGACTGTGCAGACCGTACAGCCTTTGTTGTGACTACTCAGCTCTGTCTTGTCACAGGAAAGCAGCTGTAGATAATATGTAAATGAGTGTGCAGGACTGCCTTTCTTTTTTTTTTTTTTTTGGCTGTCTTCCAATAAAACTATTTATGGACCACGAAACGAAGTTTGAATTGTACATGAGTTTTCATTTGTCACAAAATAGTACCCTTTAAAAAATTTTTTTTTCCAACCATCTAACAATGTAAAAACCAGTCTTACTTTGTGGGTCATAGAAAAAGGAGGAGAGACAAATTTAGCCTGCAGGTTCCAGTTTGCTGAGCCCTGGCCATGCCAAGAGTTCAAGACCTCCCCAATACCCGACAACCAACCAGTGACCAAATAACAGACAGCAACAAGCCATACGGCAGGCAGGGTGAAAGGAGAAGGGAAGGTGTGATGGGGAGGATTGTGTCAGAACGTCAAAACGTGAAGATGCTCCTGGTAGAGGGACAGAGCTTTATCTGCTGCCTTGAGTCTGCTACAGCTGGAGGGTGTGGTCGGGTGGGACCTTATCTCTTGGACATCTTCACACCAAAACCTGCCAGCCTTTATAAAGGACTCCTCTTTAAGAGACACAGAGCTGATGAACACCTTGCCAGAGTCACATAGCCGGAATGTGACAAAACCGGGATTTGAACTGTGGCCTCCCCGACCCATGGCTTCCTTCCTTCCTCCCACTCAATGCTGGTGGGAAAGCGCACAGAACACGAGAGCAGTAATGGTCCCCATCACCTCACCCTCTCAGAGCGGCCCCAAAGCAAGCCTTACCATGCCAAATAAGAGACGGCATTTAAAAATTGGTCAGTACCTACAAGGACCAGCAAACCCTCTGAGCTGCTGACTTCTTCTACCTGCCACTTTAAGGAAGGAGGCCAAGAACATACCAGAAAAGTTTGATCCAGACTCCTGGCTCAGTTGTTTACTACTTGTGTGATTTACTTAGTCCCCTGAGCCCAGTTTCCTTACCTGAAAACCAGGGAACAAGAAAGTCCCTGCCTACTAGACTTCCAAGAATATAATGAGATGATACATCCAAGCCACTGACTTCTCACTGTTCGCTCATTCCGTCTATAAACCTCCAGTGAATGGCCAGCATGTACCAGAAACCATGTGAGTAAGCATGGGGATGGACAGATGAGTCAGACAGTTCCTGCCTCCAAGGAGCAGACGGTCTAGTAGAGGAACGGGCATAAAAGCAAATGAGCTTGCTAAAGTGCCTCAGAGGAATGTGGGGCCAGCCTGAGAGTACAAAGGAAGGAGCGGATATTTCTAGGCAACTGGGAGAAGGGGCACAGAACAGGCTCCAGGGAGGAGGCAGCCGAGTTTACATCCAGAAGACTCAAGCCAATCTTGGGCAATTCCTATGGCTGACCCCTCACTGACATAAATCTTGTCTCCTGGAAAAGACTGGAAAAAACCCCACTTTTCCTAAAAGCATTTAAAAGATATCTATTGAAATTATGGAAAGCAAAACAGGAAACCAAATTATAGGCAAAGGAAAACACTCCTTCCTTCTCAAGTCTCTTGTGTTTGTTGCAGGCAGCAATGGAAGCTTCCTGCCAGGATGTTGACCAGAGAGAGGAACAGCCTGACCGAGAGTCATTTGTTCCTCATGAGTTTCTTTAAAAAGAAGCTGATTTCATTTTTCACATTCTCTGTGGCCTTGGGAAACACCTCCTACAAAAATAGAAATATCCAAAAGAGATTTGTGGAGAAAGGATTCCTTCTGGGTCTTAAGTGTCCATATGTGACAATGGCAGGCTGCCTTCGAGTCTGCACAGAATTTTTATATAAAGCACATTTATAGCGTGAGGGGGCCAGGGCAGGCTGCCTGAGGTTGCGTTCTGGCTCCCCTATTTGATAATTATGTGACCTTGTGGTATTGGGAGAAATATATGGGATGGTGCATGGAAAGTGATGACCACGGCATTTGGCCCAAGAAATAGTAACACTTTATTATTCATTTTGTCTCCCTTAGAATTAACCTACTGCAGCCTGTGAGGCTGAGCACGGGTCTGTTCCACCTTCCCCACGTGGCTTTGCACTTCCTGTCACTCTGCCCGTTTTTTGTTGTTGTTCATGCCACCTTCCTCCCCTGCTGTTCTTTTATCATGACCAGCTCTCCCTTTCCCACATCACTGATCTAACATCTACTCATCCTTTGCATCTCAGCTCAAGTGTGCCTCCATCAAGGAAGCCATCCCTGACCTCCCGGTCTGGGTTAGGTACCCTGGTGAATGCACCCATGAATCCAGGGGCTTTTCCACGGTGACACCATCACACCTGTAGATAGTTGCTCACAACCAATTTCAAAGTAGAACGAAAGCTACCAGAGAGCAGGGACCATATTTTTCCTCACTCACTGGCTCCGCGACCTGGAGTATAATGGTGCGTGCTTCAGATATCTGCTGAAGGGGGGGTGGGTAGGCAGGTGGAATTATCATCCCTCTCACAGATGAAGAAACCAAGTACCCAGATAGTGTAAGAGACAGATTCAGGATGGCACAGCCAGCAGTCTCAGGAGCCAGGACTTGAATCTTGGACTTCCTGCATGAAAGAGAGTGGTGCTCCCAGGAAAAAGTCCCCAGATCTAGAAGCCTTGGTTTAGAGTGCCTGGACTCTCGTTCATTTCATCTACAAGTGTCCAGAAGCATCAAAGACCAGCTACCAAGCCACAGAAGTACTGGGGAGCCGGGCCTTTCTCCAGGTGAAAACCCCCACTTCCCAGTCCCAGGCAGGGTCCTTTCTCAGCCCTTCCATTCTTACTGATGACACTGATGACACAAGTCCAAGGATTTTTCCTGCTTACCTCTTCTTCCTAGGCTCCCAGTGACTTCCCCTTGACCCCTCTCTTGGCCTCGACTGATTTTGAGATAGCAAGGAAGCTCTGCATCTCACCTCTGCTTCAGCCCCTGCTGTTCCTGAGACAAGCACACAATCTACCTTGGGTTATTAAGGATTTTTTACTGCTCATTTGAAATTGAGTCACACACACACACACACACACACACACACACCCCTCACTGGGGAGGTAACAAAACTTCAAGAAATCTCAAAAATCTCCAGGAGTAATTTTTCCTGACTTTCACCCTTTCCTGTCAGTTTTCTTTGGAGGGGGCCATCCTGGAGGCTCCCACCCCTCCCCACATGCTTTTGTAGTTGATTGGGGGGGGCAGGGAGAAGGGGGCAGTCACTGTGCCACTCAAGATTAAGTTCATAGAAGAAGGGTTTGTAATGTAACTCACAATCAGAAAGAAGAGATGCATTTTTATAGTATAACAAAGTCCAAAATTTAGGTTAATAGGAAGACATACGATCTAGTGGGTGCTATTGGCCAAAGATTAACCAGAAAGATGATCCCTTTTAGTGACAGCCTCCAGGGGCTGTGTGTGTGGGGGTGGTGCACCTCATATGGAGATGGCCTGGCTGGAGAAATAGCAACACAGAGTCCGGGGTAGAATTCCCCCACCCCAGAGAGGAGTTACAGACACTTCCTCCAGGCCAAAGATAAGGAGCAAAGCCCATCAGGGGAGGGAGAGGAAATATAACCTTTAATTGATTTGTATTTTCTTGTTTCCTTCCCATCCTCCCTTCCTAGATTTCCTTGGGACGGCTGGTCTACTTGACCCTCTCCCACTCTTTATTCTTGATAGTGGACAGCCTTAATTACCAGATTTTCATGCAAGATACCTAGACACTCCTGTTAGGGTAAAATAATAGGAGGCAACCAGGAAGGGGTTCAACTGCCCCAGATCCAAGTTTCATTTTGTTTCAAAAGCAACAAGAGTCCCTCTCTCCCAAATCTCCCCTATGGTCTACAGGACAAGTCAAACTAGGCCATTTCTGTCACAAGATTGTTAGAGTAAGGAAAGTGGGAATGATGGACATTCATCTGGATGTCTTTTGCCTGTTTAACTAGTAGGACCACAAGGTATAGCTCCCATTCCCCAAAATTGTGGCAATTCCCAGAAAATGTTCTAGTCCTGTGGGCTGATGGTTGCAGGAGTGTAAAATATATGAAAAGGAAAGGGGAAGCTATAGTCCCCTCCTCAGCAGAGCAAGAACCATGCCTTAATCTTTATATTCCCACAGCCTAGCATCAAGCTTGGCATGAGGTAGTGTGTCAATAAAGATCCGGTAAACTAAACAGACCTTTGGAAGTGTGGAGAGCTGTCAAGCACTGTGATTCGACACAGGTTGAATGACTTCGGGTCATGGCCTTTAGGACCTGTCTGAACAGAAGAGGAAGCATAGATTAGAGCTGCCTACTAGAGGTCTGTGTTCACAAAAGGGGCAAGTGAGTTTGGGAAATTTATGTGAGCAGGATACTAGGGAACGGTCACCACTTATAATACCCAAGGTCATATAGAGGGTAGTCTGGCCTGAATGTATGGGCTTAACCCATATACCCAGATGGTAGGACCATAATGTCCTCAGTGACAGAATCCATGAGGCAAAGGACACTTGGTTGATCCAGAAGAATGGGATTAAAAAGTAAATCTAGTATCAGCTATAAAATTTAAACTGCAAAAAGTAGTTTAAGTAATGAGACTTAATGTACTTCTGGGGATGCTTACCCACTGAGTTTGTATTAATCATAGAAGACACCATCCAAGAGCGACCCCAGGGAGAGTTAATGGAGAAAGCTATGTTAGAAAACAGTGTGGCCTTTAGAAAAGAAATCCATCTGCTTGGCAGTACCCATAGGGAATCTATTGGCGATAGACCTTTTTGTTGATGGTGCTGTCCTTGGCATAATTCCCAAACCCATGTGCCCTGGGGATACCGTGCAAGCCTCAAATCAGAAAATGAACAGATCTTAATCTACTTTAATTCCAATTTGGAAAGTGGTAGGATGTACTCATACAAAACCAAACAAGAACAGATCTTGATTGGCTATAAAAACATTATTTGTCTTGGAGTGTTGACCACATAGCATCATATTTATTGGCCTCATAGTGGTTTCTGATTTAAATATATCCATGTACATATCTGAAAACCTTGTCTAAGCTGTGATCGTGCCTTTTAAACATTTTTGGCATTTCAAGCCCTTCAGTGTTGCACCACTTTTTCACTATATGGAGACCAAAGAGGGTCTATATTATTTCCTCTCTTCGGTTAGTGGACATCTGGGAGCTCTGGGAAGAGCTGGGCATGATCCCTGAAGAATAATGCTTGGGCAACCGAGAAGAAAGCCGGGGACATCAGAGCAAGTGGCAGGCCCTGAAAATGGAAAAGAGAAAGCAAGGTTGGGGAAAAGAAAATGTGATCCATGTCAAGGAAGAAGTAACTTGACTTCATTTATTCATTACTTCAACAGATATTTTAAATAATTCAGTGAGTGTGACACTGAGCTCAGAACTATTTGGTGGAGGTGGGGAAGTGACAAAAAAAGGAAATAGAAAATGCGTTTAAAACATGGTTCTTGATATCAAGGAGCTACAATTTATTAGGTTACGACAACTAATTATGTAAGACTGTATCTAATTTTGCTCCCCACTGCAAAGGGCTCTGTTTCAAGAACTAGAAGATAGGAGAGACTGAACAATAAAATCTAAAGCAAATGGATCAGCAATGAATCGTATGAATGAATCGTTTTCTCTCTACGCCAAGAACTTTGGCCATTCAGTTCCACAAATAATTATTAAGCATCCGCCCTACACAAGAGTTATGCTAAGGGCAATAGAGATTGCCCAGATGAATAAACATAGTTTCTGTTTTCACAATACTTGCTGTATAGGATGGGGATAAAGGAAGGACAGAATGACGAAAAGGCATCAGAGGGTATAATTGTCAGGTGAGAGAGATACAATGCTGTGGATAACAGAGAGAGAGAGAGATCCCATCTTGTTGAAGGAAAGGAGGAAAATCTGCTTGGGAAAGACGATATTTGAGCTGGGCCTTGAACAACACAGAGAACAGTGACAGGCAGAGTTGGGGATAAACATTTCAGGAGAACAGCGGTCATTCGAGCCAAACAGAGGGAGGAGTGGAAGAGAAGGCTGGAAATTTTTTTAAGAGGACATTTTTCAGTGACGTGGGACAAATTGTAGGGAAGAAAAAAAATGAATGAGAGAAATTTAAAAATATTTTTAATAGGTGAGTAAGAACAGAACAGAATCTTATTTTTTTGTATTTCTGAAGATTAGCTTCAACTGCAAAACTCTCCAAAGAAAGACTCAGGCAAAATGGGAGATTCCATCTGTCTCATGCAAAGGTCAGGCAGGCAGGCCAGGCTAGTATGATAGCTCTGTGAATTCCTCAAACCCCCAGCTCCCTTTGGCTTCCCGCTCTGCCACACCTAGGGGTGGCCAGCCTCCTCATGGCCCAAGCCGGCTATATCTGGGTCCTAGCAGCAAGATGGAGGAAGGGTCAAAAGAAAGAGAGGGCAAAGAGCAGACACTGGGTGTCTTTCAAGGGAAGATTCCTGGAAGATTCTACACGATACTTCTGACCCCATCTCATTAGTCAGAACTTAGCAACAGGGTAACATCTAGCATGGGAAGCCAGGAAGTAAGGTATGTTCTCTAGGGATCCATATTCCCTGCTGAAAAACCAGGAGTTCTGTTACTGAGGGAGATAAGAAAGGATATTGGGGCCTCACTGCCTTTCCCTCCCATAATGTTGTTAAAAAAAAAAAAAAAAAAAGCCAGCTTAAGAGGTTGTAATTTCACAATAGCTAAAAATTATTCCCCAGATCTCAATAAAAAGAATTTTTTAATGAGGTTTACATCCTAGAATCTTTTTTTTTTTTTTTTTTTTTTTTTTTTTTAAAGAGAGAGAGATCACAAGTAGGCAGAGGGGCAAGCAGAGAGGGAGGGAGAAGCAGGCTCCCTGCTCATCAGAGAGCCCGATGCAGGGCTCCATCCCAGGACCCTGGGACCATGACCTGAGCTGAAGGCAGAGGCTTAACCCTCTGAGCCACCCAGGGACCCCGACCATCCTAGAATCTTATCTTAAAACTGATTTCCCTTGAGACAAAATAATCCCTTGACCTTTCAAATAACACTGGGTTTGACCTGATGGCCAAGGCTACCCAAAGCAGTGAGAGCATTGGTTTGTCTGGGTCTTGGTGACCCTGCCTTAGTAAACTGCTCCCAGAGTTCTTTTGAAAAGGAAAATAAATCTACGATCATCATGACAGTATTAAATTGCACCAACTGTAAGCCGTAAGGAAGCTCATCCTTGCTGGACATAATTACAGCTTCATAGTCATTTCCACATGGCATTTTGGCTCTGAGATCTAACAGCCAACTCCCTTCATTCATTTGGCATTAGAGCCCATCCTGAGGCATCTCTCCCCTCTCCTGTCCGCCTTGCCCACCAGTGCCTGAAGAATCCTCTCAGGGCATTGGGAACAACATGTGACTGTGCTCAACATGTGACCTCGGGGCTCTCCCTTGCTCCAAACCTTAAAACAACTCCTTGGCTTGGCCTCCCAGGATCCTCCCAAAGCAGACCCATTGTACAAACTCAACCAGATTTTCCTCTGGGATACTGCTAACTGCATCCTAGTACTTTGGGGGAAAACGTGAACAGTGCTTTGTGCTCTCCTCTTTTCACCCAGCAACTTCTCCGTCTTGTTGCTATCACTAGATGATTTGTAGTCAGGTCACATAAGTAATATAATGGACTCCCGGTTAAAACAGAAGTAGGGTTCTGAAGGGAATGTTAAGAATTCCACAGAAGTAACACATCTGTATTTACATGGATTAAAAATGTATTTAAAAATGGTAAACACATACTCATTATTAAATGAGGAGATAAACCCATGTACCAGCTAGAAAAAAATTTTTAAATTTAAGTATAAACCATTCTCTCTCTCTTAAATGGTGGTAAGAACATTTAATATGAGATCTGTGCTCCTTTTTTTTTTTTTTTTTTTTTTTAGGTAGGCTCGCTCCACACCCAGCTCGGAGGCCAGCATGGGGCCTCCAACTCATAATAGTGATATCAAGACCCAAGCCTGGACCAAGAGTTGGACGTTCAACCAACTGAGCCAAGCAGGTGCACCGAGACCTGTCCTCCTAACAAACTGTGAAGTGTATGACACGGGATTGTTAACTCTAGACACTGCTGCATAAGAGGTCTATAGAATTCATTCATCTAGCATAACTACAACTTTATTATAGCTGTTGGAGAGCAACTCCCCCTATCCCATTCCCCCAGCACTCGCAACCATTCTACTCTCCACTTCTGTATGACTATGTTAGACATCTCCTGTGAGTGGAATCATGCAGTATTTGTCCTTCTGTGTCTGGTTCATTTCATTTAGCATAATGTCCTCAAGGTCTGTCCATGTCGTCATATATGAAAGGATTGCTTTCTTTCTTAAGGCTGAGTAATTTCCCATTTTATGTATGACCATTACTTCTTTCTTTACTGGGATAAATCTATTTTGACTCTCTCTTCTATCAATCAGTTTTCACCTGTCTCAATCCAGGAAGGTTTTGGAATTTTATCATCATCTAATCCCCACTTTTCCACTCTATGATACTACCTAGAAGCCATTCATTCATTCAACAAATTCTTACCAGTTGGTTATATTTAGTCTCTGTTCTGCTCTATGTCTCAGCATCAAGTGGCCAGGTAGTTCCCCTACGGTTGTAGCCACTGCCACAAGGCTCTCCCCGTCCTCTTATTCGCTGCCAGTTACTCTGTTGACACAAGGCACTGGTGCCCCTTTGGAATGCTGGTCAGACCCATTTCCCGGGACCAGGACCTGCCCCCCACTCTCTCTTGCCCTGCTCTGGGGAGAATTCCTAGAACGGTCTCTATTCTACCTGTCAATCCTACTGGCTCCCCAGGAGCCTCAACACAGCTCAGCCTTCAGTTCTCTAGACCCTCCCAGCTTCCTCCCCATTCTGCCCACCTCAGCCTCTCTAGTGCTCCCCATGGAGGCTCAGCTGAACCACCTCCCTTTTGTGGGCACAAGGCAGCACCAACCAGCAGGGAGGCTCAGGTCAGGTGGTCATTTGGGCAAAATCATGCCTGACTTCTCCAGGGTTGATCTGTAAGGCAACATTGCTCTCAAAAATTCCCGTAATCTTTAGGAGATTTTAGGGACTGAGACAAAATTAACTTCTTTGGTCATAACCAAGCTCGTGTAGCTGACTTTGTGAAAATTTAATGTGTTTATAATAAAGCAACCCGTTGTACCTTTTTGATTTCCAAGTTGTGGTACTGTGATATATAGAGATTATATTTTGGCTTTTTTTTGTTCTTTTTTTTTTTCTTTCTGAAGATATACCATAGACCAATATCTAGCCTCATACTACTCTTTGAAAGAAATGAATTTAAGTGTTTTTGGTCCTGCATTTTATTAAATGCCTACCCCCCCCCTTCCTTACTCCTACCAGTTGAGTATTTGTGAGAGATTATTGAGCAAAATGAACTACTTGCATCTACTCTAATTAATTAATATTGTTTGTTAAAGTTGGACATTTTAGCTTACCTTAAGTCTTCAAACTTAGCCTATAAAAATAATCTACAAATTCATCAATTTATTCGATTAGTAAATATAGACATTTTTATGTAAAAACAATTGCTTTTTATTGATTAGTCTTCAGTTAACTTACAAATTTAAAAAGATTAAGCTTCCTCAAACAATTGGCCATGTAATTAGGTTTCCTGAAGTATTTTTGCCTGCCCTCACAAACTTAATATATTTTGTTTTCTGAGACAATTCATATGCCTGCGGGCAACACAAACCTAGCAAGTAAAATCTTCCTACATCTCAATTAACTTTTATGAATCTAATAAAACTAATTTATATGTGTGGTGCATTGGGGTTCCCTTCAACACACAAACGCTTTTCACAAACATATTCAGTTACTTTACAATGTTCAAATGGAAAAAAATCACAAATCGAGCACCAATTTATCATTTGAAAATAAAACTACAAGGCTAATTTGTTAGAGTCTCTTAAACATTTCAAACCCTTTAAATAACAAACACAAACAGACGATCACAATGGTCATAAAACTTACTCCTTAAATGTAACACAAGAGTAAATCATATGGTGAGTTTGACTGGCTTTGCCATCTGCACACTTTTTCTGCATCTTCTTGAGAGAAGCAAAGTCATTGTCACCAGCCAAAAGGAGTGGGGAGGCATTCTGGGCAGGCTGGAGTTCTTTGGACCTACAATATCAATTATCAGCAAGATACATGAAACTGGGAGTTTTTCCAGGAGAATTCTACCTGAGCAACGGGTTAACACACTGAGTTGCTTTTTATAGTTGGATTGGTTCTGGCTTCTGTGTCACCAGAGAAGGAATGTATCCATGTGTCCCCAGAGTATCTTTCAAATTTCACCCTTATCTTATTTTTATCATAGCCTCTTTCACTTTTTAACGCATGATTTGGGTAGATAGAATTCTACAGTCCCCCTTGGGGTGTAGCCTATCTTCACACCAAGTGATTAGAGTTAATTGAATTTTCCATCCCTCTTCAGGTTATAAAACGCTCTGTGCCTTTGACTTTATCATCACTTTTATTGTGGCAGAGACTGGCTAGGGCTTCATCTATCCTGTTCACTCTTCTTTCTGGGCCCAGGCCTCCCATTGCCTCTTGCAGCTTCCCTGGCACTTTGGCGTGGCCACGGGGCTGCCTTTCGGCCAGTGAAATATGAGTGGCCTGGCCCTCAACCTCATGATCTTTCCTCTGCTGCAGGCAAGATGGCCGAGCAGCAGGGCAATTGGAAAGCTACATAGTCAAGGGAGTGGAGTTATAAGATGAAAGGAGTCTAGGGTAGAGAAGAACTCTGTGCTGATCAGAAACATGCATGTCAGACTGAACCTGAGTGAAAACTAGACTTTAGTAGTGATGTGGAAGCAATTATATATTTTGGGACTTGTTTGTTCTCTTAACTACAATGCCCACTAATCTCTATTTACTGTGATTATAATGAGAATCCTTAAAGTTGGGGATAGCAATAATGTGAAAATTCACATAATGTTAGTTAACATTGCATATCCTGAGTCCGTGTTGGGAAACATCAAGTGGGGGGTTTGGGTACACTATTAGCCAGAGTCATTCTTCGCTATTACATGAAAATCTGACCTAATTAGCTCATTCTTTGCTAATAGGAACTAAAGCTGTCAGACTTGCATAACTTTCTGGATAAACTTTTTTTTTTTTTTTAAGATTTTATTTATTTATTTGCCAGACAGAGAGTGAGCAAGCGCAAGCAGGGGTAGTGGGAGGCAGAGGGAGAGGGAGAAGCAGGCTCCCCAGTGAGCAAGGAGCTCGATGCAGGGTTTGATCCCAGGACTCTGTGATCATGACCTGAGCCAAAGGCAGAGGCTTAACTAACTGAACCACCCAGGTGCCCCTAAACTTTTTTTTTTTTAAAGCACCAATAAAGCAAAAATCAGCAGCTCAATGACAATGAAACCAACTATAATATTCATGGGATAAAAACAAACCCATTGCTAAGCTCTGAATATTCTTGGTTCTGTGATCAGACAGAATATTTTCCCCAAAGGTCCTAATACACAGGAAAGCCCATGATTCAATGGACAATATCCTTAACAGACAAAACAATGTATGAGCCACCCAAACTTTCTTAAACAGGCCACAGGCATCCATGCAAGGGATTAATCTGAAAATGATTAAAAGTAGAGACTTTTTTCTTCTAAAAAAATATGTCTTTAAAATTTAAAACCTATTACTAAGTGAAGATCAATCGTAAGCCCCCATTTTTTTTCTGTGCTGGTTATTTCACACTCTGCTTTTGGCATTTGAGGTTGCAAAAGGTTATGGGTTTCTATGCACAGACCTATGGTCAGACAGCTTTGCGCTTTCTGCCTTTGTCACAGTTTCCCTTTGTCCTCGCACACCAACCTGTTTTACCATGTGTGGGTTGCAACTGCCCCAGAAAACATTTTTGTCTCAATGGAGCAACACACGTTAGATTGTGAAAATGAAACTCACTCCTGAATATATGTCTTTCAAAATGGATTTTGTAAATCTGCCCACCACCAACTTAAAACTTACACCTCTCTTAAGTTTCTGTAAAAATAAATGAAATGGAATAAAGTAATAAAAACAATAATAATTGCCCTTTAGACAATACTGGAATACACAGGACAGAGAAAAAGGGAAATGGTGAATATTAAGGTAAAAGGAATGTTTGCTGTTAAATATTAGTAAGGCAGAAGACAGGTATGTAATAACATTCTTTCCATAAATCATTGATATTAGCAGTGCATTCAGGTAGGGAAAATCATGCTAAAAAGGGACTTCAACAAATAAGTGTTTTGAGTTCTTAGTCAGTTTGCTAGAAGTAGGCAGTGTTGATTCATCAGGTCCATGATGTGATGTTAGGACTAACATCTCAGTGAGTCTCTTGACCTTTCCTTATGAGAGCAAGATGACTGCCCAAAATGGCTGCTACAGCGCCAGACCTAACACCTTCAGAGGAAGAAAGGGAGAAGCAGGTCACAGTGGCAATAGTTACTCCTCTCACTGGAAAAGCAAAAGCTCCTCTCTGTGTAACTGTGTCACATGGTCTTTTCTAGATGCAGAGGAGGCTGAGAAATTGAGTAGTTAATGACTGTGACAGGTAACAGACAACAGGAAAGGCACATTGAAGTGTCAGCCAAACTGTGCCAGCAGAGTGGATGGCCTGGAGTGCTCATGCCTTGTTGATCTCCTGACTGAGTTCTTGAAGTCAAATAATGCCACAGGACATGCTTTTCCTAGTCCATGTGCATCTAAGAATCACCAGTGGAACTTCATGTGTTAGAGAAAGATGATGCTGAACTCTCCCTATGACTGTGTCCTGCTCTCAAGCAGTGACTACCATTAGCTCATATCTTCCTTCCCTGTCTCAAACCTTCCAACACTCACCATTAAATTCTATCTAAACTCTCTAAGAAAACATGCCAAATTATCCATGAACTTGGATGAGGAAAAAACCTCCTCATTTCTGAACATTTATTCTATTCCAAGGAAGAACTTTGAAAATCAACTAGCAAAGGAATTTTTAGAAAGTGACAAATGTAAAAAGAGAAAATCACAAAATGCAAACATTTGGAAAGTCCAATATAACCTGTTAAAAGAGATTTGGGCTCTAAAAAAGAAAGTCATCTTCCCCTTTTAAAGGAGGGTGACAGTTAATAAATACAGCTATGATGTCTCCAAAGGGACCACTGCTTTCCCGGTGACAGAACCTTCACACTTGGAGGTTATTTTATAATACAAGGAGAGCGCAGCAGCTTCCTACCACAAAAGAGCAATGGCGGCCCATCCTCTCCACCTCACTCGCCCCCTCAGCCCTCCTGCTGAGCTCTGTTTCAGTGAATTCAGTGAATTACATTTCCCTGTAGCTTAAATGGATCTGGTTTAGCTCTGATCCTGAGCTGGGTGGGCGGCTGGGTGTGCTGCTGAACGAACAAGTGAACTGTCCCTAAGAACTGTGGGCTTAGTAATCCTGGACTAGGTTCAGTTGCCAGGAGCAGAATGTCTAACAGAATTTCTCCTCAGTGACATCTTATACCTAAGCAAAGGAATGAATTACAAGACAGCCACTTGCCTGACTGCATCTCTGAGTTACATTCTTGCCCAAGATGGAGCCTCTGAAGCTGAAGAGAGAAAAAAGAGTGTGTATAGAGAGGGAGAAAATTGGGTCCATTGAGTTGTGCACAGTGAAATTGCCTTCTAGAGAAGGGCTGCGTGTTCCCTAGGTCAGATACACCAGGACTAACCCCAAGAAAAATCTTCAAAGGGAAAGACTTTCATCTGTCAGTCTAGAACCTACTTTGTAAAGCCCATCTCTGTAGCTGTACAAAGGGATGAAGTCCTGATGCAGGCTATGGTACTGATGAACCTTGAAAACACTGTACTAAGTGAAAAGAGCCAGACACAGAAGGCCGTGTATCATATGATCCCACTGATATGAAAAGTCCAGAAGAGGCAAATCCATAGAGACAGGAAGTAGATGAGTTGTTGCCAGGGCCTAGAGGAAGGGGAGAATGAGGAATAATTATGAAGTGGTACAGGGGTTCTTTTGGGGGTGATGAAAATGTTCTAGAATTAGAAAGTGCTGGTTGCTGTACAAATTGGGAATCTACTAAAAACTACTGAAGTATATACTTCAAAACAGTGAACCAACCGTCTGTTAGGTGACATAGATTTCAATTATTACAAATGCTAACAAAAAAGCACCTCCTTATGAGAGGATGGTAATTGAAAAAACAAAACAAAACAATAATGACTACTCTATTGCATAAGCAAGAGAGAACAATACATACTTCGTGAGGCTGAATAATGTGGTAGGAAAGCAGTGGGCTGGAAATCAGGAACCTTGTAACCTGAAGTATCACCTAAACTCTCTGAGCCTCCATTTTCTTTTCTCTAGATTAGATGCATGTGGGTTAAAGAAATTCTACTAGATGATTCCAACATTTCCTTTCAGTGCCTCCCCCTCCCCGCCTCCATGCCCTGCACCTGGAGGTCTGGTCTTCATCTGTGCAGAAATCCCAGAACACCAGGTGGGAAAGCCACACTCCAGTAAGGGGGCGGAGCCTCCTTCTGGAAAAGGTCTCTCCTTGGAATTTGCATTCCTTTTTGTGTTTCCTGGAGTGGAAATTTGATCTGTACCCAGGAAGGAAAGACACTGTTGCTTCTGGAGGCCTGGGAAAGACTTTAGGCTGGATCTGCTAATGACTAATGACCCAGTGACTGCTGGATCGATGCTGTATATTATTTAACACAGAGATACGTGGAAATATGTCAGAGTCTGCATGAGGGAAAGTCGGTTGACATTTTTTGCTCATGATCTTGAACTGATTCGGGTAAACTACCTATTGATCCTTTATAATCTTAGTTTTATCTTTTTTTTTTTTTTAAAGATTTTATTTATTTATTTGACAGACAGAGATCACAAGTAGGCAGAGAGGCAGCCAGAGAGAGAGGAGGAAGCAGGCTCCCTGCTGAGCAGAGAGCCTGATTCGGGGCTCGATCCCAGGACCCTGGGATCATGACCCGAGCCGAAGGCAGAGGCTTTAACCCACTGAGCCACCCAGACGCTCCATCTTAGTTTTATCTTATTAGCAGTTTTAAGGGAAGTTTAGTTATAAATGGAAAAATGAATAATGTCTAAACAAAAGGAGAAACATGAATTTTTTACTCTTAGATTATATATGTGGGTTTTTTTTTTTTGTTTTATTTTGCACTTTCATCCAAACACTCCATTGAATACCACACTAGAGATCATTGAAGAGATCCAACCTAATAAAAACCAGGGTCTAGAGAGTCTAGAGCCAGGCTTTAGATTTATACTTGGTGTGGGCTCTTAAAAAATCCATCTGTTGTGTGATCCATTCGCTCATATGTTAGAGAAATGTACTTTTCAGAGGCCTTTGTGAATATCCAAGAATATAACTGAAAGAGAGAGAGCCCCAATGAAAAGTATGCTTAATACCCATCTTGTTATTATTCTCATTATTCACATTGTTTTTCAAAGACTCTTCTAATCCTTCCCCAAAATTCATAAGGGCTTCTCATTGCCTACAGAACAAAGCCCAGACTCCTGAGGGATGGGGGGTGACATTCAAGACTAGCAAGAGTGAGGTTCCACTAACTCATAGGGGGTCTTTGTACAAATTAGAAAAAATAGCCCTAAGAACCATTTTAAAGACTTTTGATACATATCACTATACTGACCTTCAGAAATGCTGTGTGCTATGCTCAGAGGTACTAAAGGATTTTGCATAGCTAATTAACAATTTTGCTTTAACAACTCACACAGTAAAATACTTTATGCTCTGTAAAAATAATAATAATGAAAATAAAAATAAAGCGCCTGACTTTGGCTCAGGTCATGATCCCAGGGTCCGGGGATTAAGCCCCGAGTTGGGTTCCCTGCTCATTGGGAAGCCTCTTTCTCCCTCTCCCACTCCCCCTGCTTGTGTTCCCTCTCTCTCACTCTCTCTCTCTGTCAAATGAATAAATAAAATCTTAAAAAAAAAATCAAAGAAAGAAAAGACACCCCTTTCAGCAGATGGCTGCCACCTAGCTGATGAGCTGGCGGAGGGCAGGATCTCATTCTCCCGCAGACCATGTGGCAGAGTCCCTCAGTGCCAGGTGCAAACTGCCCAGCTAGATATGGTGAAGATTTGGTTCCACATTCCTCCTGCTGTGTCCTTTTACCTACTCTTCCCTGTACAGTTTAGGACTTTCCTGTCTCTGGGACTTTCCACCTACACAAAACAACTTCTTCATTCTCTATCAAATCCCTTTTCATTCTTTAAGACTCATTTCATCCTCTTCTCTGAAGACTGATTATCCCTGCAGTCAGAGCTCCCAGCATGATATTTACCCCCCTACACCTTTTTTTTTTTTTTTTTTTTTTTTTAATTAGTGCAAGAGAGCGCAGGGAGGGGAGGAACAGAGGGAGAGGGAATCTTAAGCAGGCTCCATGCCCAGTGTGGAGCCGACACAGGGCTCGATCTCACAACACCAAGATCATGACTCGAGCTGAAGTCAAGAGTCTGACACTTAACTGACTGATCCATCCAGAAGCCTCTATCGCTTTATTTTTAAATTATCATATTCTGGTTTGAATTTCTGACTGACATTTGCACATATTTCTTTCTTTCTCACCAAATTATAAAGTCAGTTGTTTCAGGATTTACATTTAATTCATATTGATAATCTTTACATGGCCTTTATTGAGGGCTAACCCATAATAGGTTCTTATTTGTTGGTTGGATAGAAATGAATGGACAACATTTCAAGGCAAAATATGGAAACTGAATAAAACACAGTAAAAGCTCTGTGAGACTTCTCTCCCATCCCTTCTGGGCAGGAACCTCAGCTTCGTTTGCTGAGACTACAGACACACAGTTCCAAAAAAGTGTGGTTCTAACATGTCAGGTGTAACAATTAGGAAGGCTGACTTTCACAAACAGTGGTTATAAAAGAGAACCTCCAAATGTTGGCATTGGCATTATGGATGGAATAAGCGTGTAATATTTATGCATTCCCTGGCTCTGTAGTAGGAAGCATCATACTCTTAATTTTCAAGATCCTATGAAATTGGACTCAACATCCATCCACCAGGGTTGGCAGACATAGAGAACTGACTTAAGCCAATTTGGATATTCCCAAGCCCTGGTTCTTATTGGTAGCGATCTCAGTCTTTAATAGTTCAGTTAGGTGACAGCCATAACCACACCCTCTTTTACTATTAAAGTGAGTTTCAGGCTGGATTCTGCCACACATATATTACCAAGCAGGTACAAAAACAGTCATGAAGTTATTTTGCAGGGTAAAATCCCAGATTTCTGATTTTTAAGATCTTTGAAGGCATCTTGTTTGAAAGTTTCACCAAAGGTGGATGTGACAGCATTTTATGGCCAGAGTCAGCTAACATGCGTGGTCTCCAAAAAGCATTACAGGACCAATGCCATATTGAAGTGTGTAGGTACAGACTACTGCACTCACTTGATCCTCAGTCCTTGTTTGTGCAAGGGCAGGTGTGGCTGTACAGATTTCTAGCTGGTCCATACACTCTGTTCACTATTGACTTCTCCAATGAATAATCCTTTCCAACATCCATTTTGCCAATTAACAAGCCTCTAGTATTCTGAGACAAAGACCATGGGAGTGTGGGTTTTTAATTAGAGTCTTTCAAATGCTAACAAACTAGTGTAGAGTTTATATTCTGGTTCAGATATTTCAAATGTCAGCTAACTACCCCTAGGGTTTAGAGTAAGACTAATGCATCCAGTCTGTGCTAAATTGTTTTAAAGCAATTTACAGACACTATGACAGCAGGTTACATGGGAAATCCAATCTCAGTCATGCAGTGGAAGTGAGGGGTGGGGACTGCAGAGGGAGGGATCCCCACCCCTCTGTTAAGATATTACTAGAACACTGAGGCTCATGAGATCCAGGAAAGTTGAGAAAGGGTCTCTGTTCTTGAGTCCATCCTGGTCATCACTGACATCAAGATGCTCATTAACCAAGCTGACCTTGCCCATCTGAAGGTCAGTGCTCATAGCACCTGCTCCATCTGTAGCAAACTTGGCCACACAGAAGTGTCTGGTCCCCAGGAATCATAGAGACATCCTGGCAGAGATCCTAGTACCTTTAAGATGCTACCTGAGAGCTTATCTTTCCAGAATCAAGGGTCAAGTACTTCTGGGATCCCGACCATTTCCTTCCTTCCCTCACAGCTTCTATCCCCTCCCCTCAGAGCAATCCAATTCTATGCTTCTGCCCAGGGTAGCATATCTGAGACCAGTGGTCAGGCACAAGATTCACATTCAAGGTTTTACATGTTTTTTTTTTTTTAAACATTTTATTTTTTATTTATTTTTTTAAATAATTTTTTAAATTTATTTTCAGCATAACAGTATTCATTGTTTTTGTACCACACACAGTGCTCCATGCAATCCGTGCCCTCTCCAATACCCACCACCTGGTTCCCCCAACCTCCCACCCCCCAACCTCTTCAAACCCTTCAGATTGTTTTTCAGAGTCCATAGTCTCTCATTGTTCACCTCCCCTTCCAATTTCCCCCAACTCCCTTCTCCTAACTCCCCATGTCCTCCATGCTATTTGTTATGCTCCACAAATAAGTGAAACCATATGATAATTGACTCTCTCTGCTTGACTTATTTCACTCAGCATAATCTCTTCCAGTCCCGTCCATGTTGCTACAAAAGTTGGGTATTCATCCTTCCTGATGGAGGCATAATACTCCATAGTGTATATGGACCACATCTTCCTTATCCATTCATCCATTGAAGGGCATCTTGGTTCTTTCCACAGTTTGGCGACCGTGGCCATTGCTGCTATAAACATTGGGGTACAGATGGCCCTTCTTTTCACTACATCTGTATCTTTGGGGTAAATACCCAGTAGTGCAATTTCAGGTTCATAGGGAAGTTCTATTTTTAATTTCTTGAGGAATCTCCACACTGTTCTCCAAAGAGGCGGCACCAACTTGCATTCCCACCAACAGTGTAAGAGGTTTCCCCTTTCTCCACATCCCCTCCAACACATGTTGTTTCCTGTCTTGCTAATTTTGGCCATTCTAACTGGTGTAAGGTGATATCTCAATGTGGTTTTAATTTGAATCTCCCTGATGGCTAGTGATGATGAACAGTACAGACAAAAGATTGATATCCAGGATCTATAAAGAACTCCTCAAACTCAACACACACAAAACAGATAATCATATCAAAAAATGGGCAGAAGATATGAACAGACACTTCTCCAATGAAGACATACAAATGGCTATCAGACACATGAAAAAAGGTTTTACATGTTTTGAATTCATTGACAGTGTGAGAAAATTTGGAAGATTTCACAATCAAAAAGAAAAATCTTTATCATTAAGAGTCTCTTATGGTTTGCTTCTCTCTTTTTCTCCCCCTTCCCTTATATTCGTCTGTTTTGTTTCCTAATTTCACATGTGAGTGAAATTATATGATATTTGTCTTTCTCTGACTTATTTTGCTTAGTATAATACACTGTAGCTCCATCCACATCATTGCAAATGGCAAGATTCATTCTTTTGATAACTGAGTAATATTCCATTTTACACACACACACACACACACACACATACACACAGACACCACATGTTCTTTATTCACTTATCAGTCAATGGACACTTGGGCTCTTTCCATGGTTTGGCTTTTGTTGATAATGTTGCTATAAACATCAATGTGCCCTTTCAAATCTGTATTTTTGTATCCTTTGGATAAATACCTAGTAGTGTAATTGCTGGGTCATAGGGCAGTTCTATTTCCAACTTTTTGAAGAACCTCCATACTATTTTCCAGAATGGCTGTACAAAGTTGTTCCCCACAACTGCGTTAAAAGGGCTCCCCTTTCTCTGCATCCTGGCCGACACCTTTTGTTTCCTATGTTGTTAATTTCAGCCATCCTGACAGGTGTGAGGTGGTATCTCATTGTGGTTTTGATTTGCATTTCCCTGATGATGAATGATATTGAGCATCTTTTCATGCATCTGTTAGCCGTCTGGATATTGTCTTTGGAAAAATGTCTTCTGCCCATGTCTTAACTGGATTATTTGTTCAAAAAGAATATCTTAATTTCTGGATTTTTTCCTCAAAGTTGAAAGTTCTGAAACATTAGACCACATGCCTCCATGACAGTGACCAGCTAGAGCCAAAAACTGGCTGCCTCCACTTAGATGGGGCACACGCTCTATAATTCACTATAGTCTTCACCAATCCCTACTGCTCCTTAGTGTTGGGGTTGACCATTCGTTGGCATTATTAATCACACTTGTTTTATTTCTTATGGTGAAGAGAGTGAAATACTTCTTGTACTTATATCTGTATTGAAATTTTTTTTTACATCTGGTCCACCTCACTAATACAAATGATCTTCCTGCTCCTGGTAGATTTGTATTTGAGATTTTTTGGCCCAGACTTTTGATAGGAAAAAAAACCTATCCCCTGGAGAAACAGAAGCCCAAACCTATAGGACACTAAGCTCTGGCTACCATCTTGGGCAGCGGTTCTCAACCAGGGGCAACTTTGCCCTCCAGATACATTCGGCACTGACATCTGGTGGGTAGTGGTCAGGGATGCTGCTAAACATCCCACAGTGCACACAGATAGTCCTAACAGCAAAGCATTACCTCACTCCAAATGTCACTAGTGACAAAGTTGAAAAACCATGTTCTAGGGAATGGGTTGGGGTAAGAAAGGAGGAGCAGAACATGCTTCTCAGTTATAGCTGGGAAATAATACCTTATTATTTTCTCAATCAGTAATCATATCACAAGTTGATAAGCTGCTTAGTCCAGGGACTTTTTTGTAGGGCAACTCTCATTTAAACACACAAATCTTGACATATTAATTAAAGAAAAATTAATTATTACCTAGTAGTAACACTTAGTCTTGAAAAAAGAAAAGCATTAACCAGACTGATCACTGCCTTCACTGAACCATTAGACTTGGCTCTCAATGACGACTGATCATTTCAAGAAATCAAATTTGCATTAAAAAATGGTGATTGGGGGACACCTGGGTGGCTCAGTGGGTTAAACCTCTGCCTTCGGCTCAGGTCATGATCTCAGGGTCCTGGGATCAAGCCCCGCATCGGGTTCTCTGCTCAGTGGGGAGCCTGCTTCCTCCTCTCTCTCTCTCTCTCTCTCTCTATCTCTCTGCCTGCTTTTCCACCTACTTGAGATTGAAATAAAATAATAGCTTTTAAAAAATGGTGATTGGTAATGATTTGCTACCACTGACGATAAACAAAGTAATGGGATATATATTATAATGAAATATTCAACTTTAATGGGATTTTAAGTATGAATGGGTAATATAAAATTACAATAATTTTAATTCACTGAAATTGGTTAGATCTCAGGAAAGCATTTGTATTATAGGAATTATATAGTTATTTCTAGCTCTTATTTATTAATCACAGAGTTTCTTGTTTTCTAAACAAGTATGTAAAAACAGATGTATTTTGACATATAAATTTGGTCCTTATAAATATAAGTTTTATGTGTTAAATTTAAATAAGTATGTTCAAAGATAAACTCAAAATGGATGAAAGACCTCAGCGTGAGACAGGAATCCATCAAAATTCTAGAGGAGAACATGGGCAGTAACCTCTTCGACATCAGCCACAGCAACTTCTTTCAAGACATATCTCCAAAGGCAAAGGAAACAAAAGTGAAAATGAACTTTTGGGACTTCATCAAGATAAAAATCTTCTGCACAGCAAAGGAAACAGTCTTCAAAACAAAGAGGCAACCCACGGAATGGGAGAAGATATTCACAAATGACACTACAGACAAAGGGCTGATATCCAAGATCAATAAAGAACTTCTCAAACTCAACACCCCAAAAACAGATAATCATGTCAAAAAGTGGGCAGAGGACATGAACAGATGCTTCTCCAATGAAGACATACAAATGGCTAGCAGACACATGATAAAAATGTTCATCATCATTAGCCATCAGGGAGATTCAAATCAAAACCACATTGAGATACCACTTTACACCAGTTAAAATGGCAAAGATTAACAAGGCAGGAAACAACAAATGTTGGAGAGGGTGTGGAGAAAGGGGAACCCTCTTACACTGTTGGTGGGAATGCAAACTGGTGCAGCCACTTTGGAAAACAGTGTGGAAATTTCTCAAAAAATTAAAAATAGAGCTACTTTATGACCCAGCAATTGCACTACTGGGTATTTACCCCAAAGATACAGATGTAGTGAAAAGAAGGATCATATGTACCCCAGTGTTCATAGCAGCAATGTCCACAATCACCAAACTGTGGAAAGAGCCAAGATGCCCTTCAGCAGACAAATGGATAAAGATGTGGTCCATATACACAATGGAATATTATTCAGCCATCAAAAAGAATGAATACTCAACTTTTGCATCAATACAGATGGGACTGGAGGAAATTATGCTGACTGAAATAAGTCAAGCAGAAAAAGTCAATTATCATATGGTTTCACTTACTTGTGTAACATAAGGAATAACATGGAGGACATTAGGAGAAGGAAAGGAAAAGTGAAGGGGGGGATCAGAGGGGGAGACAAACCATGAGAGACTGTGGACTCCCAAGAAACAAACTGAGGGTTTTAGAGAGGACGGGGGTGGGGGGATGGGTGAGCCTGGTGGTGGGTATTAAGGAGGGCATGTATTGCGTTGAGCACTGGGTGTTGCACATAAACAATGAAACTTGGAACACTGAATCAAAAACTAATGATAAATTTTATGGTGACTAACATAACACAATAAAAAAATTAAAAAAGATAAATAAGGGCGCCTGGGTGGCTCAGTTGGTTAAGCAACTGCCTTCGGCTCAGGTCATGATCCTGGAGTCCTGGGATCGAGTCCCACATCAGGCTCCTTGCTCGGCGGGGAGTCTGCTTCTCCTGCTGACCTCTCTACTCTCATGCTCTCTCTCTCTCTCAAATAAATAAATAAAATCTTTAAAAAAAAAAAAAAGATAAATAAGTGTGTTCAGTTAAGTAAACTATTAATAAATTAAAAAGGGAGAAATGTAAATAATAACTGAAAGAGATATTTCCAGCAAATGTAGCAATGTCAGAATAAATGCATAGTTTCTCAAGATGACCAGCTTGAAAGGGGCAATAAATATTTGTTTTAATGTGTAAATTTTGAATCCTCTGTCAGTTTATAAGAACAGCTTCCGAATTCCATAAAAAGTTTAACTGAAAGAACGAATTCATTACATTCTACAGAAATAGATTTAATGACACCTCTGCTTTTCACAATAGTTAATAGCTCTCACAGTGCTTTCATGTAGATTGCTTCACTTAATGATTAGGCGGTTTCAGGTAGGCACCATTTTTCTATCAGTAGATGTACGTAAGAGTCAGCTCAGAGAGGCCCAAAGCCATGCTGACCTCAGTGGTAAGCTTGGAGGTGGGGATTAGGAGAATTGCTAACCTTTTTAGTTTGCTAACTTAAAAATATATTTTTGGGACACCTGGGTGTCTCAGTCAGTTGAGGTACTGACTCTTGATTTCAGCTAAGGTCATGATCTCAGGGTCTTGAGATTGATCCCCTGTATCAGGAGCCTAATTATTAGTGATATTGAGCATCTCTTCATGTGCTTATTGGCCATTCATATATTTTCTTTGGATAAATGTTTATTCAAGCCCTTTGCCCATTTCTGAATTGGGTTGTTTGTTGTTTTGTTGTTGAATTTTAGCTCTTTATATATTTTGCACATCAGGGATGTGATTTACAAAGATCTTCTTCCATTCGGTGGATTGCCTTTTTTTTTTCCCTAGTAGACTGCTTTTTTACTCTGTTGACAGTGTCTTTTGATGCACAAAAATTTTAATTTTCATGAAGTCCAATTTGTCTAATTTTTCTTTTGTTACCTATGCTGTTAGTGTCATATCCAATAAACCAAATCCAGTGTAGTGAAGTTTTTGTCCTATGCTTTCTACTAAGAGTTTTATTGTTTTAGATCTTATATTTAGGTACTTGATCCATTTTGAGTTAATTTTTGCATATGATATAAGGTAAAGGTTCAACTTCATTCTTTTGCATGTGGATATATAGTTTTTCCAGCACTATTTGTTGAAAAGACCATCTTTTCCCCACTGAATAGTCTTGGCACCCTTGTCAAAAATCATTTGACCTTCTATCTGAGGTTTGTTCTGGTTCTCTGTTTTATTCCATTGGTCTATATGTCTGCCTTCCTGCCAATATCAGTGTTTTGATTACTGTAGCTTTGTAGTAAGTTTTGAAATCAGGAAATGTGCCCTTCAGTTTTGTCCGTTTTCAAGATAGTTTTGGATATTCAGGGTTTTTTGTTTTTGTTTGTTTGTCTGCTTTTTGAGAGAGAGAGAGAAAGAGAGAGAGAGAGCCGGGGCAGAAGGAGAGGGAGAGAATTTTTTAAAAACACTTTTAAATTTAAATTCAATTAATTAACATATAATATATTATTGGTTTCAGAGGTATAGGTCTGTGATTCATCAGTCTTATATAATAACCAGTGTTCATTATATCACATGCCCTCCTTAATATCCATCACCCAGCTGGGAGAGAGAATTTTAAGGAGGCTTTACACCCAGTGCAGAGACTGATGCAAGGCTCCATCTCATGACCCTGAGATCATGACCTGAGCTGAAATCAAGAGTCAGATGCTTAACTGACTGAGCCACCAAGGTGCCCCATTTAGGTTTTTTTTTTAAAGATTTTTATTTATTTATTTGACAGACAGAAATCACAAGTAGGCAGAGAAGATTGGAGGAAGCAAGCTCCCTGCCAAGCAGAGAGCCCGATGCGGGGCTCGATCCTGGGATCATGACCTGAGCCGAAGGCAGAGGCTTTAACCCACTGAGCTACCCAGGCGCCCGCCCCCATTTAGGGTTTTTTGAGAGTCTATATGAACTTTAGGATGCATTTTTCTGTTTTTGCAGAAACATCATAGGTATTTTGATAGAAATTACATAGAATCTATAGATTACATTGGGTCATATTGACATTTTAACAATATTAAGTCTTCTAATCCATGATCATGGATGTGTCTCCATTTATTTATATCTTTTTACATTTCTTTTAGCATTGTTTTGTACTTTTCAGTGTACAAGTCTTTCACCTTCTTGGTTAAATTAATTTCTAAGATTTTATTCTTTTTGATGCTATCATAAATGAAGTTTTTTTATAATCCTTTTCAGATGATTCATTGTTCATATGTAGAAATGCAATTGACTTTTGTGTGTTAACTTAGTATCCTGTTACTTTGCTAATTTTATTTCAATTAAATTCATTATTTCTAACATTTTTTTATGGAATATTTAGGGTTTTACACATGATATCATCTATGAATAGACATACTTTTACTTCTCCTTTCCCAATTTGGATGTCTTTTATGATTTTTTTCTTGCCTAATTGCTGTGGGTAGAATTTCCAGTACTCTGTTGAATGGAAGTGGTTAAAGGAGATATTCTTGCTTTGTTCCTGATTTTACAGAAAAAGCTTTCAGTCATTCACCAATGAGTATGATGTTCATTGTGTTTTCATATTTGACTTGTATTATATTGAGATATTTTCCTTGATCCCTAGTTCGTTGGAATGCAAGGATGTTTCTACATATAGAAATCGATTAATGTAATATGCTCTATCAGCAGAATGAAGAGTGAAATAAGTCAACAGAGAAACTCAATTATCATATGGTTTCACTTACTTGTGGAATATAAGGAATAGCATGGAGGACATTAGGAGAAGGAAGGGAAAAATGAAGGGGGGAGGAAACAGAGGGGGAGATGAACCATGAGCAACTGTGGACTCCAGGATACAAACTGACGGTTTTAGAGGGGAGGGGGTTCAGGGGGATGAGTTGGCCTGGTGATGGGTATTAAGGAGGGCACATATTTCATGGAGCACTGGGTATTATATGTAAACAATGAATCTTGGAACACTACATCAAAAACTAATGATGTACTGTATGGTGACTAACATAATTAAAAAAAAACAAAACAGTTGAGAAAAAAAAGAACAGAATGAAGAAAATACCCCATACGACCATCTCAATTGATGCAGAAAGGAATTTGGCAAAATTCAACACCCTTTATGATGAAAGTACTCAACAAACTAGAAATAGTTTGTAACTACTCTAGAACTCTGGAGTCTTTAATTTTCCCAAGTAAGAACATTAAAACAAACTTTAAAACAAACAATGGGCATTTTAGCATAAGAGTCATTTGTGTTGGACGAATTCTTATTCATTCATTCAATAGACAGTTAATCAATAGATAGCACCTACTGTGTTCCAGGAACTGTGCTAGATATTGAGAGTACAATGGTGAATGAATAGGATGGATATGTTTCCTGCTCTCTTGGAACATGAGTCTGATGGGAAATATCGACCTATTTAAAAAAAAGTCACATAAAGCAAACAAGTTTATGAAATAATCTCAAGCCATTTAAGTGCTATGATGCAAATAAACCAAGAGCAGAGAGTTAGTTGACTTACCAATACACCATTGTTAGGGAAGCAAGTCAATGAAATGAATGAAAAATGGAGCTGGTGGATACATAAGTGTCTCTTATTATGTTTTGTACTCCATATGTTTCAAATATTTCATGATTTGGTAATGATTTTTAAAAAATTTAAGTAAAATATAGAGGGATTCTACAGCTTATCTGTTTGCCTTTTTCATTTTAGCCCAAACTCAGATTGTGCACCATTTTAGAAATTTGTTGTGTGAGAGGTGGTTTCCAGCTCTACCTACACATCGGAATCCCCTGGAGCACTTGTTAAAAATACAGATTCACTAGCCCCATGCCCAGAGATTCCAATTCAGTAGGTTAGGGAAAGGGTTCTGGAAGCTTTTTTTTTTTTTTTTAAAGATTTTATTTATATTTGACAGACAGAGATCACAAGTAGGCAGAGAGGCAGGCAGAGAGAGAGAGAGATGGGGAAGCAGGCTCCCTGCCAAGCAGAGAGCCTGATGCGGGACTCGATCCCAGGACCCTGAGATCATGACCTGAGCCGAAGGCAGAGGCTTAACCCACTGAGCCACCCAGGTGCCCCTGGAAGCTGTTTTTAATAAACACCCAAAATGATTCTCATGTAGCCATGTAGAATTCTCATTTGGGAATCACTGGGGCAAAGAAAGGAGCATTGGTAGTTGTGCACCTAGAAAGATGCACATATTTTTTTTTAAAGATTTTATTTATTTATTTGACAGACAGAGATCACAAGTAGGCAGAGAGGCAGGCAGAGAGAGAGAGGGAGGGAGGAAGAAGCAGGCTTCTCGCTGAGCAGTGAGCCTGATGCAGGGCTCGATCCCAGCACCCTGAGATCATGACCCGAGCCGAAGGCAGAGGCTTTAACCCACTGAGCCACCCAGGCGCCCCAAGACGCACATATTTTTTAAAGAGCTTGCTGTTTAAGAGAAGACAAGAAGATAATTTTTGTGAAAAGGAAAAATTTTTGTAACATGAAAAATTAGGTTATCAGTTCTATGCATCCAAATATGTATGCACTGTATTTGCTTCAAAGAGGGCACATACAAAAAGAAATTTTTCTAGGAGCATTTCTCCAACAGTGCAAGTTAGTCCCTATAATGGATAGCCTATCCATTAATTTAATCTTAAAACCTGTTTGGATGTGTTGAAGTAATTCTTTAGTTAGTATCTTTGGTCAGGTCACAGAGACCTATGAAGTTAAGGTCACAAACTCATCTCTGGACGCACCAATGAACTATGTTGTTTCTCTGGTCATGCCCAGTCCAAGTGCCCTACAGACACCAAGCCCTTGCAAGCCTCACTCTGATGGTGGCATCATGGTGTTCTGTCTACTGGGTTTTCTAGATATTACCTTTCTGGGCTCCAACAGTGCCCATGCTCTTTTTCCCCACAGTCCCAAATGTGTTTCCTCCCACAACCCTATGCCTTGACAACAAGAAGAAACCTAGAGAAACTTCCAAAGGACTTTGCCAATACTTGGCAATCAAAAGGGTAAATGTCAACCACGACTACAACAGTCCTTATAAACTCAAATTTTAAATGATTGTGCTATTTTAACGCTGTCACTTATTGTTTTGTTTTGTTTCTAATTAGTGTTTTTCTGTTGCCTTTTCTCCCCTCTCCTTCTTCTATACCAGGAAGCTGAGCAGAGCAGCCTGTCAGGAAGCGCTGCTTCCTGCTTGAGTCCTCTTGGTGAGGAGAGTCCTGTTCCCAAATGTCTGAGTGCGTTTGAGCCCCCAAAGGATAGCCCATATGCGAGTGACTGCCTGGTAATTGAGCTAGCAGATGCTCCCCAGCTCGGGAAGAACAGCTGCCCTGGGCTTTGTCACTTTGTTGAGAGGCAGCTGTATGTTTGCTGGCCCTTCCTGTCTGGTGAGGGAGGGAAGGAAGGAAGGAGCAACTGTTCTTTTTCCCTCCAATTGCACCCAAATCTGTAATACACAGGGCTTTCTCCCAGAGTGACTCAATTTCAGGTGTCAAATACACTTATTTAATGCTGTCTATTGATTTTAATTAGTTAGACAAATGATGGTGGAAAGACACATAATTCTCTAATCAATAAAATTGATTAAAAATGTAATAGTCTAGACTATTAAGTAGGTGTTTATCAAATGGCAGCCTTGATGTCTGTATCTGCAAAATGGAAATAATATTACATGACTTCTAAGTTTGTTATAAAGATTAAATAAAACATTATACAAAGGCATCTAACACAGTCTGGCACCTAGTAGGTATTCAGTAATAATAACTCATGCACAATGCTACCTATAGACAGTGTTTTACACATCTCACTTTATTTAATCTTTATAAGAACTCTGTGAGGCAAGTAGTGTTAAGATCCCCATATTACAGATGAAGAAACTAAGGCACAGAGAGGTTAAAGAAGCTTGTCCAAGGTGCGGGGTGGGGAGCAGTAGAGAGAGAGAGGGAGAGAGAGCATCTTAAGCAGGCTCCATGCCCAGCATGGAGTCTGACTTGGAGCTCAATCCCAGGCCCCGAGATCATGACCTGAGCCAAAATCAGGAGCTGGACGCTCAACCAACCAAATCCCCCAGGGGCTCTCCACTTTGAACTTTTAATACATGTTTGCTTTCCAACCACCCTGCCCATGACTACAAAATGCAAATTTTTAGGACTTTTCAGGACACAAAAAAGCAAATGCTTGCTCAGACATCATGACACACACTATAAACTGAATAATATGTCACAGGGGCATCAGGGACTTGAGTTATTTTGGCTACTGTGTATCTTATTAAGTCAAATGGCCAAGGTCAAAAAGACATGTGGCTCTTGTTTTCCTATTCTGGGACCTTGGATTCTGCACCTTTCCCTTCCCTTTCCCCTCCTCCATCTTGGTTTCAGACAGCCACCTTGCAAAACATATCCTTTAGTCACAAAAAAATACAGGATCAGAATGTGTGGATGAATCCATTCAGACTCATCACTGCTAGAGACATCTTTATAGACAAAGAATACATTATAGTAAAAAAATGGGACCCTTTCCTGACCTCTACCTCTGCTTATAAAAAAGGGTTTCAGAAAAATCTGTTCTGCTCACATCATCTTTTGGTTTCCTTGTTTTTTTTCTTGTGTGTGTGTGTGTGTGTGTGTGTTTCCTGTGACTGCCCTTCTATCATAACTTTTGTTTGGGGCATTTGGCATTTGTCTATGATTTATGAAACACTGAAGAAAACTCTGGCACTTATTTCAGGGTTACTTAATAACTATTAAAATCAAGTGGAGTTAAAACAGGATTTAGGAACTCAAAAAATAAAGCACAACATCTGGCTATCCCTGCCTATTTCCAAAATTATGTCTCATGAAAATTCGTTCTCTCATAAAATGTCATTATAGCAAATTATCCCAATAAAGACCCACTCTTGGGAGAGAGCTGAAACAAGGCATGCCAAATTTTGGCAAAGCTGGATCTATATCAGGCAGCTATACACTTCTAAAATTTTATTGTGAAAATAATCCCATAGCCCCAATGTACTGGTATAAAATAATAACAAACACACAGTCCTCATAACAACTGGTTAATGTCTAAGCATGCTGAGTGTTGCATAGGAAAGAAAGTGGATCTAATGGAAAATTCTGATTAATGCCAATTTTGAGTCTAATAAAGTTCCTTTGCTAGCTGCCTAAGTTATTAAAGTTTAAACTTAACCTATGAGCCTTTGGTTTTGGAGAAAACACTTCTATGTGGCCTTTTTGAAAATACTGACTCTGAATAGCTGCTTTTTGAAGTCTTCTACCTCCCCAAAGTCTTGGTTTTCTAGCCTGTGCTGTCGTGGCCATTTGTCCTAACTTCTTGTTGGCTCTTGAAGCTGTATTGTGGTGTGCTTTTTCTTCACCATTATGATGAGACTGGATTTTTTTTCCTTTTTTTTTTCTTTGAGACTGGATTTTTTTAAGTGCTCAGACCCATCTGCTCTGAAATGGCCTAATGGATGTTATGGGGAATGACTCCATTGCTTCAAAATGCTTTAATAAGTATTTCCCTTGTAGGATCTAGGAGAACTCTTAATCTTTTTTTAAGATTTTATTTATTTATTCATGAAAGACAGGGGGTGGAGAGAGAGAGAGGCAGAGAGAGAAGTAGTCTCTTCACTGAGCAGGGAGCCCAGTGTGGGACTCGATTTTTACATGGGATCCCAGGACCATGACTCTTAATGATCATGTTTTATTGTTGGTCAATAACTAAGTGAACAAGAGCAACACAAAACTCTGTGAAAGTAAAGGAAGAAGCTAAAGTAAGCACAGATTTAAATTTTTAAAATCCATTATGTGTAGTTGATCTCACACCAAAATGATTTGCCAGAAATTCTTTTAGGAATGGGAAAGAATATATTTTAACTTTTAAATCATGTTCGTGGATGTTTCAAAGAACTGTTCCCAGATGGGAATCAAGAAGAACCCTTTCTCCTGTATCCTTAGAGCTCAAAAACTATCCTCTCTTTGTACAAGATCCTAACTCTCAGTGACATGGTCGGGCGGGGTGTGGAAGAGACCACGACAAAACAGGATCTAAGTGGTCCAACAGGCATATCTTAACTGAACCCTTCTTATCAGGGAGCATCCCTGCGAGTCAATAAGCTTTACTTACATCTTGGAAGAAAGTCAGTATTTCTCCTGCTCTATGTAGGAGAAAAAAAAAATCTGAACAAGGCCTTGGGAGATTGCCTATGAATAAAATAAACTCTCGTTAGTACATAAAGTCAATGCCATGTACTTGAGCTGCCCCTTAAAGGACTCCCTGGTTCTTGGCACTGCTCTGGATCATTCAAACTACAGTGTAAGTGTTGGAAAAAATGGTCATTGGTGTTAGTTAGATAAAGGTTCAGCCCCATCTCAGATATTGCTCACTGTGTGGGTTGGGCAAGTCTCTTCCTATCAGCAAGCTCAGTGTCCTCTTCTGTATGGCCAGGGTGATAGTGTCATACAAAGCTCACAGGACAGCTGTGACAGTTCCATGAGAAACAACATGAGGAAGCACCAAAAAATATCATTCTCCTCCCGATACTCTTCCATCTGAACAAGTGAGGTGATAGTGTGTTTGGAGTCCCGGTGCAATGATGTCGGTCAACAAAAGGGTTAAACTGGCATCATTAATGTCCATGCCAATATTTGCTGTGCCACTGTACAGCAGTATTACCTCCTCTTGCCAAATTTACCACAGAGGCAAATGTCAGGCCCAGGTTGAATGTCTATTCCTGAACCCACAGTAGGCTAGATATGGTCAAAACCATATTCCGGTTGGCCTCTGCCTCTGTCTCCCACCCTGGCTGAGCACAGTTGGGGAACTAGGTTAGAGTTCTATGACCAATCTGCTTCATCTTTCAGCTAACCTGCGTGGCTGGCCATGCTGAGTGAAGAGCCTTTCTCTTCACTACCAAGTTCTCATCCCTGGGGACTAGAGGGGATGTCAGTCTGGGATCCATGAGGAGGAAGCTGGGAGGACAGAGCTGCAGGAAGGGGAGGCTGGTGGTCCTGCCACAGGACCTCCAGCGTGCTCGTCATGTGCTACACACCTGGCCCAAGGCTTTACTGACATATCTCAAGTCACTCTCTTAAAAACCCTATGAGGAAGGTGGGATCAGTCCCTCCTGGCTCAGAAAGCTAGAACATATTTTTCCCCCACTGTCACATAGCAAGTAAATGGCAGAACTGGGCTTAAATCTACATTGGCCGATTCCAGGGGTCAGCACTCCTAAGAACTCAACAACTGGAGGAATCCAGAAGTACCACGTGAAAGATGTTCCTAGGTCTCTCCTCTGCTATACTCTTGGGCTGCCGTCTCAGTGTGTATCTACCAGAGTACTCTGCACATTGTATTTTTATTATTTGTTCATACTTTGTCTCAGAGCCATCTTACTGATCTTTGTACAACCAGAATCTAGAGGCCCAATACTACAGGTCTTTGAACAGTGTTATGCAAATATCGCCTTTTCTTTCGGGTTAAAGAGAAGCAGACTGGAAGATAGAAATCACGGCAGCCCTATTGCTGTCCCCCGATGTTCTGAGAAAGAGTGACATTCAAGGGCCTGTCTAGAAAATACAAGTGGAAAAGAAATGTCCTGGGGCCTGCATTCCTGAGTCATGCTGTGGGCAACTTTTAGCATGAGCTTAGTGGAAGAAGACAAAGATACCAGAGTGCCAGCCATAGTCATCTCTCTGATAAGAAGCCTGCTTTATAACCAATGAAGATAAGCATGTATAAAAGTTAAGTTTTAAAAATTAAATTATTGATTAGGGCTCCCATCATTTTCTGTTCATTCCTTCCTAATTAGTGGGAGGGCTTGAAAATTCTGCCAATGTTTCCTAAGTTGTCTCCACAGCTGAAATGAAGTGGGAATTTGATAAAGTTTTCTGAGTAACTTGAAGAGAGAGGCCAAGAATATCTTCTAGGAAATAAAGTCTAGGTTTGGGAGCCTGAGCTTTCTGGAGAGGAAAATCTGTCAGTTATGGCATGATAGCTACATCACACTCAACACACACACACACACACACACACACACACACACACCCTTTTCTTTTCTATAAGCAATACTGTATAACATAGTACTATGTATCTATAGTAATTACTATTATGTATAGTAATATCACTATAAGAATAATACAGTAATATACGGTAATAGAGCCACAGTGCTATAGAGTAGTATCTGTTCATTGTAGAAATTTTGAAAAGTCCAGGGGATAAAGGAAAAACAATCATCTAGATTTTCACTCTCCTGAGGAAGGCACTGCTATCAATTGGGGAATTTCCTTCCAGTTTTAGTGTATATATTATAACTAAATATGGATCGTACTGTAGACATTGCCTTTAGACAGACTACACAATATTTAAAGATTTTATTTATTCATTTGCCAGAGAGAAAGAGAGAGAGAGCAAGGAAGCATAAGCCAGGGGAGCTGCAGGCAGAGAAGTAGGCTCCCTGCTGAGCAAGGAGCTCGTTGCGGGGACTCGATCCTAGGACTCGGAGATCATGACCTGAGCTGAAGGCAGATGCTTAACCGACTGAGCCAACCAGGCATCCCAAGACTACACAATATTTAAAAGATGCCACTCTGGGTGTCCAGAGCTCTTTATTGACGTGATACAGATGTGGTACGAAACTAACTGGTGAGCTCCAGCTTTGGGAGTTTGGGCATGGGGAAGAGAAAGTTTAAGTGAGCCAGTCAACAGCCTTAATTCCAGCCTGAACGAAAACTTTCCTGGGTGACTTCACAGCAGTGCTGTAACTCCAGCTCCTAGACAATGATCTCTGGCTCCTGCTGGAAAGGACAAGGGCTGACCCAACAAAGTATAGAAAACTCCAGGGAATATATAATGACAGATGTTTTAGCTAATACCAATCCACAGGAAAATTGGATTCCTTCCCAACAGATGCTCAAATGAAGGCTACAGTGCACTTCAGAGAGACACAGTCTTTCAGCACAGAGGGCTGTACTGAGAAAAATGAAATGTCATGGGGTTTGGAACTTAGCTATAAAATGTACACTGTTGATAATGGTTTCTCCCTACACTTTAAAGACATAAGTTTGTTCAGAGAAGGGGCTGGACTAGTTTATTAAGTGCAAGATCGAGAGCCAGAAGCTCAGATCAGGCCTCTCCTGCTGGCTTAGCATGCCGTCCTCATGTGGTCATTTCTCAATCTCTTTTCCGGAAAAGCTTTAAGGTTGACAAAGTGATCATTTGTGGGTGGCTTGTTTCTGGGAGAGTAAAGTTTTGGGGTTCAGTCTCTTATTGCATGAGTTCCTCAAGGCTATTTCCAGATAGCATGTGGTTTTGCACTAACACAGATGAAGTTCGTGGCTGAGCACTATGGGGAAGGTTTTGGCCAAGGCATTGGTCATAAGACTGTTAAGGCTCAGCTAAGCAATGCTCAGCTTTCTGAAACTTTCTCTGAGAAATGTGTGCTTAGTGTTGGCTCAGGAAAGCTTTGCATAAAGAGAAAGGCCATTATAGCACCAGCCCCCAAAGCAGACCCTATTAGAAAGGGAGAGGAAGAGGCTGCGGTCTCACCATCTCCTGGATACTGGCCATTGGAGACCTCGGATTCTCCTTTCCCAAGTTGGGCTTGAAGCAATGTCCACAAATGAACAAAGAAAATCATCTGCTCTGAGCCAGCGTTTCGGTCTGTTACAGATGATAAAAAATGTGCTTGAGGTTTGGAGTTGGGGAAATGTGTTTCTGTTCACTCAGCTCCCATTATAACCACATCTGTTATCAGTACAGTAGGCGGTGTTCATATTAATAGGCACCACTTTCTGAAACCCATGGTTCTCCTCTGTGATGTTTTGGCTGAAAGAATTAAACAGAGAGGGCTGAGAAAAACCAACTCTCTGAGCTGGTAATACTGCCCCTTGGATTCTTCTGGAAGACTTTAATTCTGGGTCTTGCTTGATTTATATTCTCATCATTGAAGAGCCTAATCTAAGAGTGAATCTGGATAAAAAGCTGTCCAGCCTTTAGTTCCTGGCTTCTTGAACATGCTACCAGGTTTGATCAATTCAAAATGTCCCCCCTCTCTACCATTTATCTTCACAGATGGGCTTAGGTTTTCTTTGACATTCCCTCAACTATTCTATGGCTACATGGTTTACAATAATAGGATCATCCAGCATTACAGTAGGACATGACCTTAGGGATCTCCCAGACTAGAAACTCCCAGAAACTCGACTTGTGGCAGGAGGTGACTCTGAGATCACCAGGGGAGGGGAACATGAGAAGAAACCAAGAATATACCTCTGACATACCACACACACACACACACACACACACACACACGCCTGCACCTAAATCCACCACTCAACATTTCATTAGAACAAAGGGTGATGTGGCTAAATAAAGTTTGAAACCCTCAGTATATTTTACCTCCTAATTTTACTGGTTAAGAAATAAATTCCCAGAGAGGTTAGTTGACCTACCTAGAACACTTGGTTATTTTGTGACAAAGCCAAGAGCAGAACCCAAGCTTTCTTCCAAGCTTCCATCCATCCATTCACAAACGTTTCCCATCCCAGTCATTGCACTAATTGCTATATCCAAAAAGACTTATTTAACAATTTAAACCTATCATATTTATCTGAAAAATTTTTCTGTGAATTTGAGCATCAAGTTACATAATAACTTATCTTGCAGTGACTTTGTTAAAGGCCTTTCCTCATGAAATATCACATTTCTTCTGATTGCACTGAGGAATTTGTGGTAAAGTCATATTACCATTTAAAGTATGTGGAATACATTAACATTTGCAAGTTCCATTTGTTTTAAAAGCATCTTTGTAGTTTGTGTCAGCAGGCTCATAGTTGGCACATATTTAACTGTATAATACCACTGCGTATTAAGTTTCTTTCAATGAAGGCAACATTTTCAAAATGAACCATTTTTTATGAATACACTTTGTATAGTCATGATATGCAGTACACTAACCACATTATTTTATAACCATCTACTCATGTGTCTGCTTCTCCCAACAGACTATGGGCTGCTTGAGGGCCACGATGGCCTCACTCATCTCTGTATCCCCACAAGAACTCAGAATGGGTTCTCGATAAATGTTGGGGGTGAGGGGTTGAATCATGCACAACACCTCTCTACTTATTTTTTTTCTGACAAGGAAAACTTTATGAAAGATCGTATCCCCTGTTGAAACCAATCCTCCTAAAGTGCAATACAGTATCACTGGTCTTGAACAAAAGAGTCTTATGATTAGCTTTTTTAGATTGAGACCAACGTGGGGTGCCTGGGTAGCTCAGTTGGTTAAGTATCCAACTCTTGGTTTCAGATCAGGTCATGATCTCAGAGTTGTGGGATTGAGCCCCTCATTGGGTGCTCAGCTTGGAGTCTGCTTGTCCCTCTCCCTCTGCTCCTCCCCCTACTCCTTTTCTCTCTCTAATAAAGAAATAAATCTTAAAACATAAAAACAAATATAGATAGCAACCAACTTTCTGAAAGAAATTTGTTTAAGTTTTGAGGGAGATGGAAGAAAGTACAAAAGGGTTCTCTACTATCCTTCCTCTTTTCTCTAAGTATTTTGACTGCAAAAAAGAAAATCTAGCAGTCTATTCTTTCAAAACTTATCTTCTCTAGGGAAGCTATGATACATATGTACCACTCTTTTAGGATGGACATTCTCAAGCATGCAGAGAAGTTGAGATAACATCCTGTACCATCAAGCAAATTCAATAATTATCAAGTTTTTACCACTCTCATTTCATCTATCCCACATCCTCTATTTAATTTTTTTTTTTTTTTAATTTGACAGACAGAGATCACAAGTAGGCAGAGGCAGGCAGAGAGAGGAGGAAGCAGGCTCCCCGCTGAGCAGAGAGCCCGATGCAGGGCTCGATCCCAGGATCCTGGGATCATGACCTGAGCTGAAGGCAGAGGCTTTAACCCACTGAGCCACCCAGGCGCCCCCCACATCCACTATTTAAAACTATGTTAAATTAACCTGACAGGATATTAAAACTACTACTATGTGAATTATGACCATATTGGCAATGTTTATATGAAATAACATTTAATGATAACCATTCAAGTAACAAGTAGACATTGACCATAACTATATAAAATAAGTTTAACAAAGATAGGAAGAAAACCTGGAATGTTACAAATTGTTCATGTTTGGTATCTTTGTTCAAAGTCTTATTTTAAAATATCTCTTGTAAAAGCATTCTAATGTTTCATACTCATTATAATATGAAAAGTTTTCCAACTGTCTGTTGCTCCAAAATTTCTATTTGCCCCTAATGGCCATTCTCTTCTTCCTCACTAACAGAACTGCCAATTTTCACCTGGGGAAAAGGCTATCTGGAATACAGACTGCATTTCCCTGCTCCTTTATTGATAGATATGGACATGTGATTAAGTTCTGGCCAGTGAGATGTAAGTGAAGACATCATATATAAATTTAAGATGTCCTTAAATGCTATTTGTCCCTTCCTCCTCCCTGTTGGTTGTAATGCGGATATGATGGCTGGCATTTAAGCAGCCATCTTGGATCATGTGGTACTCTATACCAAGAATAGGAGGGCAGTGAGAGGGCTAGATCCCTAATTGCCTTTATGACGATATCAGTTCTGGACTACCTCCTCCAGACTTCTTTCATGTGAAAGAGAAATAAATTTCTATTTTATTTCTTAGGCTTTCAGTCTTTAAACTTTTTTATTTAAAGAAAAATACTGCTAATACACTTATTGGTGGTTAATTTCCTCATTTCGTTCTGCACACAGAACCTTGACTGTAGTAATTTCTAGTATCTTCTATTTGATTTTCAAAAGAAACAATTTATTTTTAACTGTATCATTAAAAAATACCTAACAAATCTGATGAAGTCTCTTAAAATGTAAACTCAGGTTAAGGACTAACAGCATCCTAAACCATTTGTCCTTGCAAACAGATACACAGAAAAGCCATCTGGTAGATCATGTCTTTCTGGGTCATTTGACATCACGAAAAACCTTTCCCGTTAGTAGCATTATGTGAAAATATAGTTGTGCTTCCAAGATTCAGCCAGAGTCCTTGTGTTAGTCTGCTCGGGCTGCCATAACAAAATGCCATAGTCAGGGTGGCTTAAGCAGCAGACTCTTTTTTTTCTCCCCCACAGTTGTAAAGTCTAGATGTAAAGTTGTAAAGTCCAAGATCATGGTGTCAGAAAATTCAGTTTTGCTGAGAGCTACCTTCCTGACTTTATAGACAGTTGTCTTCTTGCTGTGTGCTAGGGGCAGGAGGAGTGTGGGTGGGAGGAAGTCCTCCAGTGTCTCTTCTTAAAAGGACATTAATCCTATCAGATTAGAGCCCGATCTTATGATCTCATTTAACATGCATTACTTCCTTAGAGGCCCATCTCCAAAGACAGCCGCATGGGGGTCAGGATTTTAACATAAAAAATTGGTGTGAGGTGGGGGGCGGGGGAGGAGGACACAAATATTCAGTCCAAAATGCTCTTTTCTTTCTTTTAGATTTATTTGCGAGAAAGAGAGAGAGCGAGCGAGAGAGAGAGAGCAAGCATGAGCGAATGTGGGCACAAGAGTGGGGAGAGGGGCAAAGGGAGAGAGAGAATCTCAAGCTGACTCTGCACTTAGCACAGAGCCCAAGGCAGGACTCCACCCCATGACCCTGAGATCATGACCTGAGCCAAAATCAAGAGTCAGACGCTTAATCTATGGTACTACCCAGGTGCCCCTGTCCCGAACATTCTTGAACTGTCTCCAGTGTTGCATCAATCAAGACAAATTGGGGAAGAGCTAGAAGTGGGGAAGAGCTAGAAGGCTGGAAGAGGGGAGAGAGAGTGAAGCTGCCAGATCTAGAAAGCAGTTGGGGACAGCAGCTTGCTGGCATGGCCCTGGGCTTCCCCACATTCCCTCCCTCCAGGCCTTTGCAAGCCGCTGCAAAAGACAAAGAGCATCGTCCAGCATATGTGTGGGGAGGGTGTGTATCACTGGCCTTCCCAGGGTCCTTTTCCCCTTCCCCTGCTGCAGCTCGCTCTCTGCCCATCCGGCGTGTGTGGTTTCCCCGCTCCCACTCCAGGGGGAGAACTGGCCCAGTCTGCACTAATCAGTGTATCTTATGTCCTTGACCACAAAGATGGGCTTGGTAGTGGACACATGACCTAATCTGACCTCATTGGAATGAATCTTAGTTCCCAGCGGGGGGTGGGGGAGGGGCTTTGGAAAAACAACATTTCTCTTTTTGTCAACTCAGAATAAGAGCAAGAGGCTCGAAGAAGGTAGCTATCTTGTCAGCACAAGGACAGACCCTTACCTGAGACTATGGGCACGTTCTTGGTGACTTCCAGTACACCCCACACCAGCTTGTGCTGAAGGCAGGCCAGCCTCCAGACTTCTCAGCTGGCTAAGCCAGTACATTCCCGTTCGCAGCTCTTGCTGTAGGACTTGTGGCGAGGGTTGCCGGACACAATACAGGCCATCCACTTCACCTTGGAAGTCAAATAAACAAGACAATTTTTTTTTTTTAGATTTTTTATTTATTATTTATTTGACAGAGAGAGAGATCACAAGTAGGCAGAGGGACAGGCAGAGAGAGGGGGAAGCAGGCTCCCGGCTGAGCAGCGAGCCCGATGCGGGGCTCGATCCCAGGACCCTGAGATCGAGACCTGAGCCGAAGGCAGAGGCCTAACCCACTGAGCCACCCAGGTGCCCCAACAAGACAATTTTTTATAAGAAATAGGCTCTGAATATGGCATAGAACATATTTATACTAAAAAATTATTTGTTGCTTATCTAAAACTGACATTTAACTAGCTAGTCTGTTTTTTGTTTTTATTTTTTATTTATTTATTTTTTTTAATTTGCTAAATCTGGCAACCCTACTTATGACCAAAATCTATTAGTGATGAATGGACACACAAGGTGTTCATGAGCGGAAACTTGTTTTGGTGAATGTGAGATAGGCGTCCCTTCCGGGTCTCGATGTTACAGAATGACAAAGCGGGAGGATGTTGCTACCAGCATTGTTTTCAAAATAGAGTGTCCTGCGTTGGTGTTAGCAGAGCTGACATGAGTGGATTAGTGGCAAGCAGACAGGGTCTGACATGAGCCAAGGATTAGCAGACAGCGGGAAATCCCAGACCTAGATGTACACAGGAATAAAGATCAAGGTGAAACGCGGTCGAGCCCCATCAAAACCACATTTCATTCACTTTGTATTCAACAGTATAGGCAAGAGAGGGAAAGAGAGGAACAAGGAGAGGAGGAAAATAGCAGTTGAAATGAGGTGGATGAGGAGAGCGGTCCTGAAGACAAGTGGGGGGTGGGGCGGGAGTGACCTGTCCTGGGCTGGCCTTCCACAGTGCCAGCATCTTTCTGGGCTGAGTGTGATTCCGGGTCACAGCTCCAACAGGGATAGTTGAAGTGCTTAACAACTGGTACTCCAGACCGGTGTGCATCTGCTGAGGGCCAGCTCAGGCTCACTGTGAGCCATTTCCCCCTGAACCATTGACCTGAACCCTTAACTTGTGCGTAAGAATGTGGTAAATGAGGCAAGCAAGCAGAAAGCAGGCACCTCCAGAGATAAGAGGTAAAAGAACAGGAGGCACAAGAGGGATGAGAAGGTCAGTTATTGAAGTACAAGGTAAAGCATGTTCAGGGAGCTGTGTGCATGAGCAGACCCTGTTTGCGGTGCTGTGTCCGCCCCTCGGAGCCTTCCCCGTCACACACTGAGTGCCCCTCTAGGGGAGTTACTGGGAGTCCAGGAGCCCTCTCCTGTGCCTGACTGCTCTGGCCCTCCAGCCTCCAGAGTGGCCGCAGCCTCGATTCCTGACTACCTTTGGCTGTCACCAGGCGTCAGGTGGTACCTCTCCTCCACCCCCCTTTGCTCTGGAGTCTAGCCCATAACGGCCAAACATACTCTCAGGTTTGAAAAACTTTCATGTCAGTTGCACATTTCCCAGACCAAAACCCTCTCTAAACACTCAATGTTGTGCTGCCCCCTCCAAAAAAAAAAAAAAAAAAATCAGTTTCACTCTTCAAAAATACACAGAGAACTGGAAAATAAAAAACAAACAAGGGGCATTGGCTGGCTCCGTCAGTGGAGTCTGCAACTCTTGACCTTGGGGTTGTGAGTTCCAGCCCCACGTTGGGTGTAGAGATTACTTAAAATAAAGTCTTAGAAAAAACCAACTGACCAAACAAGAAGCCATGTTATTTATGGCTGAAGTACACTGGTTGTGTAGATCTATAGCTGCCTGCTTACCATTAAATGGCAAAGGGTGGAAAACGCTGAGGTACAATGACAGAACTGAATGTGGCCAGCTAGGTGTGGGGGCTCACAGGGCAGAAGGTCATATCACTAAAAACAAGGGCCTAGGAGGAGCTCTGCACCAACCAGAGTTAGACCCGTTTCACTTTCCTCTTCCGCCTCTAGCCTGTCACTACTCAGGATGAGCTCTGGAAAAATCCCTGCTCACACAACCTCTAACTAGTGGCAAATATATGAAAATTATGTTCTTTGCTCTCTGGTTTGAGGTTTGGTCCAAGCTGTTGTCACCAACTGTGGTTTTAGTTTCTGGCCTACAGCTGTCTCCTCCCCCAAGCCAACCCCTTACACTCTCCTTCTTGGCGCAGTTTTTGTTGCCAAGGCCACATGATTCCTCCCAAAGCTCCCAGCCACAGCCCACAGAGGTTTGGGATCCTGATCATGACCCCAGTCCTGATGCTCCTGCTCCCTGCAGGGCCCACAGCGCGCCATCACCATCAAGGGAAACTCCGTTCTTCGACCCAGTGCCTTCCCTCCTCAGTGAAACCAGATGGCAGCTCACTCATCTTTCTTCTTCCAGTTTCTCTCCCAGAAAAGAATCCGTGTGACAAACGCAGTAATGAGCACTGTAAACTTTCTGTTTACGTCAAAGAGAAGAGGAGGAGACAATTTAGGACCTACAACTCCAGAGTGAAAGGCCTGAAATCGACCCTGGATATTTCTGTGCTCCTGAATCCTTTTTTGGGTGTTTCTCTCCTCCTCTCCACCAGAATGCAGAAGTGCGTGTGCGCGCGCACACACACACACACACACACACACACACATACAAGCAGTTCCATTGTGTTCCAGTTTCCATTTTTAAATGGTTTATCAACCCTCAGGGCCTGGCTCTGGAAGACAGGAGTCAGCCTGTTAGACTTCAGATACATGGGGGAGGAGTGGTTGTTTCAAGACATAGGTCTGGACCCAGATTGCCTGGACCAAGTCCTAGGTCAGAGGCTTTAGAAGGGTGTGAATTTAGGCAACTTACTTTTCTCTGTCCTCTTCTGTCAAAGGGGGGATAATAGTACCCACCACAGAGCATCGCCATGAGGATCCAATGTGATAATACATAAATCTCAAAACAGAAGCTGGCTCCCTATACATGCCATACATGGTAATATAATTCTTTAAGGATTTATTCTTGAGTGACAACTTATCAACCACATTATCCCTCTGGAGTCTAACCTCCATCCCAAGTACACTCCTTCTGAGGATGGTCCATGCTCACAACCAGAGGATCTGTGATAAATAAAAAACTTTTAACTGAAATGTCTTTAAACAAATATTCATCTATATATTCAGTCTCCGTGAAATTCCTCCTCATGACAGCTCAGTTTTTAGCTTACTGACTTCTAATCAGTTAATGTCCTCCATTGGAGACACCCTGAAGCTCTTCCCACACCTTAAATCACAGGATCTCATTCCAGATTTTCCATACAGGCTCTCCGTGTCTCTTTAGTACATGCCCCACATGAGACTGAGCCCAGGCTCCTGGCTCTCATCTTGTCCCCTCCTGTCAAATGAGATGGCACCAGGACATCACAAAAGCCCCTTTACAATTTTAACAGACTCTGGAGGAGCATAGGGACAACACAAGCCACAACACGTTGTGAAGCCAAATGTTTCTGAAGACAGCTCTCCACTGACACCTCAAAACCCAGCTAGAACGGTAGGATTTCATCAAGCTTTCTATGTTCCCATGGTAATCACTGTACGTGCAAAGCTTATACACATATATTAAGACTGAGTGGAAAACATGCTGCACGGAGAGTGAGGAGAGCCAGGTCCAACCCCCAGTCCTGTGGCTGAGCAACTCTGGGGAAGCTATTAATAGCTGTCTGAACCAGAGTTTCAGACTGCATCAGTGTTTCTCAAAGTACGTGCCTCAGGTCACCTACGTCAACATCAATGGTCACGCTTTTTTTTTAAGTGTATATTCTTAGATCCCTCCGAGAACTACTGAATCAGAATCTCTGGGTAGCAGGACCAAGAATCCCACAGTTACCAAGATCCTCACAGAGTTCTTCAACACTAGGAAATTGGAGACTCACTGGGCTCTAAGGCCGGTCTCTGGAACAGTAGACGTCCCTGCTTATTTACACAGATTGGAATTTGATTTCTTTGAACCCAAAGAAACATCACAAAATGAGCAACCCCAGGAGAAATATGTTCTTCAGAATACTCTCTCATTAACGCACACTTACCCAGCACTTTCTAAGTGTCAGCCACTATTCTTGATAGATCCATCAAAAGGAGATAAAAATGCCTTTCCTCGTGGAGCCTACATTCTAGTGTACGAGAGCAGAGATAATAAGTTACTAGTATATCTAAAGGTAGGTGAATTTTATAGCATGCTAGATGGTCATAAATGTGGTAGGGTAAAAAATAGAGTAAGATGGGGGGGTTGCCAGATGAAGGGATATTAAAATTTCTTCTAAATTATATGTATCTGCAAAAACCAACTTGTATATTACAAAGACTTGACAGGTAGGCTCACAGCACCTTGGACTTGAGGAATGTAGTAGATTTTGGTGCCCCATCCAGATCCCCTTTAGGCCGATATACCCATCTCCTCACTCCCCAAACTCCCCTCCTCCTTACCCACCCCCTCCTACTACCCTGTCCATGTCTCATTGACTACTGACGGCCCCTTGCCTCAACATGGGGTCGACTTGGTGGTGTAATCTGTGCTCCCTGAGCTTTTCAGGGATGCCACACCCTTCTACTCGTCCCCCTGTCCAATCCTGCTTCCCTCACTCCTCTTGTCCTGGGAGCAGGCTCTGCAAGTCACTTCTCAAGAATATCTGTTTCAAATTCTGCTTTTCTAGGGAAGCTGGTCTAGGGCAGGCCCCAGCTGATGGGATAGGAGAGTCACTTGAGCGGACCAGGAAGACTGAGGGCTGTTATGGCTCACTCTCCCCCAAAACGTCATCGTTCCATTTTCATCCTTAATTTATATGTAACATTTAGAGACTTTTTGGGTGCCTGATATCGCCTTGCAGAGAAAAGCAGTTAAGGTGCGATGTGCTCACGGCCTGGTGGCTGTCCTTCCATCCTCTCATTGCTTTACTTCTTTGGTCGGACATTTCCCAAGGTTCTACAGTGTGGCAGGGCCGCACTGGCCCCAGGAACAGAGCACAGTGTGAGGGCCTTAGCCAACATCCTACGCTAGGGCCCTAGTGTCCCTTTTCTGCCAAATACCTAATACTTGAAAGTGACCACACATTCTGCACTACGGCTTAAAGATGCCTTAAAGATGATGTTCCTAGAACTTTCTCAGCAGCCATGCTTTTTAAACTTTGATCCATCTCTGTTCAAATAAACAGCATTCCCACGTTGCGCACCTCTTGGAAGCATGGAAAGGGGGGACCAGGGCTGAAGGACTCTAGGCATCCGCGCCAGCAGCATGCTCTGATTGAGAAGCTAGGAACACGGGCGCCAGTGGTTTTCATCCCCAAAACAAAAGCCCCGCTTTTCCTTCATAAAGAGTCCACTTTCCACATTCACCACATCAGAGACTGATTTTCTTAAACGCTGCTGATGGCTGCTGAAGCAGACATTCTTCCCAGTCTTGACAGCGCAGACATTCCCCAAATTTTTGCAAGCTGAAAAAAAAATCTTGGGAGGTTTCCCTCTAGAACACATTTGGTAATAGAACTTCTCTTGGCTCCTGGCATTCGGTGGGGGCAACATGCAAGAAATTAAAGGGGGCCCATCCGCGGAAGTGTGCCGGGGGCCTCCGGGGTGAGGGCTGACCTGCCTGTGGGTCTCAGACGGTGGAGGCTCTGAGGCTCTGAGGGCTGCTCCCAGAAAGGGGGTGGTAGGGAGCTCCTCCAGAGAGAGAGAGGGCTGAGCCCCGCCCCCGCTTGCTCTGATTGTCAGAAGCTCCGTGAATGCTTTAGGAACATGACTTCCAACCGATGAAAGAGAACACATACTTTTGCATCCATAAAGGGCTCAGGTTGTGGCACTCGGATGTGGAGAGAGGAGGCCCCACTGGGAGCCAGAAGGGAGAGCCTGCCGCTGACTCAGACTCCAGGCTGGGGTGTCACGATTTCAGCAGTGTTCCCTCAGGGAGGGAGAGCTGCTGTGTTACTCACAGGCCCCTCTCTCCTGCAAAGGAAAGTGCCTTCCAAGCTCCTCTTTTCCCTTCCACCCCCACGTGTCTCCTCACAAACGAGAGGGGGGCCTAGAAGGTATTGCTCAGCTAGCACAAGGGATCTTGTTGAAACACAGGTTTTGATTCAGTAGCTCTGGGTGGGACCCAACTGTCTGTGTTTCTAAGAAGAGGGCAAGGGGTTCCAATGCTGACGTGGTCTCTGAACCACCCCCGGGCAGCAGGGACCCAGCGGCCTCAAAACTTAGTCACACCAAGGGGAGGAAAGTTGTCTCATGTGGCCATTACATTGATAAAGGGTTTTGGGGTGACAGCGGATCATCACTCTTATCCCTGGCAATGATCCCAGGGACGTAATGCTGCTCTCAGTATCTTTTCTTGTCCCCTTACCCATCACACCGGCAGGCAATATCGAATGCGCCCGCCGGTCGTCCCTCCCGCCTCCTGTGACTGTGCCCAGAGCCGGCCCCTGGAAGAGAACATTCAGGAGACACAAGGCATAAAATGAAACCTTGCATTCGCCAGGTGATTTTCTGCCTCATCTCCACCTCCAGTTGTTATGAGCAGCTTAGCAAGGCAGCCTTTCCTCTGCTGCGTGGAGGGTACCCTGCGAGAGGGCTCGGCTCTTCCTCTCCTTTGGAGTGCGCTTTGCATTAAACAGCCACTCCAGATGAAAGGCCCATTTGCTCCTCAATTGCTAAACTGCCATTTCTTTATTGCTCTCATCACAGGAGCTGCCCTAAAATCGGCGTGAAGGGCTCCCAGTCTGCAGGCTCTCTTGTTTTCCGAAGCTCATTTTTCACGGCTCTTGAACTCTCCCTCTCCATTCCTGCCTGCCAGAGTGGGTGAGACAGCAGAGGATAGGGTCCGGGGTGTGGGGGCGGGGGCGGGGGGTTTGCTAATTAGCCCCCAGCCAGAGCAGCCCTGGCGAGAAGCCACGGGATGGGAGGCCTGGTCAGGAGGAGCCCAGCCTGGGCTTGGTGTGAGTGATGACTCAGGGATCACAAGAGAGATCGAAGAAGGTGCAGTTTGGGTAGCTACCAAAATCTGGCTTGAGTCACTGAGGGATGTTTACTATATTATTAGAAAGGAGGTTGAAGCCGCGACGATTCCTAAATGGGGAAAGACAGGTTGACGCAGACATGAAAGCTGTCAGGTCAGAATGAGGCACGCCCGTCAGCCTTGTCTCCAGATTTTGTGTTTCTTTGATTCACGCCACAGAGGCATGATCTTTGATTCATACACAGCAGCTGTGTATGCAGAGCGTGGCTCAGAAGCCTCATAGCGTTAATTAGAGAGTGACCCTCCTGGGTTGGGGGGGAGTGGGAAAGGGCTTCAGGGAGGAGTAATGACATTCTCTCCCTCTCTCTCTCTCTCTCTCTCTCTCTCTCTCGGAGGTCACCTCAGCCCACCAAGAGGTCCTTGAGACTGTTGGCTCTGGCACTGACTTCTATGAGGCAGGGCCGGGCTGACAGGTCCTTCCAGAAACTGGATCAAACAACATCCGGGCGTGGACCCCATAGGACCTCCTAGGGGCATTCTCAAGGGTATAGGTTTGGCCTGAGACCCATGCTGGGGGAAAAAAAAAGCCCTTTAAGCAGCTGAGAGTTAATATGTTTAGAGAGCATACATCAGCATCCAGTCTTATATAAATACTAGCTGTTATTACTAGGTGATCCAATTGCTCCCGTAAGTCAGAGTCTCTACCAGTCTGTCACGATCAGTGTCATCCACGTCCCATGAGTTCTTCATTGATTTAAGAGTAAGTATTTCCTACTGATTTTGGTCTTTTAAAAAAATTATTAAATCAGAATGGATATGAAGTTGCTCTCTGACTAGTAGAGAGTAAGTTACAGCTAGATCTGTGGGAGCTACACACAATCGTGTGTGTCTGCTGGCTATCCTGTGGGGTAACATGGTTCTGAGCACACATGTGGAAGCCATGCTGCCTGGGTTTAACTCCTGGCTCCTCCGGGTTACTCACTGTGTGACCTTGGGCAACTATCTTTATCTTCTTTCCCTCAGTTTTCTCATCTGTGGAATGGGGGGAATGATACAAGTATCAATCTTAGTGGGTTATGGGGAGGATTAAATGCGTTTGTGGGTGTAGAGCACTAGGAACAGTGTCTGGCATATAATTAATGCTACTGTATTGCCACTTCTTTGGAGGTATTGGGTATCATTGGCCATGTGTCTACCAGGAGAAAGAAGAATGGGAAACACTACATTGGGTCATCTATTGGTTATTCCATCAGTAAATTGGTCAGTATTTATCCAGGGCTTTCCTGTTTGAAAACTTTATGCTTCCTTTATGGAAAACCAATTCTGAGTATCTAGGATGACAAAGCTGATATTTCAGGGATTAAGGGTTAAAGCATTATCTGTTCATTCTACAAAGACTCAGTACAGATGTCCTTTCAAAATTCAGTTTCTTTAGTGTATTCTAAAGATAACTCAACTGAAACACTGATTTTGTGGAATGTTCCAGAACACCCCCAGAATTTGTCCCGCTGTTTTAGTACAATCCAAACCTCAGAGTAACCAAACAGCTCTCGTGGATGAAGGAAACTTCTTCAATATCAAAATTACAGAGGAGTTGAATTATGGAAGAAATGGCACAGTTAAAAAAATTTACAATTCCGTGGAGGTCATCAGTAGAGGATAGGATAGAGGTTAATGAGGGCTTTATAACAGAGAGCTCAGGCTATTTCCAGCCTAGATGCATCTTGGCAATGCTTTAAGTGTAATCAGACGTCATGAACCTCCAAGTATGGCATACAAACAGCATCACCAGTGAAGTATACTTAAAAAAAGTTGAACTGGAGTCAAATCCAGCCATTAACTCTAATTACTCATTTATAGAAAATACAATGGGGAGAAGGACATGTCAAATGGCATCATGAAAAAGGAATCCCTGAAAGCTGGGATGTAAGACACGAAAGAAAGATTTGGATTCTTTCTCAAGTCAGTTACTTGTAAAGAAAAATGCAGGGAGGACTTTTCTAGATTAAAAGTGACTTAAAGAGGGGCACCTGGGTGGCTCAGTGGGTTAAAGCCTCTGCCTTCGGCTCAGGTCATGATTCCAGGGTTCTGGGATCGAGCCCCGCATCAGGCTCTCTGCTCAGCGGGGAGCCTGCTTCCTCCTCTCTCTCTGCCTGCCTCTCTGTCAACTTGTGATCTCTGTCTGTCAAATAAATAAAATCTTTAAAAAAAAAAGTGACTTAAAGAACATGTAAGAGGTGTAACCACTTAAGGTGTAACCACTTAAACTGAATAGACTATTTGGATTCTGATTTGAGCAAACAACTGACATATGGCCTGGGCTCCACCAATCAGACACCAAGTCCTCACGAAACTTCTCTTGAAAAGTGGGTAATGTAAGGATGCCAGCACCATCTAGAATCTATTTTTTTGGTGAAGTAGGTAAAGGGGATTTTTTTGGCAGTGGCGGTAACCGAAAGGTGGTTTTTGGTGCAGAAGTGCTTACTGGTGTAGCAAAAGGCAGTGGAAGTTGCAGTAAAGGAAGTTTCAGGTCTAAGTTGCAATGTTGTATATTTCAGCACCAGTGCCTGGTGGCCATGCGACCGTTTCCCTCAAAACACAGCCCCAAGCATGTTTCTCCAGTCCTGCTGATAATTCTGCCAGCTACCCGATACCCTTCTGGTAAACTCCTTTTCCACCTGATCGAAGAAATTTCAGTGAAAGGAGTGCAGATTTGTGAACCACAAAACACGTTTAAAGAATATACGCTGGTGGGGGCGCCTGGGTGGCTCAGTGGGTTAAAGCCTCTGCCTTCGGCTCAGATCATGATCTCAAGGTCCTGGGATCGAGCCCCACATCGGGCTCTCTGCTCAGCAGGGAGCCTGCTTCCCTTCCTCTTTCTCTCTGTGGGTCTCTCTGCCTACTCATGATCTCTGTCTGTCAAATAAATAAATAAAATCTTAAAAAAAAAAAGAATACACGCTGGAAGGAGAGAGTGGGGAAAAAAAACGTTGGTGGTAAAATAAATAGATAACATTAAAGTTACCACTTTAACCATTGTTAAGTGTCCATGTACTGGCATGAAGTACGTTCACCGTGTTGTGGAACCACCACTGCTACCCATCTCCAGAGCTTTGAGAATGAAGCATTTTAACATGGATTCCTGTCCTTGCAGATCCTAGGTTTCTAGGTCACTTTGAATTCAAGTTAACAAGCATTCAGTAATTTCTACAATGTGCGCACCACAGCTCTGCTATGTATTGCTGTGTTTCCAGGACTGAGTAGGAGCCTGAAAAAATGGTCAGAGAGGATATTTTTTCATCCAGTGCCATGCAGACTGAATGATACGTTGACAGGTCTGCCCACATGCTGTGCGCGGACAGATGTTCCCTTAGTGGGAAGAAGCGGTATTGCCGTAGGTGTGAGGCAGCAATTCCCAGCCTGAGCGCTCCTGACCCCTGGGTGTGGGGAGCTGGAAAATCTAACTTAAAATTTTACTTTAAACCTGAGAGGTAGCTAACAAGGTCTACTGAAGACCCACATGGCTGGCATTAAAACAAGTTAGTGAGAATAGATCAGTTTCTGCTTCTTAGAAGCTCAGACAGGCTTTCAGTAATCCGATAAGAATTTCTAAGACTTCTAGGAGTAAAATTAGTAAGAAAACAATATCTGGTGGTGAAAAAATTGGGGGTGTCATTCATTCAACGGTACTTATGAGAACTTCCTTGTGCCAGGGTCTTTTCTGGGTATGGAGATCTCCGTCACCAACGGAACAGACACGTGACTCTTCTCTTGAGCTTCTATACTAATGAAGAGAGGCAGAGATCAAACAAATGTTAGCTATGTCTGGTGGGGCAAGTGCTAGAAAGAAAAATGAGGCAGGGTAGGGTTGGAGTAGTGACTAGAGGTGTTATTTTTGATACAGTCATTGGGGAGGGTCTTTGAGGTGGTGACATTTGAGTAGGGGCCTTAGGAAAGGGAGGGAAGGAGTCACATAGACATCTAGAGTGTTCCAGAAAAAGAGAGCAGGCGGTACAGAGCTCTGAGGTGGGAATGTGCTTGGCAGATCTTGGGATCCACAAGGAGGTCGGCGCGTCCAGAGTGAAGCCAGAGGAGAGTTGCAGGCAAGAGGGTTCAAGAGGCAGCCGAGAAGATATTTTGCTCTCAATGTCCCAAAGAAGTATTGCAAAACGTGGCACGCATGCCTCCTGGGTCTCAAATGAGAGGTTTTCTTGAAGGAGTTCACCCTTCTGTAGGGCGAGGGGGATGAAGGGATCCCCTGTTCTTTCCTCACAGGCTCTTTGGTAGCCCCCTCTCCTGAGTCCTAGCTATGGGGGTGAATCACCGTTTTTTTATTCTCTCGCTTCTCTGCAGCGAGATGGGAGCTGTTTGTCTGCTTTCTGCAAGCCCTGGGGTAGAGTCAGCCTCGGTGTCTGACATGGGGCCAACCATGTTGTCAGTGAGCAGAATACAAGCATTATCAGTAAGGGAAAGCCTCAAGCCTGTGAAGAAAAGGGAAGATCAGCAACAAAGGACAAAGGGAGGGGAGAGAACTTCAGGACAAAAGCCAGTGAAAGTGTGGGATGACCAGGGTGGTAGGACATTCCCCTCCCCTCAGCAGCGTTTGCCTGGGCCTCTGGAAAAGGATCACTCGTATTTCTGCCTCAGTTTCCCAGTTGCTTAATATTAAGAGAAAAGATGAGGCTGCTGTTGCTGAGCAGAGTCTAATGAACGCGGCGGGTCCTGTGCTACCCCCTGGGATGCTCACGCCTGAGGAATGGGTCAGATTTGAAACCGGGCTTGAGGAGCCAGCTCTTGCCATGCATAACCCCCCACCCCCGCCGCATGCTTCAACATCTGATTAAATATGGGGGGAATTATGCTGTTTTCATTCAGCCTGTTCTTTGCTGACACAAACTACTCTTTGATATAAAATTGAAACTATCAGAATTAGCATGGGAAGGGCCATTTTTTCATTCTGATATGTGATCTCAGTATCCCCAAGTTTCCCAGACTTCTGTAAGCTCATTTTTTTAATACTCAAGTTTTACAGGCTGAACCTTTGCTCTGACTGTAGGAACCCAGACCCCTCTGGATATTTCTGAAGAGACCTGGCAAGTGCTTGCGTGCCCTGGATGTTGCCTGTCCCTCGTCCCCACCTGCCACCTAAGGGCACCTTCTGGTTTTGGGCCTTCAAGTGTCTCCTCACTTCTCACACCACTGCTCTCTCCACTCAGCTTTGACACAGCTGTGGACACAGCCTCCTCCTCCTCTATTTCCCACTCACCTCCAGAGCCCAGCTGGTGTATGTGCAGGCAGGGATGAGAGTCAAAATATGTAACAACTGCTGTGGCCCATGGAATGGCCAGTCAATCCTAATGGGTCCCTGCCGTGTCTGGATCACTGGGGAGATCAAGGGGTCATGGGTTTGGAGCCAGGCGGCTTAAGGCAATGGTGGTGGGAACTGGGGAAGAAGGTACAGGCCAAGATGCTATTTGCCAGTATGTACATTAGTCTTGTGCAAGATTTGCTGAAAGATGGGCATGCTGATGGGGCAGCTGAACATTCGGTCTCGGACATCACTGCAAGCCTATGAGTCAAGCCACATTAAAAGGAGACCTATGTCAGGGGCCTCCCTTCTTGGGGGGCCGTCAGCCTGGCCGTCCTGATTCTGGGGTCCAAGTTCTTTCTCCAGTCTCCTTTCACTCTCAAGTCCAGAATTCCTCCCTCACCCTAGCTCAAACATTTGTGAGGTAAAAGTGAAAATCCCTTCACAGAAATGACCAAAAACACTCTCCAAGTCAGAGCCGTGATTTGACTTCATTTATGAAGATCCCCTCATTTTTGCACATCCAAGGTGCCCCTGATTTTCTCAACAGCAGAGAAGTTTTGCCCTGAGGATGAACTCTGCCCTCACTCCCCTCGAGCAAGGGGTACCACTTGCCAGCTCTAAATAACATTTTGGGTTTTCTGCCTTACACATGGACAGCTTGTGGCCAGTGTCTGGTCGATAATAAAGGTCAATGACGAATCTTTTAGTAACGAAATAAGTGATATTTTTGTCCATCAACCCCTAGTCACACATCTTTGGAGTTTCTCAGTGACCTTCTTGAAGAAATTGATTTATGCTTTCACTCATCTGCCCAACAAATGTATTGAGAGCCAATTATGTGCTAGGCACCATGTTCAAAATTTGGAGAAACAGAAGAAAACAAAAAAAGATGAAGATGGCTGCTCTCATGGAGCTTATATTTTAGGAAGGGAGAAAACCACCATGATCATCTAAATATCAACAAACCAATCAACATAAACAAACTCAGTAAAACAGAGGATATGAAACAGTAATAATGTTAAGCAGCTAAAAAGCAGGAAGGACACATAAGTAGTTTAACGGGATTTTAGACATTTTGTGGGATTTTAGAGAACGAGGGAGGATCTCTCAGAGGAGGTGACTTTTGAATCATTCAGAGGAGAGGGGTGAGCTGATATCTGGGAGTGGGATAGGGAAGAGAAAACCCATTGTCACATGGCCAGCCTAACCAGTAACACTGAGAAACCCCAGTTGGTAATAGTGATCACATTGAAATACAGACCAGCACTCTAGGTCGTCCTTGGTTTTTCCTTCATTGAAAAAGGGTGAGGGGGTTTTTTGTTTGTTTCAAGAAGGACCTACTTTTCCTCACTTTGAGTGCTTTGGGCAACCCATCACACTTTCCTTCCATCTCACTAAGCTAGAGGAGGATATCCCCAACACAATAGTGTCAAACTATTATACTATGGCTTGTTTACGGCAGGAAATAAAAATGAATGTGACATTTATTCTCTTGGTGCCCTGCATTTTTCCCAGTAAATCAATCATGGATGGTAAATTAATTATGGGCTGCTGTTATGTGCCTGAACCAGGTATAGCTGTTCCAAATAAGCTCACGTTGGAATAACCCAATAACAAATGCTTGTTATCGCATTGGCAGAGCGCACCTGCACTGGGCAGTTTTGATAGTCCACGAACTCTGTTGCCTATAGCAACAAGTGTTTAGATTTAAGCTGATGGGAGCCTGTGAGAGTGATCGATTTTTAGAGGATTTCAAAGTTTAAAAACAGTTCTCACTCTTAATGGCTCATGTTCCTGTCATATCTTGTACTCTGAGTTTGGAGAAGGCATTTTTTTTTTTTTTAAGATTTTATTTATGAGAGAGAAAGCCAGCATGCATGCATGAGCAGGCAGAGGGGGAGGGGCGGGGGGGCAGAGGGAGAGGGAAAAGCAGACTCCCCACTCAGCAGAGAACCTGACGAGGGGCTCCATCCCAGGACCCTGGGATTATGACCCAAGTCGAAGGCAGATGCTTAACCGCCTGAGACACCCAGGCACCCCTTGGGAATGGCATTCTTAATGATTAGGTCCATAAGCGCTGTTCTGCCTAAACAGTACTGTACCTGTTTGGTGATCTATGGCTATGGCCAAAGTTCTTTGTGGAGAATGTTTTGTGTGGAGCTCCATCTCTACCCTCTATGTCCTTCAAGGGGGTCATCTTTGGAAAGAGTGGCCAGCCCCTTCTCAATAGCCATGCACCTGGCCTGGCCAGCCCGTCTGCCTCCCTTCTTTTCAGCAATGCCTTTCAATTGTTTAAATTACATGCCAGAGGAAAGTATTGTCTGAATGGTTAGTCCTGAAAGAAATCCTGATAAAACTCACACAAAAGAACAGAATTCTAATTCCAACTTCCTCATTTGCTTGGGCCAGTCCTTCCATTTCTCTGAGTCACAGTTTTCCCATCTGTAAAATGGGATTAATACCAATCTCATAGGGTTATAGAGTCAATTAAATGAAATAATGTATATAATATATCTCACATGATGCCCAGCTTGGAAGTAGATCATGGGCATTATTTATTTATTTGGAAGATCACAGTTGTGGGTTTATTTGGCCTTTGTGAAGAATCACCACTGCCATCACGGATCCCTGCCTTTGCTACTTAGTTATAAATTCCTCTTGACTTCCCACAGTTCTGAGTATCCAAAGGACATTCCAGTCATCTTATCTGCTACGGTGGACTCTAGCGAAGGGCGGGAGACTACGATCAGATCCCTTGCGTTCCAGTGGCAGCGCCTCATTGCATCTTTATGGAACCTTCGAGAAGCTGTGTAAACTCTCTGAGCCTTCCCTGACCATCTGTAAAAGAGGGAAGTTGGACTCCTAGATCTCCACAGCGCTCCAGAACTTTATAAGCCCATGTAAAGTGAAGGCAAGATCTGGGACAGTAGGAATAGATTTCTGTGAAATGGGAGACTTGGGAGGTTTCCACTTCAGCCCAGTCCTGTCTGCCTTCAGCCTCGCTCTGAAGGTGAGCCAGCCAGATCTTTCTGAAATGAAAACGTGGTTGTGTCACTTGGCTGCTTAAGATGGGTCGGTGACTTACCATTGCCTTCAGAATGAAATCGAAATTCCACGGTGTGGCATGGTAGGGAGCCAGCTTATAACTTTGAAACATTGGAAACATACATGTCCTCTAATGAGAAAAAAGTAAAAGTCAAACTATAATAACTCAGTAGTTAGAATATTATTCACAAGTTAAAATAATGTTGCTATGATTAGTAGCAACATGGAAAGTGTTTACAATGAAATGACTTGAAAAATGGAGGCAAAAATATTTTACATATATTTATAACTATGCTAAATTAAAGAAAACATTTTACTTTTCAGAAAGACTGAATTTTAAAAACCCAAAATGTGGATATAATAGATTTGAGTAATTTTTCCTCTTTTGTTAATTCTACTATATTTTGTAATTTTTTTCTTTAATGAGAACATACTGTCTTATCAAAAATTATTTTATTATTTTCTTGTTCTAGAAGCATGTTCACTTTAGAAACTTCAAATCTAGCTCAGAAAAAACTGGAAAACTACCTATACTCCTGTCCTCTCAGAAATAACCACTGTTGGGGTGCCTGGGTGGCTCAGTGGGTTAAAGCCTCTGACTTCGGCTCAGGTCATGATCCCAGCGTCCTGGGATTGAGCCCCACATCGGTCTCTCCGCTCAGCAGGGAGCCTGCTTCCCTTCCTCTCTCTCTCTGCCTGCCTCTCTGCCTACTTGTGATCTCTGTCTGTCAAATAAATAAATAAAAATCTTAAAAAAAAAAAAAGAAAGAACCACTGTTAAATCTTCTTGTATATTCTTACATATATACAGTGTATATGTATTTATTGTATATATACATATATGTATGTATTCTGATATATATACATACATATATACAAAAATGATATATAAGAGGATTCAACTCTTGTAATTTTTAATTATAAATTTATTTATACATTTTTAAAAATCATAAATATTCTGGTATCCAGAGTGGGTAACAACAGGTGAGTTGTATAAGCGTTATAGAGTCTCTTAATGAGGCTGACTTATCTAGGTCTAACACATCTTATGTGAGGGTTACTCACATTTTCTACCGTGGGATGGCAGCCCTGCTTTCTACCTTCAGGATACGTAGGGCAGAAAGTGTTTCTGGATCCCAGAAGAGGAAAATTGCTTTCTGTCTGAGAACTTTAGTTGTCTTCTTACTTTCATTTCACTCCTGATGCTCAGAATTTAATTTGGAAATTTAGGATAACAGAGACATCAGCCAGGATATTGAATCACCTGTAACCAAGAGATTCTGACTACCTTCATGAGCTCCCTTCCCGAAGGTCACTAACTTGGTGGCACTTGGTTGTTCCCATTGAACACTTGTTGTGTCCGTTGCCGGGTGCAGGCGATGAAAAGTGAAAGGGGGATGCGGCAGTCTTCCGTGGGCCAGCACCATGATCCATGGCTAGGTAACCGGAGGCATGAATCGGGAGTGGCAATCACATTCTTCTATGCCCACAAAGATAGTTTCACCAAAATTGGAACCTGGTCAGGAGACTTTTATAGAAACTCAGCCCACTCACCAAGCCTGATCCTACCGGGAACTGAGCCGTGGGACTTGCCCAACTTAACCATGAAACAAATGTATTCATTCAACAACTACTTGAATGGGGACTATATAGATGAGCCAGATGCCAAGAGGACAACTGTAATCAAGATAGTAAGATCCCTTCTGGCGGTAGAAATGCCCCCCTCTTCTCAAGAAAAGACTGTAAACCTCTGAGGAGTCCGTTCTCTGATGGGCAGTAGGAAGGGTTTCCCAGGCAGAGGCTAGGCCTCTGTGGAAAGGTAGAATGCGGAAAGGTGGCCAAGGGCTTGGTATGTTCAAGAAACTGAAACAAGACTAGTGTGGGTTCAGGGCAGTGAATGGTAAGTGCTGAAGAATGAGGGTGGAATTCACAGGGGATTGAAGCCATGGTGAACAGTGTAGGTACGAAGCTTTGGCCAGCAGAGGACTGTACAAGGAGTGTAAACGGAGGCAGGAGGCTGGGCTTTGGCCACTCTGGCTTCCCCTCATGCCTCTCCATGGTGTACCTTTCTCTGTACCCATCTCACCACCCACCACAGGCTCCATCCCTTTCCCCAGACTCCTCCATTCCTAAGGTAACCCTCACTTGAAAGAGGTCAATACCAGAAGACATTTCCAGGAGTCTGCCTTGTAACAGTAGGCAAAACCTTGAGGTAAGGAGGGGTTCTCTGACCACAAAATGATAGAGGTGCATTGCCAGGAGGAGGCGAATGTGTGAAAAGTTCTTTAATCAGGGACTGTTCTTCTAACTGGGATCAAAGGAAGCCAAGCAAACACGTGGTGCTCCCTTTCCTGAGGGGGGAACCACAGCATGAAGAGGGCAGGGGTTGAATCCTGGGGTCTTAACAATGGATGGGATCCTGGCCTTCCTTTGAGCCTTAGCCCACTTCACCTGGGCTCTTCTGGAGGGCAGGCTCAAATGATTTCCCTCATTTTAATCAGATTTTTGTAACTGGCCTCTCACGTTTTCGAGCTCTTGATCACCTTCTGAGAGGGGCTAACGAATGGAGAAAGAGCTAGCAGGGCCCAGGTAAAGCACAGATTAAACATCTAGTCTTGGTGTCCTCAGAAGTGGTCTGTGTTCCATTTTCAGGAGAGCTATGCCTAAGCCTTGAATGACTGAACTGAAATTTGTGACATTATCTCCCTCTTAGTCTTATCATGCAGGGTTTTTCCAAATAGGTCTTTAAGTCTCTCCAAATCTTTGACATCTAATCGTACAGCTGCTGCAAGAGATCTTCTGAATTATGGAAATTTTAATGCAATAAAGCAGCCACCTGTGGCCCGAACACCATGTCAAGTATTATCTGGTGGATCTCGGATACCCCACGTGTATCTCTGTCTCTCACACACCCCCTCATTCCCTCTTCAAAACACCAGCCTCGCCTTGGCACCGTGGGACTCTTAAGTCACCTGTGTTCTGCAATGACTGACCCATTTCCTGCCCCAGCCTGCACAGGGCGAGAATGGTGATGTTCCATTTGCTCTGTGAAAAGTTAAATGTCACTCTCTGATGTTTACTTGCTTTGAAGTTTCCTAGCCAGGGTGTGCGGGGAAACTTTTTTCCATCCGACTCTCCCTTTCCCCCCCTGTGCTGTGTGCAAACAGTCCCTTCTCGTGATTGCACATTTCTGCCCTCGCATCCTTCCAGGTGCAAGGTTTCTTATTGTCTTACTAACAAAAGTAGCGACAATATTTAACCTGGACTCACTGAGTCAGATGCTCTTCTAAGCCTGGCGACGAGCTTGTGGAGTGTTCACACCCACGAACCCTTTTACAGACAAGGAAATCAAGGCACTGAGACATCAAGACTGTGAACCAGAACCTGTGCTCTTAACCACTGGGATTGTCCTTCTCCGTCTCGCTCCTCCCTCCCCCATCTAGTTCCCCTGCAATTACCCTCAACCAACTCCTATTACCCTGTGCCAAACACCCTGTCAGACCCTTGGGATTTGGGGCTGACTACGTGGAAAGCCTGGCCTACACTAGAACAGGGCCCTGCAGGCACGCAAGAAACCCCTGTGCCATGTGGGGAGGGGGAGGCTCGCCCAGGGTCCAGGGGACATAGGAGGGCAAGTGGGAGCCTGTGCTACCTTATCGCGACGCTGAAGTGAGTGTAGGGGATAATGCTGCAAACTGTAAGCCTCCCTTCCTGGGTCACACAGGGTTTGTTCCCTTAGGTCTCTTCAGTTTGAGACTTCAGTGCTGCCTTTTGCCCCCGAAGAGCAGTTCTTGAACTTAGCTTTGCCTTAAAAATCACTCGTTGTGGTGGCAGCTGGTTGATGCTCCTTGTGGCCACGTGGTTGACCCGGTTTTCAGCCCCCCTCACTCTCACAGGTAGTGTGTGCTGGAGTCCGGCTGGCAAAACGGTAGGGAAGAGCCGGGCCAGTCACCTTCTAGTCTGCCTGCTCCAGCTGCCCTCGAAACCCTCCCTCCTCCTTGTCTCCCAGGATCCAGGGCCAGACTCTGGGGCTGTTCCAACTTACACTTGGATTTGAGGGTTTGAGACTCACTAGCCCGACATGTTTGTTTTAATCACCACCTCATTACCCTTAATGCTTCCTGGGGTTTCGGTGGCAGGGGGATGGGGGTGAGGGATGAGAGGAGAACTTACAAATGCAGACTGTCATTTTCTTCTTTTAACTTTTCAAAAATCTTCCCTCAGACCATGTTTGCTGTTGGATTTGTCCCTAAGCAGGTTAGAGCTGTGGGTGTCTGAGGGGACCTACCATGCATTGGAGCAATAAAAAAAAAAAAAAGCCTTTTCTTCTCCCTTAGGACCAGAGTTCTGTACCATAAGAGGGCAGAGACAAGGAAAGTGACCCCACCCACAGGAATATAAATACAATAGCCATTATTTTGATAGAATTCCAGACATACATATATACATACAATATAGAAACATCTAGTATACTGTCTAGTATACAGACAGTAGCTAATTTAATTCCAGCAACAGCTCTAAGAGGCAGGCATTATAATGATCTTGGTATACAGATCGATCAAAAGCACAGAGAAGTGAAGTAATTTGCCCAGGGTCTCATGACAAAGGGGAAGATGAGCCAGGACTGAAAACCATCCAATGCCCAAGTCTGCAGGACTAACCCCACGTACAGGGCCTTCACATAGATGCCCCAGCTCCCAGGCCCTCATCCCACTGCCACCCCCATCCCCTCACTCTTGGTGGCCTCTTTCATTCCTGTCTGGACCACACTCCCCTTGCCCACCACTCTCCACACTTGCTATAATTAAAATTTAGTCAATTTGAACAAAGCCCCTGGACCTGAGGATGCTCTGTAGTTTTCTCCACACAGTTTGAGATTTCCCCGGCACCATGGCAACCAGATTCTTGGAAGAAGCTGGATCCCTGGAGGTAGGGAAATGCAGGAACTAAGCAAAATGTGAAGGTTCATGCTGTTGGTAAGTGGTTCCCTCAGGTGGCATCCACCCTTTGTCCAGATTCCCATCAGCAGCACCCCCTTCCTTATCCAGGGCTGTTTCAACTGCTAAGTACCTTCAAGAGCCTACAGAAATGCCCAAGACTAAAAAAAAAAAAAAAAAAAAATTTTTTTTCTTTTTGTAGGGAACTCCAAAGTAGGAAAAGGAAGTGGCAAAATTGAAATTAATGAAAGTCTGATTAAATGCCTACAAAAATATCATGCTAAACTTCATAAATTGGGATTCACAAAAAATCATGGTGTTCAAAAACAATAAAGCTTGCTTTCCTTACTTTGCAGAAAATTTTCTAGTCTGCAATAACAATTATTGAGAAATCATGACCTGTTGTAAATTAGATGTATCCCTTGTAGGCGACTCGTTTGAAAAGCAGAATCGTAAGAGTCATATCATGCTTTTGACAGCCAAAATAGTCATTTGCTCAAATTGGCCAAATGCTGAATACACGAGATGTGGATGCTAATTAGGCTTGATAGGATGTGGGAAAGAATCCCTTAAATCCCTTGGAATCCTACCACCTTCCCAAATCTTGAGAACCCTCAGTGTAGGCAAGAAACAGTCAAGGGACAAGAGCGCACGCGTGGCCTGTGGTGGGGGCATTCCTTAGCCTTGAGGGGGGGCCCCAAGGGGAAAGAGCGGTCTTGAATGAAATGCAGCCTTTACCCAACCCCCCCCCAATCTCAGGAAAGAGTAACTGAATGTGTCCAATAGATTCCAGCTGCCCTGGCTGGAAACAAGCCAAGAAAAGCCTGCACCCTGTTTTCCCTTTGCTATAGGAAGGAGTTTTGAGAGGCTTTTGTTTTTAAAAGTGGGAGAGTGAGGGGCACTGCAAATCTCCAGTGTTATTCTTTCCCCTCAGCAACTGGGGAGTGCGGCTTCCTTATCATTCAGTGCTGGCCCAAGAGCGCAGTCTAATTCCGAAGCATCGCAAATTCACATCTGTTTTCTTATCGAAGTCCTGGACAGGAGGGAGAAGGAGCAGCGGTCTCCTTCCCCTCAGGACCCGTGCAGGGAGAGCTCTGCAGTTCTGTGACAAACCCTGAGAGCAGCAGTTTATCAGGGAGCTGCCTTTGTTCTTTGTCTCCACTGCCAGCCCTTCCTGATAACCGCCAGAGGCCCAAGAAACTCCTGGGTTCTAGGGTGCCAGCCCTCAACATGGATCTGGGTTTCCTGACCTGAAGATGAGGCGTTAATTCCTGCTACCTTTGCTTATCAGCGAGTCTGGGGGATGGAATGGGATAACGAAGATGAACTCGCCCTAAGAGTTTAGCTACTCAAAGTGCGGCCATCCCGCCAGCGGTCTCCGAACCACCAGAGAGCTGGTGAGAAATGCAGGCTCTCAGGCCCTGCGCCAGACCTCCCTGAACAGAATCTACATTTCAGCAAGATCCCAGGTGATCTGTTTGCACATTAAAGCTTGAGAAGCCTGGATTTAAACAAACAAACAAACAAACAAACAAACCGTACTGCAAATTGTACCTTGTGAGGTATGACTGGGGAATGATCTGTTAAATGCCTTCTCTTTTAGCTCCATGAAAGGCCCCAAGCTGGCTTGTTCCCCACTGCACCCCACTTTTTAGCTCTGTGCCTCACCTACTGTAAGCACCCAATATTTACGGACTTAACTAATAAGCCTTATATCCTATGTGACTGAACCCCGGGGGGTGGTAGGAACAGACAGGATGTGGAAGGTAGGGCCCAGTGAGACATGCAGTCCATCTGGTACTGTGCCCAGTGCAACACCAGTTTTTTTTTTTTTTTTTTTTTAGAATTTATTTATTTGACAGAGATCACAGGTAGGCAGAGAGGCAAGCAGAGAGAGAGAGGGAAGCAGGCTCCCTGCTGAGCAGAGAGCCCAATGCGGGGCTCGATCCCAGAACCCTGAGATCATGACCTGAGCCGAAGGCAGAGGCTTAAACCACTGAGCCACCCAGATGCCCCAGCACCACATTTTTTTTTTAAGATTTTATTTATTTGACAGACAGAGATCACAAGTAGGCAAAGAGGCAGGCAGAGAGAGAGAGGGAAGCAGGCTCCCTGCCGAGCAGAGAGCCCAATGCGGGGCTCGATCCCAGGACACTGGAATCATGACCCGAGCTGAAGGCAGAGGCTTTAACCCACTGAGCCACCCAGGTGCCCCCACCACAGTTCTTAAACCTTCCATACACCAGGATCTCCTGGAGGCCTGTTAAAACATATCGCAGAGCCCCACCCCCAGAGTTTCTAATTCAGTAGGTCTGGGATGGGATGGAGAATTCCCATGTCTAACAAGTTCCAGGTGACACTGATGCTGCTGGTCCCGGACCCTACCTTAAGATGGTCTAGAATATTGATGTTGCCTGAAAAACTGTCTTCATACTTTAAATGCATTCATAGTGACAAAAATACCAAATTGGCAGGAGTGCATTTTTAGACTGAGGGATGGGGCTGCTATTTCTGGCCCTGGCTCCTTTTCAGGGGCTGGGGGGGGGGGGGGGGTGGGGGGGCTGTGCAGCCTGGGATGGGGCAAGGACCAGGGTGCCAACAGTCAGGGGATGAGTGGTGCTGGTGGCCACAAGCTATCATTGGGGGCTCAAAGACATGGTCCTAGGTCCTGGAAGTACATCGGCATCACTCATGTACCCCTTAAAGGATGATGTTTTCTCCCCGAATCAGCAGGGGTGGCACTCAGGTTGTCACCTCAGTGTACCAGACAGGTGCTCTGGGGTTATTTGCTACCAAACAAGAACAGCAACAGCATTTCCTCCGCACCCGCCCTTGAGCCAAACACTTTACACACATCAGCTTGTGAAATGGTCACATACAGTAAGTGTATTCATTTTCTATTTGCTGCTGTAACAAATCGTTGCAAACTTAGTGCCTTAACTAAGGGAAGCGTATTACCTCACAGTTTGGGAGGTTAGAAGGCTGACACAGGTCTCAGTGGACTAGAACCAGAGTGGTGGCAGGGCTGCATTCTTTCCAGAGGCTCTAGGGGAGAATCCGTTTCTGTGCCCTGCCCAGCTCCAGGAGGCTGCCCACATTCCTTGGCTCTGCGCCCCTTCCTCTAGCCTCCAAGCCGGCCACAAAGCTCCTCAGGGGTCTCTCCTCAGTGGCCATCTCTCTCTTCTGCCTCTGTCTCCTACGTTGAAGGGATGATCTGATTACACTGGGTCCACCTAGATTAGCCGGGATCAGCTTCCTGTTTTCAAGTCAGCTGATTAACAACCTTAATTCCATCTGTAACTTCGACTTCCCTTTGCCGTAATCTAACATATTTCCAGGCTCTGGGGACCAGGATGCAAGCATCTTTGGTGGTGGGGGGGTGCGAGTGCATTAATCTGCCTACCCCAGGAAGCACTCCTAGATCCTCCCGTTTTGGAGATGAGAACGTTTAAGTCAGTGAGATTAAGGCACTTTCTCGAGGTCGCACAACTAGAGCAACTGTCTTAGCCTGAGTTTGCTCCCAAAGCAGAGCCTAACAAACAGACTCAAAGGCTGGGGAGTGAGATCCAGCGAATGGAAGATATGCCGAGCTGAGCAGGGAAGGAGGGGGAGCGGCAGAGATGCGTTCTCCAGTTGGTCATCGCCTGAAGACAGACCACGGGGCGAGGAGAGAAAACGTGCTGGGCCGCCGCATGCCAGGGCGCCTGTGCAGGGCCCCAGAGCAGGTGCCGGCGCTCTCCGGTCATGGTCTCAGCAGCCCCGTGGAGTGCTGCCAGGCTGCACCTGTGTGAGGCTGCGAGCTGAAGGAGGTCGTAAGGGCTGCCTGTTAACCCCAAACCTCTCTCTGACCCTGGACTCCTGACTTCACCCATCAGCACAAGCAACACCGGCCCACCCGCAGTCATGTAAATTCCGTTCGTCTGGTAGCTGAGCTTCCTGACGTCGCTCTTGGCACTCAGGAGAATCACTCCTTTCGGGAACATTCAGTGCCTGGGAGCTCACGCAGGCATGTGCTCTGGAGCATTTCCCTGGGACGACAACCTCCACCCCTTGGACTTGCTCATCCCTGTCGGTAGTGGAGGGGTTGGGAGGGAACCTGGCCAGTCTGTGTTCCTCCTGATCCAGCCACACCTATAACTTCTTAAATAGATCCAGCTCTTTTGGAGGGCAGTACAGTGACAAGGATCAAAAACCACAGAGAGCATAAACCTCTTCTGATTTGCAAGGTCGTTTATACTATAGAGATAATGAAAGGATACACACGAAAAGCTTGTTCATGGCAGTGTTGCTTTTAATGGGAGATGATCAGGAATGACTTCCATGTTCCTGCAATGCACCCATCCCCCCAGCTGCTCCCCACCCTGTTGTATGATATATACTGACATGTACCCATATTTATAGTACACTGTTGGAAGCAGAAATTCCTCTCTTAACCCTCTTACTGCTGGTCTGAATTTCCAGCATTTTGCAATGAATATGTTTTGTTTTTGTAACTAGGGAAAAATGTCTACTTTTTGTTAAAAATAAAGCCTACGATTCTCTCCTTTCTTCCACACAGCTGACCTGGATGGGTTTACCCTCATCGACCCTCCTGTGGTAACTCCCACGTTTATGCTTTATACCTTCAGCCTGATTTCTCTCTGAGCTCAGACTCAGCCATTCCTATGCCTACTTAGGATTTTCACATGACCACCTAGAAGCCTTCTCAAACTCCACATGCCCCGAAGTTAATGCTCCATCCCCTCCTGCCCAAACTTGCTCCTCCTACTTCCACCTCTGAGTCATTCTTGAAGCTTCTTTTTTCTTATCCAGTCCCCTAACACCATCTCCCCAACCCACCATCATTCTTTAACCTGGTCCTGCTAATTTTACCTCCAAATCCCTCACTGGGTCTTGCCAGACCTGTGGCTCTAGCCCCTGCTTCCCTCTTCACCTCATTTAGTGTTTCTTTCTCTCTTGCTTGCTTCCCTGATGCTCAGGGCCTCCATCCAGAAGACCGAGGGTACGGGACCTGTTCACCAGCTGTGCTCTCTGCCAAAAAGTTCCCCAGCCCTGCCCCTCTGCCTGTGAACTTCTTCCTGTCCTCATGTCCCATCCTAGCAGTCACTTCTTCAGAGAGCTCCTGTCAGGCTTCAGTTGAAAGTAGCCCCCTTTGTTATTCTGTGCCAGTGCACCTGTTCCCTTCCTATCACCATCTGCAATTACAGAGACAGTGGTGGTGTGTCTACCATGGCCTTAGCTCAGACAGAAATTCCAGTTGGTTCTATTCCTTTCCTCCTACTGCTCCATGTCCACAGAGGTGTCCAAGTCTCCTCCCTTTGGTTTAGAGGGACTTACAAGTGCCTGGGACCCTTGATGAGGTGGAAAGTTTGGTGTGTGTGTCTGTGTGTGTGTGTGTGTGTCACACTCAAGAATGGCCCAGACACTCCCTTCCCCAGTCCTCCTCACAGAAATTGCCACTTCCTCTCCCAGTCTGGAGACCCACCACCCCTCAATCTCCTGCCCACATCTCCTGTTCTTATTGCCATGCTGTCTTCTCACTCTCCTTTCTCCAGGCCCTGCCGTATCTGGGCTCTTCACTGGGAGAGGAAAGAGAGACTCTGTAAGTAGCATGCATCCAAGAATCTTCCTGGAGCCCCCAGTGTGCTCTCTCCTTTTGCTCTTATTTCTGCTTTGGTGTATGCTGACTGGGTGTGCCTGTGAGGAGGTGGAGTGGAAATACCCAGATAACAACCAGGTTAGCAGCCTCCATATAATCCTGCCCTGTACCTTTTATTTGTGTTAATTGGTTTATCATTTGACATCTGGTTCAACAGGTGCCCTCCCCCCACAAGTTCATGTCCACCTGGAACCTCAGAATGTAACCTTTTACGGGAAATAGTGTCTTTAGAGAAGTAATTAGTTAAGATGAAATCATACTGGTTTAGGGTGGGTCTAACTCCAATATGACTGTTGCCTTTAATGGAAGAAGGAAGTTTGGACACAGACACACAGACACATGGGGGAGAAGGCCTTATGGAGACAGGCAGAGACTGAAGTGAGGCATCTACACACCAAGGAATGCTGGGGATTGCTGGGGATTGCCAGCAGCCCCCAGAAGCTGAGAGAGACAAGGAAGGACTCTTCACTGGAACCTCTGGAAGGAGCACGGCCCTACCAAAGCCTTGATTTTGGACTTTTGGCCTCCCAAACTATGAGACAATAAAGGTCTGTTTTTTAAGCCCCCTTGTTTGTGGGAGATTGTTAGGACAGTCCCCAGGAAATGCACATGTACCCAACAAGACTCTCAGGCCCTTGAGGGCAGGGGCCACGTGTAATCTGTTCACTGTGGAATCCCCAGTGTCTAGCACCATGTCTGGGCCACAAATGGTCCTAAATAACCTTTTGTTGATTGTCGGTACCCAAGCATGAGCAGGTGAGATTGAAGCAAGAAGGAAGAACAAGGACTCCGTTGATGTGTTTGGTCCCATGGAGAAAAATAGCAGCTAGAGAGTGAGAAATTGAGCTTGGCTCTTCCTTCCCAATCTCACTCTCAGATGCTGAAATGACTATTTTTGGTGAATGCAAATCATACTGTGGCCAGCGTCTTCAGTCTGAGGCCACAAACGTGTGCGCTGAGCCAGGGTTCTAGTCACAAGAGTTTATTTTTATTGTAACCACGCCTGACCTTCTGGCTTCGAGGCCTGTACACTCAGACTTTCCCACGGGCCACCCCAGTGTGGCCAGGTCTCCTGGGCAGGGAAAAGCCACAGGTTTCAAAATGAAGGAGGCCCTCAGCTTTCCCTTCCACCGCAGCAAAGGAATACCACCCTCTCCCATCTGTCGCTTTCACGCTGACCGCTTTCTGGCGTGTTTGACACCCACAAATCACAATCTGTTGCTCTGGGCTTGCTCCAGTTTCTCGAATTCAATGGTAAGTGTGAGCATGCTCTATGGCCCACGGGGTGTGGCTGCGGGGACCACATGTGCTCCTGCAACCTCTGGTCTTCCTGAGGAGAGACAGGAAAACACTTCAGAGCTGCTGGATTTTTTTTTTCCTGTTAATTGAGCCACAGGTAAGCAGCAATCAGCTGTCCGTGGGTACAACATAAATTGTCAAAGATGGGAATTCTTCATCTCCGAGGTCTATGTGGGGTTTAGGTTAGGAACACATTCCTCAAAAGTTCAGCCAGTTAGAAAAAAAAACTAGGAAAAATAGTATTAATCTAGTGAGACTCAGAGTACCTTTTTTGTTTTTCATTTTGTCAAATTGTATTTTTCTTATTTAGTCTTTATGCCAATAAAAAATGACTCTGACACCCTCCAAAAAAAGAAAGAAGGAAGAAAGAAGGAAAGAAGAGGGAAGGAAGGAAGGGAGAGAGAGAGAGAAAGAAAGAAAGAAAGGGAAAGAAAGAAAAGAAAAGAAAGAAGGGAGGGAAGGAAGGAAGAGAGAAAGAAAGAAAGAAAAAGAGAGAGAGAAAGAAAGGAGGGAAGGAAGGAAGGAAAGAAAAAAGAAAGGAAGGGAGGGAGGGAGGAAGGAAGAAAGAGAGAGAAAGGAGGGAAGGAAGGAAAGAAGGAAAGAAAGAGGGAAGGAAGGAAAGAAGGAAAGAAAGAAGGAAGGGAGGGAAGAGGGAAGGAAAGGGGAAGGAAGAGAATGTCACCCATATGTCCCCAAGCTGGGCTTCCTTGGACTTCTGTTCAATCACCCCGCATCCACTGTGAGAACTGCCATACTTATTGCCTTATTGAAAAAAATGAACCGAACACTCCACACACCTGATTTGGAAAACGTCAGGGAGCAATGTTGATATTTACTGCAGGTTTCTGAGGCGGGGAAGGAGGCTATATGTCACATGGCACAACTCTTCGAAATTGTCTTTAAACATGTCTTTCTTGACCCCCAAAGTTTCACTCCTCATAATGGCTGCTCTATGTCTACTTCTTTGTCTTCTTCCTGGTCCTCTCCCTGTTTTTGTACTTGTAACCACACAGGCTGTCCTTCGGACAACCCGCTTTCTAGCCTCTTCTGATACATCAGATTCTTTCAGCTGGGTAGCTCCCTTGGCTTCTCTTATGCAGAGTAACTTGGCCTCTCTTAGCCTTTTTGATTGTTCTCTCAACCTGTCACTCCACACAACCCAGAGCGGAGCTTGCTGCCCTAATCCTCCTTCCTAGGAAGCATGTGCTTTCCCCACATGAGCAGAGACCTTGGAGGATATAAACAACCATACCTTCTGTTGATATCTATAATCCCAGGCTGTTCTGGGCTAGTCCCATGACATTTTCCCCATTTTTGTGAGATAGAGGGCTAGAGTATATGCAGTAGAGAGGGGTAGGAGATGGCCAGGATTTCAGTGTCAATTCCATAAAAGGACCGTGGCAGTGCACCAGGCATGGCCATTGCCCTTGATGAGTTTATAATGTGATCTGGAGAAAGGTATATGAGACAATTGTAGAGCATGTGAAGATGGCAACATGGGCTAAGTGCCCCCAAGAGTTCAGTAGGGCAGGTGGGTACATCCTGGAGAAGTTTTCAGGCAGCTTCAAGATGGACCTAGAAGATAGACTGAGTCTAGTCAGGTGGAGGGGAAGGGAGCAGGTATCCCATTCAGGAGAATTAGTGTGAACAAAGGCTTGGGAGTGGATGTGCAGCATTGTGGAAGACAAAAGGAGATCCACCTGGCGAGTGATCCATTTCCCCAAGCACATTCCTAAACTGGTCTTATTACATTAAAATTGAACCTGAACTATATATCCTTCCTGGAATTTCTCCCATTCTTAATCATAAGGAAGCCTCCAGTCTGGTGCACAGGCAGGCAATCCTTTACTCACCAAGAACTGAGGTTCCAAGGACTGCTATGTAGGTTAGTTCATTGAATCTGGGCATGCATTTTCCCACAGAAACCAAGGTATACCTGGAATTAGCGTAGGTGTAGTAAGACTGAAATATGTGTGTGTGCTGAGCAGGGGTAGGGTTGGCACATGGATTCCCGTAACATCGTTATAGTAGATAAACCCAAACAAGTAAGAACTTTTACCAAAAAATTAGTATTTTTCAAATGAGTTATTTTAAAAATTTATAGAGATGTCATGTTTCTGTGATATTCCATGGAAAGTTGTAAGAAATGACTCCACGTTGTCACACTGAGAGTTGGTCTGCTCAACTTCCTTAGGAGTCCTAATGGTCACCCTGAATCCTGTCTCCCCCAGAGTCCAGAACCAGAAGCAGGAGGGCTGGTGGGATTTCAGCCACACCTGGGGCTTCACTGGGTGGGGTCTGGAGGTGCATCTTATGTCTTTAGGGAATGGGAATTTAGCTGAGGTCCAGGCAGCCTTCATGGAGAGGTGGTTAATTGGGGGATATAGGACCATGGTGAGGACCCAGGTAGAAGGGAATATGCAAAGGCAGGCAGGTAGCTTGGATATGTTTCAAGGAGTTTAGCTTATGCTCTGTAGGACCTCAGGCACTGCCTGCTGAGTTTAGAAGCAGCATCTAATCCTCCAAGGAAGGGTCTAGGAAAGCTTGGTTTGGTGTTAGGCTCTACAAGGATGGCTGGGATCTAGGAGAAGCCTAGTTTTGTGAGCTGAGCAAATGGCCAGGATCTAGAATGGTAAAATTTGAATGGTCATACTGTAGCCAAGGATCTTCCTTTCCTCCCCAATCCCTCCCCCACCCCCTCACCTTGGTTTTTTTTTTTTTTCTTTCTTTCTCTCATTCATTCACACTAACTGCCAAGCCATTTCCTAGGCGATAAGGATGCCATGATGGAAACAATTCCTTCCCAATGGAAATTATAGTTTATGGTAGAAGGGGGACAGACACATAATCATGGTTAAATTCATAATGACATGATTATAATTATGGATAATGTTCCAAAGAGATACAGCCCTAAACAGCATTAAGGGGGAACATAACCGGGTCTGGTGGGGGAGACTAGGAGTGCTTAACAAGGCTTCCTGGGAAGTGGCATCTAAGCTGAGACCTAACAGATGAGAAGTCAGCCAGGCAAAAGAGAAGAAGATGAGTAAGAATAGGAAGAGTATTCTAGACAGAGAGAAGCACCAGTGCCACATCAGGAGGAAGGATGGAATGTTCTGGGAACTCGCTGGAGAGAATGAGCAAGTGGGATGGGTTGTGAGACAGTGGGAGCAGATAGATCATTAGGCACAAATCTGGGACATCGACAGTGGGCTGGGTTACTGATGCCTCTGAGCACAGCTGAGTCTTTGAGTATTTTTAATGGTGATAATAATGAAACTAATAGCTAGCTCTTAGAAAGCACTTCCTATGTGCTACATGCTTTCTATGCCCCCTGTTATTTGACACTCACAAACCCTCTAAGGGATTTGTACAGTTAGCTTTCCATTTTACAGATGAGGAAAACAAGGACTAGAGAAATAAATAAATAAATAAATAAATAAATAAATAAATAAATAAATGTATGTATGTATGTATGTACCTAAGGCCATGCAGCCAACAAGTGAAGGAACTCAAACTTGATCAGTGGCCTGTCTGATTCCAAAACTCTCACTCTGAAAACTTGCCCCAACCGCCTTTTGGCATCAGTGATGCTTGCCAAGGGGGGCCGGGGAGGCTGCAGCTCCTGAGCCCTGAGAAGGGGACAGGGAGCTGCTGGTGGCTCTGGCTGCGGCAGAGAAATGCTGGGGAGAACTCCAGGGGCAGAGGTGGTGGGACGTAATGAGCTTGTTCCTCTCTATGAATCACTGGTAAGTTGGGGATTAGTCAGAGACTGGCTGCGTTGTTGCGGAAGTGGTGGGCAGGCTGTCTACTCAACATGGGGCTGTGAGGGCTGCAGTGGTTCTCGTGGTGACATTGTGAACTGGGAAGGCGAGTCAATTCTTGGGAGGTGACTTTGAAGTGGAAGGTATGTTCTCTAATGCTTGTAGGTGCACTTTGAGGATTATGGGACAAAAGGTATGCTGTACAGAATTTATGGCATCCTTGACCAGATATGCCCAAAGCCAGGCTGTCGCACCAGCTGAAGGAACCCAGCTCTCTGTTCTGCAGACTGCTCACACAATCACTAAGCAGCACCTGGGAAGATTTAAAATTAGTTGGGAAAGGAACTGATCACAAAGATAACTCAGGGACTTCCTGGCAATTCTTTATGCCTGTGATTCAGAGCGAACTCCCAAGCCTCTTGAGCGCAGGAGAGTTGGAAACAACTTACAAGTGGCTTTGGAGGGATAGACATCAAAATGGCAAAACCAAGAACCACTGCAGAATTTAGGAGAAGCATAATGAGTCCTCCTCTTGGGGCTTACACTCCTACTCCAACTACGGCCCTGGGGGTGTGTTCTCCTCTAATTTTCAGGTGCCTGCCTATGTGGATGGGATGCTTCCCACTTTGACCCTCTTTTAGTGATCCAGGTAGAATCACTATTCAACATGAAAAGGTAGCAATCAGGAATGTTTGACCTGTGAAGGGGCATCCTTTTATTCCTGCAACCGAAATTTCCAAGGATGTATTAGTACCTGGCATTTCTTTAAGCGTATTACAGGTTATCTCTAATGGTCCTTAGACAGGTCCAATCCTTAGAGTTAAGATTAGGAAGTCCTCACTAATAACACTGTATTATATACTTGAAAGTTGCTAATAGAGTAGATCTTAAATCTTCTAACCACAAAAAAGAAATGGTAATTACATGAAATTATGGAGGTGTTATTTAATCATTTTGCAATACATATAAAAAAATGGGAAGTCATCTTGCCCAAGGTCCACAGTTGTCAGTAGCCGTTTCTGTGGCTAGTAACAGTTGGAGTTCCCTTCCTTCTTTTCCAAATCATCAGTTCTGCAAGATCTGAGTATAGAACATTATAAAAGAAAGCTTTGAGCTCCTTGGAAGCTCTGCAGTAACATGTGGTTGGAGTTCAGCTTCAGGAGGCAGTGTGTTTATGAGAAGGAGCTCTGGCTCTCCAAGTGCAAGTCCATTTCCTAGGCGTGACCTTGGGCAGGCCCCATAACCTCTCTTGGAGCCTTGGTTTCCTTGCCATGACAACAGAAACAATGAGATCATCCCCGCTGCATTGTTGTCAGGATTAAATGAAATAAAAGGCAATAGGAGGGCATGTTTTAATTATAATACACATAATTTTTGTATGTATGTACACTGAATGTGCATTGCACATTTCCCAAAACATGCAGATATCATAAACATCATCAGATTTTTTTTTTTAATTAAAGAAAAAGTAAGGAGGGGCACCAGGGTGGCTCAGTCCATCAAGCGTTTGCTTCAGTTTGGGTCATGATCACAGGGTCCTGGGATCAAGTCCCACATTGGACTCCCTGATTAGTGGGGAGTCTGCTTCTCCCTCTCCCTCTGCCTCTCCCCAGCTTGTGCACTCTCTCTCTCTCTCTCTCTCACTCTCTCTCACTCTCTGAGAGAGTGAGAGAGAGTGAGAGAGAGAGACAGAGAGACAGAGAGGGATACAGATATCTATATCTATAATGTGTGTATATATATTATACATATATAAATTATATATATGTATATATATAAAATTTGCCATTTCAACCAATTTTTAGTGTCCAATTCAGTGACATTAAATCATAATGATTTTCCCTGTTTTCTCCCAAGAGTGTTATCTTCGGAGTGTAGGTCTCCAATCCATTTTTAGTTAATTTTGCATATGGTGTAAGGCAAGGCCCCAACTTTTTTATGTGTTGATTTTGTATGCTGAAACTTTTCCAGATTTGTCTATTAGCTCTAGTAGCTTTCTTTCTTGTGGATCCCTTGGAATTTTCTACATATAGGATCATGTCATCTGAAAACAGAGATAGTTTGTACCTCTTCTTTTCCACTTTGGATGACTTTTCTTTCTTTCTTTCTTCTTTCTTTCTTTCTTTCTTTCTTTCTTTCTTTCTTTCTTTCTTTCTTTCTTTCTTTTCTTTCTTTTTTTCTTTTTGCCTAGTATCTCTGGCTAGACCTTCTAGTACAATGGTGAATAACAGCAGTGAAAATAGGCCTCTTTGTCTTGTTCCTGATCTCAGGGAGAAAGCTTTCAGTTCTCATTATTAACTATGTTGTTAGCTGTGGGCTCTTCATAAATGCCCTTTATTATGTTGATAACTGTACTTTTTATCTGAGAGTGTCTTAATTTCTCCTTTATTTTGCTGGATATAGAATTCTCAGTTGACAGACTTTTTCCTCTCCCTCACTTTAAATATAAAATCCCCATGCCTTCTGTTCTCCATGATTTCTGAAGAGAAACCAGTTATTTGTCTTATTGAGGGTCCCTTGTGTATCAAAAGTCACTTTTGCTGGTTTTGGGATTCTCTCTTTTCTTAGGTATGTAGATTCATATCTTTAACCAAATTTGGTTACAAATGTTCTTTCTACTCCTCTCCCTCTCTCTTCTTCTGGGACTTCCATAAAGCATATGTTGGTCCATTTAATGGTCTCCCACAGGTCTCTGAGGTTCTATTCACTTTTCATCTTGCTTCTTTCTGCTCCTCAGACTGGATACTTTCAGTGGTCCTATTTTCAAGTTTGCTGATTCTTTCTTCTATGTCCTCAGGTCTACTGTTGAAATTCTTTAGTGAATTTTTCATTTTAGTTATTGCATTTTTCAGGCCCCTAATATCTGTTTGGTTCCTTTTTACAACAGTGGTTTTTTTTTTTCATACATTGTTTTCCTGATTTTGTCTATTTCCACGTCTGTCTTTTCCTTTAGTTCTTTCACGGTATTGAGATAATTGTTTTAAAGTCTTTGTCTAGTAAATCTGGTGCCTTGGCTTCCTCGGGGATGGTTTCTATTCATTTGTTTTGATTGTTTGAATTAGCTAAACTTTTATTCTTCTTTTATTTTTTAATGGCTTGTAATTTTTGTTGTTGAAAACTGGACATTTGAATGTTATGTCATGACACTGAAAATCAGCATCTTCCCCTCCCCAGGATTTCCTGTTTTTTGTTATTGTGTTTTTTTAACTGACTGTTAATTTCTGTAATTGTCCACTTGTTTAATGACTTTCCAACTTATTTTTTTAAGATTTCATTTATTTATTTGAGAGAGAGTGAGTGAGAGAGAGAACATGAGCAGGGGCAGAGGGAGAGGGAGATGCAGAATCCCTGCTGAGCAGGGAGCCTGATGCGGGGCTTGATCCCAGAACCCTGTGATCATGACCTGAGCCAAAGGCAGATGCTTAACAGACTGAGCCTCCCAGGCATCCCCAAATTATTTAGGCAAAGCTTATTCCTGGTTGTACGTGTGGTCACTGAGGTCTCTATTCCATTTGCTTATGTTCAGCTAATGTTTGATAGAGATTTTGGTGAATGTTAAGATAAAAGTAAACAAAACAAAACAAAACCAGAAAGAAAGAAAGAGAGAGAGAAAGAGAAAAACACAAAAAGCAAACACTTATCCTAATCTTCACAGGTTGACTTTCTGCTGGAGCACTCCAACACTTAGGCTTGCACTGAGCCTAGGGATTGGCACAGAGTAAAAGCTGAATGTCTTCTCAGGTATTTTCTGAGCATGAAGCTTGCTTGAGCATGTGCATGGCTTTCTAAATTCCCCTGCATATATAGGTGCTTTTGAATGTCCTAATTTCCCAAAGAACTTGCTGCAGCTTTTCCTCCTGGATCTATTGGTGACCTGCATCTGGATGATAATCTTTTGGCTCAGGCTTCTGCTGGTTGTTGGTTCACCCAGTAACATTCTCAAACATCCCACTGCTTTTCTGAGGTCTGAGGTAGGCAAAACTAAGACAAGCATTTTTGGTAACCTCCAGACAGGTTACAATGGACATACACAATAATGTGTGAACAAAATGTGTGTTAGAACAGATATAAACAATAATGTGTGAACATGGGGAACCCAGGCTGCCATCTCTTCAAGACCATCTTCTTACTGGGGAGTGAGTGGGGCCAGAGCAAGCAAAATGCCACATAATTTTCCTACCATTGTCAAGTTTCCTTTTTTTGATTCAGCATTTATTTGATTGCTATAAACCTTTGGCTATTTTCTAGAGTTCTGAAAACTTGGTTCTGAAAATTTCAGCTTGTGCGTGTGTGTGTGAGAGAGAGAGAGAGAGAGAGAGAGATGTGTTTCTTTGGGGGAATAAGAGCTTACAGCTACCTACTCCACCATTTTGCTGGCATCACTCCCAAGCCATACTTCTGATAGTGACCTTGTTTTTACTTCTACTGTGGCCTGGGCAACTGGGTTACACACACAAAATCCTCTCTGCTCAAATTCTTGAGCTGGTATATGACTCCTGATTTTTGTAGAGTAAGCTGAATAGATCATGGAAACAGACCAGAATCACACATACACAAACATCATTCTCCATAGGCCATACTTTTTATCTGTGCACTATTTTAAATACTGTGTAAATAGCATCTACATTGTAATAAAAGGGTTGCTAAAGTTAGTCTTCATTTATAATTAATAGTAAAAGGGCATTTTTATAACATGTTGGATTGAATGTTCAACAGTTCTAGTTTGTCTCCATGACAAGTGCTGGCAAATGGGTTTAATCTTTTATAATGGTGGCAGCCAAATGCAATGTGTGAAGGGATACAAAGCCATGCCCAGGCTCAGGAGACGAGAGTTCCATAATCAATCAGTATTGTTTGTAAGGGGAACAGGAGGGAGGAGTGACAATGTGTATGTATTTCTGTGTAACTAACTCAGAACTTAATGGCTTAAAACAACAACAAACATTTGACTTCCAAGGAAGATGGCAGAGTAGGAAGACCCTAAGCTCACCTAACCCTGCAGATACAACTAGGTGACACCTCCATCAGTGTAAATAACCCAGAAAACAACCCAAAGACTGGTAGAACAAATTCTCCACAGCTAAATTTAGAGAAAAGACCATATGGAAGAGGGTAGGAAGGGTGGAGATGAGTTGGAAACTAAATGGAACTGCCAGACTATCCGCAGGAGGGAGGGACACCGTGAGCAAAGTGAGGGGAGAGAAACAGACTCTAACACCAGGGAACGTGCAAAGGGAACACAAATCCCCATAACATTTGGCTTTGAAACCAAAGGGGCTGGATTTCATGAGTTCTTACAATCAGTGGGGCTTAAAACCTGGAACTTTAAAAATCAGCAGGCTTGTGGGAGAGCTAGGAGGGCAAGAGGAAACTGAGTCCCCACCTTTAAAGAGACAGCATAACAAATAGCCTCACAGAGATACAGCATAGAAGCAGCAGTTTGAAAACTGCTTGGGGTATGCAGGAGGAGGATTTGTTTACTTATCTAATAGCATGTGCTGGAAGGGCAGGAGGTCATTGGGAGACTTCCCCAGGAAAAAGGGAGCTGGTGGGTGCCATTTTCCTCCCCTATCTCCCAGCATAAACACAGGGATGTCTGCTGGAACTGGCACTGTGCCTACAGTGTGCCCACCTCCACATGCTCCAGCAGACAGGCCTCCTCCAGCCAGACCTCAGCTCTAGGTCCACTCCCACAGCAGACCCACCCAATCCTTGCTAACACCATGTCACCTGCTCCCATGCTCTTCTGCAAATCTGCCCGCTCCAACCTGATATGGCTCAATCCCCAATACCTGCAGGTTCCTCCCACCAGCAAGGACCTTGCTGGCACTGTGTGCCCTGCTCCTATGTTCCCCTGCAGTTCAGTACTATTACATCTCTAACAAAGATCTGTTCTGTCTCAGCTTAAGTCCAGGGTGGCCCTAGACTCGTCCTACCAACACAGGGACAAAACCCTGCCCACAAAATGCAAAGTCAGCTATTGCAGATGACTACACTAAAGACAAAAGCAGCATAGCCACAACAGCAGGGCTCTCACGACATGCACAGGAGAAACCCTGAAGTGCCAGGTTCTGGTGAACAGGGGACATTACACTGCAGGGTACTGTAGGAACCTCTTCTCCCTAAAGCCACTACTTTCCAAGAGAGGAGAGATAGCTGAATTTTCCAACACAGAAACAGACAGAGAGACAAAATGAGGAGACAGAGGAATATGTCCCAGATGAAAGACCAGGACAAAAATCATGGCAGGAGACCCAAATGAAACAGAGATAAGTAATATGCCTGATAGATAATTTAAAGTAATGATAATAAAGATACTCAAAAGAGTGGAGGACATCAGTGGGACCCTTAACAAAGAGAGATAAAACAAACAAACAAACAAACAAAAAAACCAATCAGAGATGAATAATTCAGTAATTGAAATTAAAAATACACTAGAAGGAATAAATAGTAGACTAGAGGAAGCAGAAGAATGGATCAATGACCTAGAGGACAGAGTAAAATAAAGCAATGAAGTGGGGCACCTGAGTGGCTCAGTGGGTTAAACCTCTGCCTTCAGCTCAGGTCATGATCCCAGGGTCCTGGGATGGAGCCCTGCATTAGGCTCTCTGCTCAGTAGGGAGCCTGCTTCCCCCCACCCTTCGGTCTGTCTCTCTGCCTACTTGTGACCCCTCTCTTTTTCTCTGTCAAATAAATAAATAAAATCTTAAAAAAAAAGAAATCAATCAAGCTGAACAAGAGAGAAAGAGAGAAAAAAATAATAAATGAAGATAAAGTGACACCATCAAGTATAATAATATCCACATTATACGGATCCCAGAAGGAGGACAGAAAGGGGGCCAGAAAATTTGAAGAAATAATAGCTGAAAATTTGAAGAAATAATAGCTGAAAATTTCTGAATCTGGGGAAGGAAATCAGAAATCTAGATCCAGGAGGCACAGAGAGCCCACCCCACCTCCAAATCAACCCAAGTAGGTCCACACCAAGACACACAGTAATTAAAATGTCAAAAACTAGTGGTAAAGAGAGACTTTAAAAGCAGCAAGAGAAAAGAAAACAGTTACATAAAAGAGAACCCCCAGGAAGCTATCAGCTGATTTTTCAGCATAAACTTTGCTGACTAGAAGGGAGTGGCTGAATGGGAAAAATCTGTATCCAAGAATGTTTTATAGCCAGTAAGATAGCCAGTAAGGCTATCATTCAGAATAGAAGGAGAGAGAAAGAGTTTCCCAGACAAACAAAAGTTAAAGGAATTCATGACCACCAAACCAGGCCTACAAAAATGTGAAAGGGGACTCTGAATGGAAAGGAAAGTACACAAGTAGGAGTAAGAAAAATAGGGAACACAAAAGCAGTAAAAATAAGTGTGTCTACAACAATCAGTCAAGGGATTCACAAAATAAAAGGATGTAGAGTATGACACCATTTACCTAAAACATGAGGGGGAGAGGAATAAAGAGTGGTTTCAAACTTAAGTGACCATCAACTTAATATAGACTGTTTTATGCATAAAATGTTATATACAAATATAATGGTAACCACAAATCAAAAACCAGTGGTAGATATGCAAACAATAAAGAGAAAGGAATCCAAATAACAAAACAAATTAACACAGAAAAAAAGAGACAAATTAAAAAAGAAAAAACAACATACTCTTAACTTAGAGAACAAACTGATGGTTACCAGAGGGCAGGTGGGTGGGGGAATGGCTGAAATAGGTGATGGGGATTAAAGGGGACACTTAGGATGAGCGCTGAGTAATGTAGAGAATTGTTGAACCACTACATTGTACACCTGAAACTAATATAACACCATATGCTAACTATACTGGAATTAAAATGGAAAAAACAAACAACAATGAACATTTACTATTTCTCATCATTTCTATGGGTCAGAAATTTGGGAGTAGTTTCCTTGGGTGGTTTTGGTTCAAGATCTCTTATGAGGTTGCAGTCAGGATGTCAGCTGGGATGGAAATCATCTGAAGGCTTGCCAGGCTGAAGGATCTACTTCCAGGGAAGCTCACTCGTGTAGGCAAGTTGATACAAGCTATTGGCACCAGATTCAGCTCCTCTCTTCCTGGGCCTCTCTAAAGGGCCACTTAAGTGTCCTTAAAACATGGTGGTTGACTTTCACCAAAGAAAGCAAGCCAAGAGAGAGCTGGGTAGAAGCTATTGTTTTTATGAGCTGAAGTCAGAGTCACATAGCGTCATTTCTGCTACGTTGTATTCCTCTGAAACAAGTTACTAAATCTGGTCCATGCTCAAGAGGAGAGGAATTAGGTCTTATCTTTTGAAGCAAGGCATGTCAAAGAATTCGTGGACATATTTTAAAACTTCCACACAGCACTATGACAGGTTTCACTGACCTACCCGAACACCCCTGAACCATGACACAATCTGAGCAACATAAAATACTGACTTATTTTATGAAAAATATTAATTCAAATGCAAAGTCAAAGGTAGAGAATACATACATATTGTGTGTGTGCGTGGCGGTGGGGGGGGGTGTATGTGTGATAGAAGAGGAAAAAAATGAGAGCTTCCTCCTTTCTTGGGAATTACTCAAAAATAGCTTAAGGGAATGCCAACAACGTAACAGCTCACATCTCAAGGAGTGCTCCATCTAGAATCCATCTCTTAGGATCTTGGCAGAGATAGGGGGGCATGAAAGGGGTCTGATTTTGCCCCCCCCCATCTTTTCCTCAGAAGTTTCTGCCACAAAATCAGGATTTCAAGCCCTAGGGCAGACTCTAAGTTAAAAGCAGGTCAATCGAGCAGAGCATCCCAGTTAGGTCCAGTCAGTGCAAACAGTTCCCTTGCTTCGCAGAAACTGCCCAACAGGTCAAGGCCACTGGCAAATAGAATTACAGTGTGAGAGGAACATACAAATATGGACACCGACATTCAGTACTCCTCACTTGGGTGCAGCAGAAAAATTAACACTCAAGCACAAAATGGAAGTCTTGTTTTCTAGACATTGGGTCCTGAGTGTTAGATGGTCTGTAACCTCTTAGTTTTGAAGTATGTTTCCTCTGACTTTAAGCAGCAAATTCCTCTCAGCAAGAGAGCACTGTGTGCTTTCCAAGGTTGGAAATGGTAGGTTTTCAGAGCAGAGTGAAAATATTGTGTTCACAGCCCTGTGCCTGCTTAAGGCAGGGGGGTTGTTTACTTGGGCTGGAGCACAGCTTTGTTGAGGCAGAGTTGTGGTCCCATCACCAGGGCTGCTTAGCAACGGGTCCATGCTATGCCACAAAATTTCAAATTGGCCTGGGTCACAAGTACCCAGTTTGGGGGATTTCCACATGAGAGTCCTGCCCTCACTTTGTCATATTGCTCCTAAAATCTGAGTCACATTGTAAGATGTAAGAGTAATTATTCAGTGTCCTCCCACCCCCACTCCAAGATTCTCTTCTTGGAAGAGTTAAAAAGAATATTTGATATTTGAGTACATTTTTTTAGATACTACAGAGATTCGGTCACTTTAGATTACTGAAAATATTTAACTTTAGTTAATAAACAAGTCAGTTTAATATTTAGCAGAGTAGCTGAATGCATACTATGATCGTACTAGCCACAAAAATAATGCATTTTAAAGACACAGTTTGTTGTTAGAAATGTTATTACCAGGGAAAGAAATCCAATGTGGGCATAAAAGCTTATCCTACAGCAGACTGAAGGGATTGCATATGGTTTAAAAAGAGACCAATTTCTAATTCATTCATTTATTAAATAAGCATTTCTGGAATGATTACTAGACTAGACTAAGTAGCTAAGAAAGTTAAAACATTTGCCATCTGCCTTCCTAGAGCTCACAGCATGGCAAGAAGGAGATAATCAGGTAACCTCAAGTGTTGAGGGGAATTTAATGAGTGAGAACTATAATGTGTAGAGGGAGAAGTTAAAGAAAGGGAGGAAGGTTTGGAGTTTAGAATGTGCTTGAGGAGGCAGGGGGCAAGGTGCTCTCCATGCTAGAGAGTAAATGAGACATATGCAGGTCACTGCCCAGGTTGTCCTGAAAACAGAGCCAACAGCAACGTCCCCCTTTCCCCTACCGATAGAAACTGGGCATAGGATGGTATTTTTGTTGTGTAAAATTGGGAACCTGTGTATCTTTGTGGTAAACCACTGTTGACATTGGTCCTGTTTTGCATTATTTATGATTTTAAAAAGCAATATTGATTTTTATTACAAAGGGACTATTTTTCCTTGGAGGGTTTGTTGATTAATGTCTGTCACAGTTCAAGTCTCGATGTAACCACTATGACTTGGGTCACTAATCCCGCTATCAAATGTTTTTATTAGCTACTGTGCATTACATATTCAGGAACTCAATGTTAAGTGGACTTACGTTCAGATCAGGTTGAAGGCTTGGATTTAGGAATTAGTGTTTTTTATCTATTTCAGTCTTTAGACACTCTTTGTGGATAAATTCAAGGTTAGCAGGTTAATATCAATTTATGCCAGCTCGAGTTTTTAACCAGAAGATATACAAGGTAGACTATTGATCTTAAACTATGGTCTCCCTTGCCTCTTAGGGGCATAAAACTAAATCTTTCCATCTTTTTATAGTAACTTTGACAAAACAATGTACAGGAGATGTTGGATGTATTTTTTTGGTGGTGGGGGGGGACAATGATAATGGCATATTCATTCCTGCTAATTACAGAACCATGGCTATCATTAACTAGTAAGCCATGTTTGCTGAGTGGTGCTAACATTTTAGATGAAGCCCAATTTAGGTTTATCTGGAATGTTTGAAATATTTAGTTCAAGAATCATTTCAGATCATAGTTACTCATTTCCTGTTAGGATTAGCTAGCTAAAAGGCACCTGGGTGGCTCAGTCGGTTAAGTATCTGCTTTCAGCTCAGGTCATGATCCTGGATTTCCAGGATGGAGCCCTGCATGGGGCTTCCTGCTCAGTGGGGTATCTGCTTCTCCCTCCAACCCCACTGTTGCTCTCTCTCTCTCTATCAAATAAATAAATAAAATCTTAATTAGCTAGCTAATACCCAGCTTGGATGGGTCAGGTAGCAGAACAGAGAGGAAAAAATAGGTAAAATAGATATTATGTTAAAAATGACACATTTGGATCATTGATAAACTTTTTTAAAATTTAAATTCAATTAATTAACATATGACGGTATTATTGGTCTCAGAGGTAGAGGTCAGTGATTCATCAGTCTTATATAATACCCTGTGCTCTTTACATCACATGCCCTCTTTAAATTGAGAATGACGACAAATAAGAATCTTGAGATTGGCAAGGAAAACGAAGGAGTTAAAAGGTGTAGAGATAGATGTGATTTAATATTTCAAGTACAGAAAAATAAACATAGATGTTTCTTACCTACTTGACTTAGCTCTTGTTCTTGTCTTTGTGTAAGGTTCAAATTTCATAGTACAAAATGTGTTCTTGAGATCTGCAGTTTTCTCCAAAATGGATTTGTTTTTGAATGCAATCCCAAGAACATCAACAAATAAAGTTTAATTATTCATTGCTCTTTTTGTTTCCCCTTTTGCTTAGTCTTTAAAATACTTCCCAATTGTGAAACCAGTTTTCTTCTAAAATGGCATATATCATATTCTTCCTTCACTGCATACCTGAGACATTATATTTTTCTTCTAAAGATATTTCACTTTATTCTCTTCAATGTATATATGTGCTGAGGGTTAGTAAATTGTTTTCATTAATTTTCTGGAAAGGGAAATATTTCAGGACCTCTGAAACTTGGATTTCTTTGGAGTGGGCAGACCTGAGTTCACATTATGTCTTACTTCATAATTCTTGATTCCATACTTCCTAGTAATGTATCATTGGGCAAGTCACTCAACTTCTTAAAGCCTTTGTCACTAAGCTCTAAAATGAGAACAGTGATGACACCCACCATATAAAACTGTCTTTTAAGGATTAGATTCAAGTTGAGTATTTAGTACAGTTTCAAACACTATAGGAAAGGTTAACTATAACTGCAGTTATCATCCCAAATATTTGTCATGGGCTGAACTGTGTCCGTCCACTCCCAGATCCATATGTTGAAGTTCTAGCCCCCAGTACCTGAGAATGTGAGTGTATTTCTAGATAGGGTCTTTCAAGAGGTAAAAGGTAAAATGATGCCACATGGGTGGTCCCTAGTCCAGTATGACTGGTGTCCTTACAAGAGGAGGAGATTAGGTTATAAACATACAGAGGAAAGACCACATGAAGATGTAGGGAGGAGGTAGTCATTTGCAAGATAAAAAGAGAAACTTCAGTGAAAACCAGCTCTGCTGACACCTTGATCTTGGACTTTTAGCCTCCAGAATTGTGAAAATTTAATTTTCTTTTTGAAAAAGATTTTATTTATTTGAGAGAGAATCCAAAGGGAGAGGGAGAAGCAGACTTCCCACTGAGCAGGGAGCCTGATGCGGGGCTTTTGATTCCAGTACCCTCGGATCACGACCTGAGCTGAAGGCAGATGCTTTACTGACTGAGCCACTCAGGGGCCCCGTGAAAATTTAAGTTCTGTTATTTACACCATCTAACCCGTGGTGATTGCTACAGCAGTCCTAGCAAACTAAGTTAAGTCCTACTGACAAGAATATATTCCGAAATGACAAGTGTAAGATTTGGTCTGTTTCTATCATTTTCTTGCACAGAAAATCCTCCAATACTCTACTTTCTGGCCCTGGGTTGCTGTCTGTGGGATTTGGCTAGCCAGAGTTACGCCTCAGATGGAATACAGACACAAAGATCACGTGACTGTGGTAACCAAGATGCCCCAGAGCACAGTATCAACAGCTTAATGGTTTGGCGTCTGTTTTGTCAATACCGGCTAGAGCAATAGGTGGCGGGGTGGGGGGGTGTGGTGTGAGAGAGGCAGAGGTGCATCAAAGAGTGAGTTTCATATTTAAACATCACTCCATAAGGATGGTTTGTATTTTTCTCCAAGCAGAGCGAAAGACATTGTTTGCTCATTTAGTGTTATTACGGGAACGAAATCATTAAACACTATAGGTTTTGTTTTCCTTAAACCAGATGGAATCATGGTTTCATGGAAACTGGGGATAATAATGCTGATTGCTCTTGGCAGACACGCCTCTGAACTCCAGGTGACTCTTTCTTCTGTTCATAGCAGTTTGGACTTCCTTCCATTCCTTCTTCCAAGCCTATCTTTGCTGACTGCTCATCTGTCCTTCACTCTGCTTGTTTTCCTCTGGTGGACCAGTGTAGGCCAGATGTGGGCACGGGGAAGCCACTGGCAACAAGAGAGGCATCTTGCCCTTTCCTGAAACCAAGGCTCAACCCCTCCAGAGAAGGAAGTGAGGATTTCCTGGCCCCACAGCTCTCGGGAATGTCCGCAGCTATCCTGAAGCCCTGAGTGCTCGCTCACGGATGAAAAGCTGCTTGTCTTTGTCATCAAAAGGGAAAAAAGAAAAGACAAGACAAGACAAAAACAAAACTAAGTCATTAAAATGAACTGCAGGGAATGTATAGGAGGGTGGCTCCCCGTCAGCAACACCGAGCTATGTGCTTGTAAATCACGGTGGCGGGGAACAGCATCTCATCTGAGTCTCTGCAGGCCTTTCTGGAGGGTCGTGCGGGTGCTGGGTGCTTGGCAGAGTAAGCGGCTCCTTCAAGTTTGCATCCTAGGAGCCTTGCTCGTTGCACACTGGCCTGCCGCTACTTCTCACCGCTGGCGCCATCCAGCTGCTACCAGCTGGCAAAGGAGGATCGTGGTTTGCAGGGTCCCCAGCATCACAGAGGAGCATTTAGAGCAACTGCTTGGGAGCTGTCGCAGTCATTCAGCTTAAACCTCATGACCACCCTGAGAAGCAGAGCAAATGTTGTCCTCCTCTTCCTGAGGTCTGTGACCCACTGAGGTCTTGGGAGTAGAACTGGGACGGGGCTCTAAGGCTTAGTAGTGTCGTGATGCTCTGTCTGCCCTCAGGTCACAGCTGGGAGGCCAGCAGCCCTGCCTGCCTGGGTCCAGGCTGGATTCTCACTTGATCCAAGGCTGGCCTGATCCCCACTCGGTCAAGAGCACTATGGAGATATGCCACACTCTCACCCACCCTGCCTACCCCCTCAGCCTCAGTGAGGCTGGCCACATTGTTTCTTGTATCTCACAACAAATTCATTTACTGAGAACTTACCATTATTGTGGGTTATCTGTGGGGCTGCCCGGAACGTTCCTTGCCCTGTGTTTTCCAGAGAACAGATTATCAGGAAGCCCTTGATCTCTGCCAGCAAGAGAGATCTCAGCGCAATAACTGTTTTAACCTGTGTTTCCTGCTATATCGTGCATCCACAAAAGGAGGTGTTGGAGGTACAAGTGCCAAGTCCAGAGTTTTCCCAGCTGGGAATGGCCAAGTCTGGAAATTGTGCCCGGTGTTCTAGCAGTTACGGTTTTGCCTGCCTTGCTCTGTAGAAAGAGCAAGGCCTGATGGAAGCTGCAAAGTCGAACCATAAACCTTGACCTCGAGCCTGTGAGGTGATTACACATCGGGTTTACACTCTGTGCCCGAACCTATTCCATCCCGGCCTGCCCACCTGCAGCTTATACAATAAGGCATCTCTGAGCACGGGCGGTTGGCCCAGGCAGCACTGCTGGGGAAAGAAAACCAAGTGTTTTGTCCTGCCTCCCCATCAGTGTGCCAGCTGTCTTGAGCAACTGTGAGAGAGGCCGAGCTCAGATGGCAGGCCATCCGTGGGCCTTGGAATTCCCCAGGAGGTTCCCATGGAGATTTCCCTGAGAGAGCTGCTCCCACAGGCCGTAGGCTTGGAAGGAGCCGGAAGAGCTTGCGTTAATGAGGAAGGAGGGTCCAGAGAGTCTGGGTCGGGACTGGGGTGGTGACCCCAGTGCCTGCTGTGTTGGGGATGGGCCTTGGTAAGAAAAGCAACTTCTTAAAAAGTCTGCTGAGGGGGGCATTTCAGGTACTCTCTCCAGACGTGAGGTAAACCCCCTTGGAAGGATTTGGCGATCCTAAGAGGGTAAAGGACTTGGAAAGGTAACTTCCCAGGACCATTCCCAGGCACTCTGGTCACTCTCCTGGGACACTTGCCACGTGCCAGGGGTGGCAGAGAAGTCTGCTCATGGGTCCTCCCTCGGGCCCTGAGGTAGCCTGGCTGTTAGCAGCTATTTGCTGCCTTGCTGCAAGGCCCAGCCACATAACCCACAGACCCTACAGACATGTCACTCTGACCTACCCAGGCCTGGAGTGGGAACAAAGGCTGAGTGAGCTTCTCAGTGGGACTCACTGCGGTGCGAATCGAAGTGCTTGGATGAGAGACAATATCGTCAGTCTGCTTGCCCAGACACCCTTTGTGCCTCTTTGTTAGTGCCTTCATCTTCCTAAGTGGAGTTCTTGAAACCAGCTGTGTGTCAGGTTAGACGCCAGGCCCTTGGGGTGCACAGGCGAGCAGGCCAGAGTACGGAGAATAAGTAAGTTTGAGTAATTACAGAGCTGTCCATGCATTTCCACAGGAGCCTGGTCTCTATGCCGAAGGATCCACTAGAGAGGAAGAGCTCCTAATTCAATCATGCAAGACCAGGGAAGGCTTCCTAGGAGAAGCAACAGCTAGGCTGAGACCCTAGGCCTAGTTCAAACCCAAGCCCCCACTCTGGTCTGTCTGTGAAGCTTGCCTCTTGTCCTTCAGTCTGGCTTGTCTCTCCACATGTGCTACTCAGCGTCTTCCCTTTGCTAGTCTTGTCCTGACCCCCATCCATACCTGCCCCCCACATCAAGCCTCCTTTATCTCTAAACCTTTATTGGGTGCTTACTCTGTGCCAGGCACTGAGCTAGGAACCTGATGAAGATTACCTCCCAGCCACTCGATGAGATAATGGAGTCAGTCTACGTGGGTTCAAATCCCAGTTCAGCTTCCACAAGCCATGAGATCTTGGGGAGGTTGGTCCCCCTCTCTGCGCCTCCACTTCCATAACTATACAGTAAGCCTCATCAGAGTACACACTCCAGAGCATGTGTATCAGGAATAAGTATATTCATGTTTGTAAAGTGCTCGGAGTGCCGTCGGGGATTTCTGAAGAGCTGCGTATTTGCTAATGTTGGGGTAGCCTCCATTGTAGACGTGAGGAAGCCGCGGTTCAGAGAAGTTGTCCCAAAGTCACACAGATGGAAATTGTCAGGGGCAGGGTCTGGAGGCAGGCTTTCGGACCTTGTGTCCAGAGTGCCCTTCCCCGTGACACACAGCTATGTCTGTTCTACAGCCACCTCTGACGCCAATTCTGATTCAGAGTCCCATCTGTCTGTTCCCATGCACAAGACCATGACCTCTGCCTTGCTAGACTGCTGTGGCTCCTGACCTGCTGGAGCAGCCGAGCCTGTTCCGGCCCAGCACGGCCCACACCTGCTCACAGGCACACACAAGAGTTTGGGCCCCGAGGCCCCTCTCTGCACAAGCCCACCTGCTCAGACTAGCTGGGCTTGTGCAGAGGGGGCAATGGGCTGCCCGGAAAAGTCTGTGGAGGGGAGGAGGAAGTGGGAGGACAGCCAAGGATGCTGGAGCACTGGAGCAGAGGGAGATGGAGGGAGGGTCACAGGAGAGGGACAGTGGGGCCAGAGGAGCATATAGCAGGCTCACTGGGGCTGATGGGAAAAAGGTTGCTTTGCAGAGGCTTTTTAATGTGACAGCTTATAGGCACAACACTAAGGCCCTGAGCACAGGTTTCAAGTGGAAATTCCTACAATTGCTCTAAAAGGTCTCAGAACAATTCACCGGGTCTCTGTGAGCCCACCCTTCAGTCCTTTTGGCTGTTTGGTAAGAAAAATGGCCTCATGAAGGTGGGATTGACTGGAGTGGGAAATTGGGTGAGAAACTGGGGGCCCCACAATCTCCAAGTTCATGCCCTTTCTGTGACCTTGGAAGAGCTGTCTTTCCAGAGCCTGTTTCCTCATCTGGAAACAAAGGGAAATTTTATAGTTTTCCTCTGAGAGGTATTTTGAAGAGTAGTCGTAGACCGTTTTCCAAGTACCAAGTGTCAGATGTACAGAAAGAATACTGGCGTTTCAGAAAAATCTACAACTCAAGTTTTCAAATCCACTATTCTTTCCTTCCAGGGGCATTTTCCTAAAGAGGGGCCAGGTGAGTCCCAGTGGATTTAATACTGTATTTGTCTACTCCTGAGGAACAAATATTAGAGTTATTTATTTATTCAAGTCTCATTCGAGACATTTCGGCCCATTATCCTCTAGCTGGACCATTGAACCTGCACTTGGAAATGAGAACCAGCTGACTAAATAAACAGTTGCATATGGCAAAGAAGCAGGAAACCCCTCTCCAAAGCTAATAATATTAACAAACTTCCACGTGACACACAATCCATAATTAATGACAATTTGGGGGAAAAAAAGATTTGGAATTTGAAATATGATTCTGAGAACAGGCTGGTGAGGTGATTATTTTTTCCATCCCCCTCAGAATCTGTCCACCCTTTTTTCTGGCCCCTTTTCCTTCTGACAGCCACATTTATTCAAATTCTTTCTGTAAATGTCTTTAGTCTGAGGATTTAGATCTTGGTATTCAATCTTTCTTGCCCGGACTCCCAGAGCAGCCCGTCAGTAGGAACTTATTAAACACCTCACTATGTCATGTGACCCAATGTAACTGAGTCCAGCTAGAGTCACAGGAAGGCTGGTCTTGCTTTCAGAAACCCGTCCTCTGGCAAGGCTGCCTTTGAGGTCAGAGTCAGTGACATTGGACCACATGCAAGGGCAGACTCCAGTCTAAGCTGCTAGGCCAAGATTCAGCAGGTACGGGTGCCCAGGGAATGGGCTTGACCCTTTGGACCTGCTCCTTGGGAGAAGCACCCCACGCAAAGCTCTCAAGCATTCCAGTTCCTGGGCAGCCCATACAACGCCAGCTTTCAGGAGCCATTCACCAGCATGTGCCAGGCGATCATATCACTGTCCACATGTGCTCTCGAGTGTGTTTGGGACAGAAATAACAAGTGACCCCTGAAGAGTCATGGTGGCCTTCCAGACTGAGTAGTGACTATTGAAAAGCAGCTAACCATCCATGGACTACCTTTCTGAGACCCCTCAACCCTCCCCTGGTGATTCATTCTGGCCAGTGAAACAGGAGTCTCAGTGAGGTGACATTCTCTGGCTGAGGTGGTTAAGTCACCAGCATGACTTCCTTCACTTTCTTCCCACCTTGGAGCCCTGGGGCCCAGAGTCACTGCATGGAGGAGAAGCCCAGGAGAGCTGCCTGAGCAGAACTGTCTGCTTAGAGTTTATGGGAACAAGAAATAAGCTTTTGTGTCCAGTTGTTAGGATATGGAGGCTGCTCATTGCCCACTAGCCTACACTGATTAAGATCATGCCTGCACAGCATTTCCTAAATAGAGATGTGCCTTAGCGTCACAGGGATTTCCCCAGGCCCTAACTTTCTCCCTGAAGAAAACACCAGTCCTGCCCACAGGACTGTGGACTCATTGGAGTCTCTGTGAGTCTCTCTCTCCTTGCTCCCAAATGGAGCCTCTCTGTGAGGAAACAGTAAAGCAAGTGTAGAAATGAAAAGCACAGTCTCTGAATCAGACTGCACAGGTTCAATTCCAAATGCCATCACTTACTAACAGGCGAGGCCTTGAGCCAGTAGCTTAACCTCTCTGACTTCAAATCCTCTCTCCTCAGCAGGGGGATATCACTTCAGAGAGTCATCATGGGGAACAAATGGAACATTCTGTGTAAAGTACCTGGCACTCAGTCAACACAGCAAATATCAGTACTACGGTTACTATTCACTGAGCTGACTTCAGCATCACAGACGTGCGGACTGACCCACCAATCAATACCATCGCTACGCTGGTCTCTCCTCCCGCTTCCTCTTCACACCAATAATTCCCACCAAGAACTCACACTTTTCTTTCATGGGTATATGTATTTCTTCTACTTCTGTCCCCCAGATATCAACCCTCCTTCTAGTATTTACCTGAGGTGCTACAACAAATTTAGGGACTTAGAAGCATTTTGCAAAATGAGAAGTAGGTGGATCCAAAGGAAGTGGGCCCCAAAGCGTGTTGAATGTGCATTTATCTGGTTCAGTAGACAGTGGATCCTGTTCGGGAACTACTGTCCTCGTGTGGAAGCACTGCCCTCCATGACCTGTCCCCAGGGTTCCGTGTGGCCAGAAGCTCTTAGGAGCTATTGTAAAGCAAAAAGCAAAAAGGGGAAAAGGATAAGAAGTACCCCAACTGGTATTGGAGAGGGTTTCCTCCAACATTTCAGAGGAAAGAGAAGCTAGAGTGTATTTGGGTTAAGAAGGAAACGGACAGAAGAGTAGAGGAGGACTGTGAGCAGTGTGGCCCAGACATCTCTTCTCCTTCAAGAAGCACAAGGAAAGGACAGAAGTTCAAGAGAGTAGCTCTGCGGGGTCTGGACTGTCTTTCATGCACCACGGTCTTAGTCTGACCAGACTGTAGGGGCCCTAGTGTCAGTAGAGTCATAACACATTTTTGCATAGCTTGATATCCGTCTTCCAATCAGATCAAGAAGCTTCTTTGAAAATTTAAGTCAAAACTTGCTGCATTTGTTTAGTTGAGGGATAGGATCAAGGGGGTATGTCTGGGGCAACAGGTGTAGAAATGCCATGAGAAAGGCTAGCAGATTCCCAAGGTGAGGTGGCACCCATGTTGGTTCTCAACCCTAAAAATACTGAACAAACCAAGAGGAGTGAAGCCAGCATGAAGGCAGGCTTCCCTAAGCCCAGAATCTCCGGTTGGTCTCCTCCTCTTGTGATGAATCAACCATTGTGGTCATCTGAACACCTCAGAGCCTTGACTGTTGGTCTCATATTAGGTTCTGATTGGAATTCAGATTCACTCACAGCCTCCAGTACTTTGAGTTCTGACCGAACCTTTCCTCATGGCCTGTTTATGTCTCCTCCATGGTCATCCCTCCTCTGCCAGCCTTCTCCAAATCACAGAGCCTGGCCCAGGAGAGTTTTAAGATCATGTAGTTACCACTCCCTCATTTTAGGCAGAAGGCAACTTGAAATCCTGTAGACTTCCCTCCTCTAGCACACGCTTTGCTAAGTTCAGATAGTTGCAGAAGCTGAACTTGGCCAGTGGGACAGAGGGCTGGCATTTCCTTGGAGGTGTGGAGTGAGAGAGAATCATCCTTCTCATCTTTCCCATGATGGGAAGACCTAGAAAGTGAAGTTCTTGAAGGACCTCCACTGGGCTCACTTTCTCCTCCAGCCCTGTGAGTGGAGGGTGGCAGGCTTTCAGGCAGTAGAGATGCCCCAGGGCTGCCTGCTCTGCTCACTACCGCATTACCTCCCTGTGGCTTCTGGGAGAATGCTGTGTTACTCAGCAATCCCTAGCACAAGGGCTCAAAGGTGAGTGAAATTGCACAAGAGGTGACTCAACCCTTTGGCTCAAGTCTCTGTTCTCTATTAAATGCAAATATACTTGAACAAGTGGTGCCATCATGGGAGAGTACAGAGCCGAGTTCTAGTGCCCGTTTGCCTGCCAGTTCCTGAGAGACTGTGGGCAGTATCCTCACACCCGGTCACAGGACACCCTCTCTGAAGGACCTTCAAGGGCTGCCAGGAGTCCAAGGGGAACAGATAAGAATGAATGACCCTCACACTTAACTGTGGTCTATTCCAGAGGGCAGCTTAGAGGGGAAATGGAGGGGGAGAGAAACTGGGAGGTTGTGAGCCCTGACAGGGAGCTCTACTATCTCACTAGGCAGGGGCTGCCCAATACCGAGAAGTCAGTGCTCCCATCTTAGGGCCCACAGTGCGACATTCTGGACAACTGTGTCCTGAGCCCTTATGAGGAGGCAGCCCTATTCCCTGAATCCAGATTCTCTATCTCTTGAGAGGAGGCTGGAGTGAGGATTCTAGGATAGCTCCTCTCTCCTGCATCAGATTAGGGGATAAGCTAGCCAGAAGGTAGAGGTCCTTGAGAATCCCTTGATTACCAAACTAATGCCCCCCTAAAGATTTTATACCATAAACCCTGCTTGCCTGTTTTCTCCAGTAAAAGATAAGATGGCTACAGTTATTTTGTGGGTTTTTTGTTTTTGTCGTTGTTTTGTTTTCTTTACTTCTGAGGGCCCACTCTTGTTTGAGTTTGAGTTTTACCCATTTCAGGCAGAGGAGTCGTTTTATATTGCTTAAGAGAGAGCTGAATTACGTTAGGCAGAGAATTTTGTTGTTGTTGACACTGTGCTTCACATTGTGGTGTAGGTTGGCCTTGGCTTAGTTAAGGGGTTGAGTGAGATAGACAATTGCAGTGTTGCCTGGCTGTCCAGCAACTTTTTAACCCGTCTTTGCTCTATCTGGGAAATTCCAGCTTTACGAGTCCTACTTTTATCAGGAAGAATCCAGAAAATCAGTTCCCAAGCTCCTGTGCAATTAGAGCTCAGGGATCTGAATCCGAGTTACATTTGATTGAGAAGTGAGAACATTAAAGGAAAAGGCTCTCGGGTGAAGTCCATTTTGCTGTCACAGGGAGCGGCAGAGGTTTCTTTTAGAAGAAATGGGCCAGAAATATTATCAGTGGATCAGTGGCAGTGCTGGTGGCCTTTTTCCTTGGTGGGGTGGCCACCAAGCAATAGCTTCTTCACCCAGGCGGTTCTGTAGTGTGGATTCAAATATTGTTCTAGGAGATTGGTTCTCTAGGCTAAGTCTGTGAGCAAGCCAATTTCCTTTCCATAAACTCCTTTCTGCTTGATTATCAGAATCAGCCTCTGTGGTTTACAGTGAAGGGTCCTGGAAGGATTCAGCAACCAGCTGCTAACTCCATTACCCCTTCCTATGATACCCTGAGCCAAGACATTGCTAGCCACAGCAGCAGCAGGAATCTCTCATCTCAAACCTCGGCCCTCCACAAATATCTTTCCTGCCTGTAAGGTCCAGGCCTCTCCTACTTTCCTCTTGACCTGTCCTCTCACATGGCCAAGCTAGTAGCCACTTTGCAGGAAATGGATTGATGAAGAAGTGATGTGTAAACCCCATGTGACCACATGAGTCACTCTTGGCCTGGTTTCAAAGAGGCAGACCCTCATGAGAGAGGTGCAAGTCCTCACTCCTGGAGAGAGGGGCCAAGTGCTCCTGTAGGATGGCTGCCCGTAAGGAAACCACTTTGGGAGTGTCCATGCAGGTTCTGAGTGCCAGGCCATCATTCTGTTCACAGAGCCTTTAAGGTCTTCTTACTTAGATAATTCACTACTAGTCCATGAGAGAGTCCAAAGAAATGCCCAGTTAGCTAATTTCTGCTTTGCTCCAACCAGAGTATTTATAGAATGTAAACTCCACAAGGACAGGGCTATATTCATGGACAGAACAATCCTAGCACCTAAAACCATTCTCGGCACATAGTGGGGTTCTCCATAAATCACTGTTGAACAAACTGTGAATAAATGCTTGAATTCATTTATCCTGCAAACTTTCTACCAGATAATTTCCTAAAACACACTCTGGTAGGAACAAACAATTCAACTTTGGAAATTTGGTCTCGAGAGTTTCACACACACACAGTATTTCTATCTGCCTATTCTAGAAGCCAATAGCTATGGTAGGCTACCCAGTGTGAAACCATAGTGGAGAAGACTGGTTTACTTCTGCCATATTTTTGGTACCACCCACTACTTAAAATTTGTTGTCACTTGAAATATTTTTATTTGAGGCAGGCTGACAACCCCCCAAATCTCTACTATCTGAAAAGCACCTCATCTTTGAAGACAGTGAAGGGGCAACTGTACACATTGAACACTTTAGTCAGCCAGGTCTTTAACAGTCAGCCTGGGCTTTTTTCAGCCGGGTCTTTAATGCCTGTATAAACTAAACATAAGCCTCCCAGTGATGACACCCTACTCTACATGGTCTTCAAGAGATTATATAGAGTCTCAGGTCAGAGACATTTTTAGTTTGTGGCTGACACCATGCTAAAATGTTTGCATGCATCACCAGATTTATCTTTCAAGGCCTTTGAAAGATATAAGTCGTATAATAATCTGCAGTTGATGAAGAAAATGAAACATTGAATTATTTGCTAGTGAATGGTGGTACCATGACTCCAACCCAGTCCTGCTGACACCAGGGCCTACAGTCCTAACCACTGAATGTTCTGTATCTGATCCACCAGAGGGTTTCTGGGGCTCGTCCAGTGTCTGTATATAGGGAAGCAAAGAGTCAAAGGTGATTGTCTTCCCCAAATATCTAGTTCCCCCTCTGAGTCTTAAAGCACCTATTCGAGACTCAAAGGGAGGCCCTATGAGAACTTACACAACCCAGTGAGAGTCAGTGTTTCTAAAATACTATTCTCTGGTCTTACACTCTGACATGCCTCATCCATACAAATGCAACCTTTTACCACCTCGTATCTCTAGAAAATGTTCTGCACACTCATCCAACAGAATGCAAAGATTCACTCTTTTATCTTATCTTTTTGGTCACATATTCCATTCTCTTGTGTCCCTCCAAGTGGATCCAATTTTGCAATTTCTTGATGGAAAAGTTCTGGATTGCCAAGTGACTTCAGTGGTAAAGTCTGACAGCAAAATCATTTGTTTTAATTTGCCAGAAGGAAAAACTCGGTCACCATTACATCAGCTATTTCAGCCTTATCTTCTGTTTGCTGAAGCAAGTTTGCCTGAATAGTTTAAACAGTGGTGAGAAGTGGAGGGGGGTGGGCAGTGAGATGGAATCTGGCCTAGTTTCCAACCCTTCGCCTCTTATCCATCAAAGGAAGAAAGCAATTTAGAGACTGTTTTCAAGATAACAGACTCTCAGTCATAGGCTCTGTCACAGTAAGCTGTGAATAAATGATTTTTCAGATGTTTCAAACATACTATTTGTGGAGAAACACTTTTTTCTTAAATTTTTAAAAAAATTATAATAGTAATGCTGTGGAAAATGGCAGTTAAAGTCACCAGGAAAAAAAAAAAAAAAGATAGCAAGTAAAATCTAGACTAGCCTCTCCATTTCATGAATCCATTCTCTAGGAATAATCAATATTAAGAATGTTTTAATTATTTGATTTTCCATTAATATTGTAAGCACAAATGTGCTTACCATAAATGTACTAAATACATTTAGTAGTATTTGTATATATGTGGAGGAGCTTTTTTGTCATTGTTCTAAGGCCTAAATGAAAGCTATACTTTGTTGAAGTTAAATTAGCTAATAGAGGCCCCTCTCTGAAAGTCTCTTATCTATACCTCCTTTTTTTCACAAGTATGATGTTTTTGGACATTTCCTTTTTTGGGGGCAGAGTGCTGGGAACCCAGAAATGAAGTGAATGTCGGCCTAAGCTGTTTCTGTACTAGAGCTCTTGGCCAGGTCTAACTGTGGTCTGTCCTGCTACCTAAAGTCAAACCCGAAAATACAAATCTAAATTTATAGCCAACACTAGGGTAAAAAAAGTAAAACAAACAAACAAAAAAAACAAAAACCCAAAAAACACCAAAAAACACCCCCAAAACAAAAACAACCCAAAACAAAAAACAACCCAGAATACAAACAAAAACCCCATTAAAACAATTTCCATTTCTGGGGTGCTTGGGTGGCTCAGTTGGTTAAGTGACCTTCTCTTGGTTTCAGCTCAGGCTGTGATCTCAGGCTCACTGAGATGAAGCCCCGCATCAGGTTCGGTGCTTAGCTCAGAGTCTGCTTAGGACTCTCTCTCCCTCTCCCCTGCATGCAATGTGCACGCGCTCTCTCTCTCTCTCTCTCTCTCCCTCCACCTAAAATACATAAGTCTTGAAAAACGAAAACAGCCAAAAAACCTCACAGTAATTTCCATTTCTTTGCCAGAACAGGAAGTTATTGCCGAATAGAGGATATTAATGCTTACGTTTGGTAGAAAAGTGAAGAAAAAGTAACCTGCTTTTTTGGGGAGTGGGGCATTCACCTCCCACTCTTGCAGGGAGGTTGTTTAACCAAGTATATCATTAATTGCCCAGCAATGGAAAGGAGCCAGATGTTCCCAGGGAGGGGGCTTTCTCCCTATCTTGGGCTCACCTAGGAAACAAGATCTCAATAAAGTCCCTGATTACTTTGCCATGTCCACAACTTAGCCTTTTTCCTGGAACAGGAAAACAGTTGAGAATATCAGGCAAGTTCTCCTTGCTCACATGATTCTCTTTTTTTGTTTTTTTGTCCACTTTTTTGAAACCTGGGACCAGTTCCAGCCCTTCTTTGCAAGGGTGGGGCCAACAGTTTGGTTTCAGTTTGATTTATCCCAGTATCTAACCCACTATGGAGTTCAAATAAGAATTTTATAAACACTTTCTGAGGCCAACATATGTGTCTTGCATTCTAGACATCTGGATGTAATGTTAAACAAACATTCCTCACCACAAAAACCAGTTGGATCCACTTGTGGTTACTTCAGCTCTGGGTAGTTCCTTCTTGAAAGGTTCTGGCCTGATACCTGTGGGAAGTAGCTTTTGACCCTAGTAGGCTGCTGGCTCAGTGAGTTAAAGTTGTCCCTGAAACACTTTCTGTTTTTCTCCCACCTGTAATGTGAAGCTGGAAGGCCCAGCCCCTCCCTAGTGGGTGGCTCAACACTTCCTCTCGCACTAAATTTACTTAATGCCAGTTTCTGTTGAGATTCTTTTGGTTGGTGGGGGCTGGGGGGTGGGGTAGGGGGAATAGACTCTCAACGAACAATACAGGATCAAGATGTAATTCTCCTCATTCACTTAGAGATCCTGGAAGTATTGGGGAGTGGGCTTGCCGAATTCCATCCTATGTGACTTTACCTCCTGTGACCTCTTGGAAAAATCTTCCACCCTCCATTGTACTTCCAACTACCCTGAATATAGGACAGAGATGACACAGTAGTTGATTCTCCAGCATTCTCTAACCAGAGGTTCTCCATGTTACTCTTATACTACCCACAATCCTATCATGGCCAATAGTAGCAACAGCTAACATTTATCAATCACTTGCTACATATACAAGGACTCGTTAAGCTGTTAACTTGCCTAGTCTCATTTTGTTCCCATAGCAACCCTGTGAGGTGGGTATCCATCCCTGTTATTCCATTGTGCAGACAGGGAAATGAAGGAGCAGTTGGGCAGATTAGCTTGCTCAAGGGCATTGAGGTTATAAATGGCAGCACCACCGCTAACCCTGGTCTGTCCCACTCCAAAATCCATGCTTTTAGCCAGGACCCTAAACCATCTGTCAAGTGGGAGTTGATGATAAGGAAAAGGAATCTCGGTTTCATAACTGGCACTAGGTATGTGACGTGGCAGAATCAAATGCAATTCTTACTCATTCTAAGGTCTTTCTTGTGCTCATCTTCTCCTGTGCCCAGGATGCTGATAAGTGTGGGACTCCAGATGGATGAGAGTAAAGGGGGTAAGGGAGAGAAGACAGGCGAGGGCAGAAAAGATCCTCTTGTGGGCATGAAGAGAAATGTCCTCTGAACTCTCTAGAAAGGGCCAGAGAGGGCCTGCCAACTGAGGGAATGAAGATTTCAGTGTTTCCAATCGGTCCAGTGTTTTGACTGGGATTTCCAGAGTGTCCAACCACCAGCCCCAGACACCTCAGGGGCTGGGGATAGTTGAAGTGGCCTGAGGGCCTCCATGGAGGGGGGTGGTCAGTCCTACAGTAGCTCACCCTTTGCAGTCGCAAAGAGGTGTGTTTTTTGAGGGTTGACCAGACTCCCCAGCCCTGTCTGCACCCTTAACCATCCAAAAGAAGCTCACAGAAGCTTCTCCCACCCACACCACCTCAACCACATGTCGAAAGAGTGCACCAGTAAACAGCCTCAGCTTGCTGCCTGCAGGAGCTAAGGGCAAGGTGCCTGCCGTAGCAAGGTCTCGGGTTACCAAGACTTCTTTCCCTTTGCACCCCCACTCTGCAGGGCATTTTTGGTGGCTTATAAGTTTTGGCATAAATAATTAAAACTAGGTTAGCCTTGTCAGAAATAAACACTTGCAGCTGCGATATAATATAGTCTTGGGGGTGTGTGAATGTTTGTGTTTCTTGCTGATATGTAAACCTTGCCCCATGGATAAGTCCACATTCCAGGGGTCATGTTCCTGTATCTGTTGCCGTAAACTGAAAGCACAGAATTGTCAGCCTCACTCCCTTCAACCAAACAGCTCCCTGGACCCAGGGACAAGCTGGCACCGGCCATGTGCAGCTGTGGGCTGTAAACCGCGTGTCTAGGTTAATATTTGCTTATGTTTCTATCTTGCCTGGTAGGTGGATGGAATTTGCCTAATGATTGTGTTTCCCTGAAAAGTTAATCAGTGTCTAAAGGAACCAGTCACAGAGCACCACAGAGGTGTAGTAAAGTTGGACTCTGAGTACCTGTTCCCAAGGGCCATGTCCTTAGGGTCAGAGCGACAGGAAGGCTGCAGGGAGCGGGGCATGTGACCTGAGGAACCCAGGCCTCTATGGCTGCTGGGCCATTGTATGCCCTGTGCAAGGCTCTAGAATCTGAAAGCCTGGGTACTAGGTGATCTGGCCCACCAACTGGCCTAGCTACAGCCCTGCTTTCTTCAGGCCCCTTCACCCCCTGATGGGGAGACCTCTGTGTCCACTTTGTCAGGGCTGTTCATCCTAGAGTGATCAGCCAGAGGGACACTTCCATCCCTGCCAACAAAAACTGAGCATACATCATGGGCCACGCCTTGAGGACACTGAAAGGAGGAAGGTGACCGATATCCCGGCCCTGGAGCAGTGGACAGTTGAGAGAAGGGAGACCAAAAGGGCAATTACAGTCTGGTGTGTGACATGATCCATGAGGGAATCTGCCCATGAACACAGCTTGGGGGATCAGGGATGCCTCTTAGAGGAGAAAAACAAAATCTGAGCTAAGAACCTGGAGGGCAGTTGGATCTCAAGGATGTCCACAACCTACTCACCCGAATCTGTGAATATTACCCCCTATGGCAAAGAGCTCTTTGGAGGGGTGATTAAGTTAAGTATCTTGAGATGAGAGGTTATGCTGGATTATCTGGGTGGCCCCAAATGTAATCACAAGGTTCTTTGTAAGAGGGAGACAAAGGGAGACCTGACTTTGGCCAAGGAGAAAGCAAGATGACTACAGAGAGGAGCCTGGAGTGATATGCTTTGAAGATAAGTTGGGGGCCTCCAGCCTGGAACACGGGCAGCCCCTAGAAGCTGAAAAAAGCAAGGAAATGGATTTTCTCCTCAGAGACTCCAGAAGGAACCAGCCCAACCAATACTTCTGGCTTTAGCTCAGGGAAACAGATTTCAGACTGCTGGCTTATAGCAGGTTAAGAGAATAAACTTGGCTTGTTTTGAGCCACTATGTTTGTGAAAGTTTGTTACAGCAGCAATGGGAAACTAATACAGTGGGGGTGGGGTTTGGAGACAGCAAGTGGCCTAAGCCAAGGACGCAACCTGGCAAAGACTGGGTATGACACATCTTATGACTGCAGCTGCAAGACCGGGTTGATGGGAGGGAATGATGTGGTCAGAGACTGCGGATGTGCTTAAGGTCAAAACTCAGACCCTATACGTCACATCACTCAACTAGGGTTTCTTCTGTGGGCGCTGGAAGTCGGGAGTCATTAAGAGTGTTTTGAGCAGGAAAGAGACACTATCAAATGGTGACCAAGGAAGATATCTCTGGCTAGCGATGCAGAGTCCCAGTTGAGGAGGGTGGAGGGGCCCAAAACCAGAGGCAGAGAGGAGGCAGGCAACATTCAGTCCTGGCTCTGTGGCTCTAGTAGCTTCCATTGGGTTTCCAAGCTCTCCTCCAAAGAACCAGATCAACTTCATTTCATTCAATTAAATACTGAATCATTCCTGACTTGTACAGGAGTATCCAAGTTTGTTCTTTATGGTCATTGCCGACAAATAACACTGTGGTAGGCTTGAGTTTTTGAGATATAAAATTAGGTGATGCAGGTGGATTTTTCCAACTAGATCTTATGTAACCATAATGAGGAAACTAACTTGTGATGGCAGCTGGGCCTGGAACTGATGGGCTGGAATTTGCGGCCTGTGTTTGTATGTCTTTAGTGGATTATATCTGCTACTGCTGATGCTTTCCGGTCTCTGGTCCCTTCATCAGGTGCCAATGTCTGCAGCAAAATCCAGATTTTCTTGTACTCTCCTAGGTGCCCCTAGATAGAACTTGATACAAAGCTAAATCCTGCAGAAGCCAGTCAAACATAAACAGAGAATGGTGATGCCTGTTCTGCCTAGAAGCATTTGAATTCAGATGATTTAAAAAATACATCCCATGCAGCCTGAGGCCAACTTTGTAACTCTAATGAAACTAAGCCCCTTTCAAAAATCAGCCTTCTTTCACAGCTTCCTCTGGGCCCCTTTTATAAAGAGAACCCACCGCTGTAGCTTTTTAAAAATTTGATTTGTAGTACGGGAGAGCTAGAGAGGGATCATCAGAGTGGAGCAGGTGCCAGAACCTTCCTGATGACAGGCTTGAGCCCTGAAAAGACCAGCTCTCTCCCTCCTTGCCACCCCAGCTGCAGATGCCAAGGTTGAGATAAAGTTTAAAGGACATTGTTAATAATAAACTCAACCACTTAGGAGAATTCATTGATTCAGAATATGAGCTCAAGCCTGGGGTATGTGGCCAAGGAGAAAAGCATTTGGGAGAACAGGCTTTTCCTCTTAGGCAGCAGGAATGTTGAAGCCCTTCAAATGTAAATAAAAGCCAAAAAAGCTTCCTAACAGAATGTCCTTATTTAAGAAGGGGTCTGGGAGTTCTCTCAGCCTAATGAATAAAACCTGGGATAAACTTTTTTAGGCAGGCTCATTTCATTGAAGGATTCAGGGTAGTGTGTGGTGAGGGAAGATGACAACTGAGTAAATTAGCAAAGAACAAGAGGCCTGGAGCTGTAATTTCTGACTTCTGTTTACAGTTTTGAGATCTTCAGTCTGCATATCCATAAAATGGTGCTAATTAACTTTGCCCCAAACTCGGTGCACCAAAAAGTTTACTGAAGGGAGAAGTGAAGCAATATCAATAAAACCCAGCAATGCTGGCTTATTTATTATTGGCCATGAAAGACGCATTCCTCCAAGATCTTTACATATGAACTTATTTAAACTTCACAGCAAACCTAGGAGATACTATGGGATTATCCTCATTTTTAAAGGTGAGTAAGCTGAGGCATAGCGAAGACCCATATTTTGCACGAAGTCACAGCAGCTGGAGCAGGGATTTGAACCCAAGAAGTTGATCTGCAGAGTCTAGGATATTAACTACTATTGTGTTTTACAGCCTTGCTAGAAAAAGAAAATCCAAATGATTGACTGCCCAGCAACTATCTCTAAAAAGTAGTCAAAGCAGTAGAGATAGAGTTCTGTATTCCAAAAAAGGTGTAATAGTCTGTTAGACCAACACTACACAGATGTCACACAGATGACAGTGATAAACAAAGCATACAAAACAACTGTGTGAAGCCACTAGAGCATGACCATAATTATGCAGAAGCCGGAGGGGAGTTGACACATGGAAGAAGAAAATGACTATGGGTGAGCTTCCCTTTAATTTTTTTTTAAATTTTTAATTTTTATGGAAATCTTACCACCTTGAGGAATCAGATAAGTGAATTTGGGGCTGCCAAAGCAGCTATAAAGGGAAGGGGAAAATCCTGGAAAGGATAGAGCAAAGGGAGGGAACCCTAAATTCTATATATAAACTCTGCTCAAATCTTTGGCTGACTTCTGAGCTTCACACATATAGGGCAAACTCCAAGCAGTTAAGCGAGGCAAAAAGAACCAAACAAAAAATGCAGCTGCTGCCCAGTGGAGGGGAGATAGTGTTTGAAGTTTGAGTTCAACCAAGTTAGTTGCCTATTAGAACAATAACCAAGAAAAATCAACATGTTACTGAAGAACATACCAGAAACTAGAGTCTGTACAATGTATTATTTACAGTGACCAAATTCAAAATCATGAGATCTTTCAAGAAGAGAGAGAACCCATACTCAAGAGAGTAACCCATACTCAAGAAAAAAGGCAATGGGGGCGCCTGGGTGGCTCTCTGGGCTAAAGCCTCTGCCTTTGGCTCAGGTCATAATCCGAGGGTCCTGGACTTGAGCCCTGCATCGGGCTATCTGCCTAGCAGGGAGCCTGCTTCCCCCCCTCTCTCTCTGCCTGCCTCTCTGCCTATTTGTGATCTCTGTCAAATAAATAAATAAAATCTTAAAAAAAAAAAAAAAGGCAATCAATGGAGACACACTGAGAAGATCCAGATATTGGAACTAGCAGACAAGGTCTTTAAAGCAGCTATTATAATTATGCTTAAGAATATAAAGAAAAATAAGTTCACAATCAATGAAAAGATATAAATTCCAGCAGATAAACAGAAATGATTAAAAAATAACTTGAAATTCTGGGACTAAAAAATACAGTATTACATAAAAAATTCATTGAATCCCTGTACCCCTGGGGAGAAAAATATATGTTTATAAAAAATAAAAAATTAAAAAAAATTCATTGAATCGGCTCACGAGAGAATTGGAAATGACACAAGAAAGCGTCAGTGAACTCAATGATACATCAACAGGAATTAAACAGTCTGAAGAACAGAGAGAAATGAAGTTTAAAAAACGAGCAAGTGCTCAGAGACCTGTGGGACAGTATCAAGGGGTCTATCATTTATTACTGGAGCTCTAGAAGGAGGGAAGAAAATGAAGTAGGAAAAAAATGTTTCAAGAAGTAATTGCCAGGGCGCCTGGGTGGCTCAGTGGGTTAAAGCCTCTGCCTTCGGCTCAGGTCATGATCCTGGAGTCCTGGGATTGAGCCCCATGGGGCTCTCTGCTCAGCGGGGAGCCTGCTTCTTCCTCTCTCTGTCTCTGCCTGCCTCTCCGCCTACTTGTGATCTCTGTCAAATAAATAAGTAAGTAAATCTTTAAAAGAAAAAAAGAAGTAATTAAAAAGAAGCCACTCTTAATTCAAATTTGATGAAAGACATAATGTTATAGATGCAAAAATATAAGCAAACCCCATGCAGGATAAATACAAGGAAAACCATATGTAGTAGTAGTCCATCTTAGCTGAAACCAAATATAAAGAGAAAATCAGCTAGAGAAAGATGGCATATTACATACAAGAGACTAACAATATAAATGACAGCTGGTTCATTCATGAAGGACAGAAAGAGTGGAGATATGAAGTCAGTTGATCCTCTCTAAAGGGGCTGGAAGGGAAAAAAAACAAAGCTGTCAATCCAGAATTCCATATTCAGAAAAACACACCTCAAGAGATGAAGGTGAAATAAAGACACTTTCATATAAATAAGAACTAAGAGAATTAGTCATTGGCAGACCTGAACTACAAGAAATGATAAAGAAAGTTCTTTCATGCTGAAGTGAAATGGTATCAGACAGAAACTCAATTCATCAGCCAGGAATGAAGGATGTTATAAATGGTAAGTATGTGGATACAGGTAGGAGTCTATTTTCTCTTTAAAGTTTTAAATACAGGGGCACCTGGGTGGCTCAGTGGTTTAAGCCTCTGCCTTCGGCTCAGGTCATGATCCCGGGGTCCTGGGATCGAGCCCCGCATCAGGCTCTCTGCTCAGCAGGGAACCCGTTTCCCTTCCTCTCTCTCTGCCTGCTTGTGATCTCTCTCTGTCAAATAAATAAATAAAAATCTTTAAAAAAAAAGTTTTAAATACAGACGAGTGCTTAGAGCAAAACTTATAACATTATATTGTAAAGCATATAACATATGTAGATGTAATACATGACTGGAGTATACAGGAGAAGGCAGTGAATGAAACTGCATGGTTGCAAAATTTTTACATTTTGTGAAGTGACTCTAAGTAAATTGTAGTCAGTTAAGGATATTTATTACAATCTGTAGAACATTTACTTAAAAAAAATAGTGCAAATAGGGATCACTAAAAAACCAGTAGATAAATTAAAATGTGATTCTAAAACAAAACAGAACAGAAAACAAAACAACCCCCCACCTCCAACCACACCACCTCCAAAGAGAGCAGGAAAGAGAAACAGGAATAAAAATAGATTGGACAACCTAAAAACAATGAATACCCACATAGGTACATTAATTATATTAAATACAAAAAACTCCACTTAATATTTAAAAATTATCAGTCTGGAAAGAAAAAGGAGGAACCTAATTTTATGCTGTCTACAAGCACAATTTAAGTATAAATTCAGAGGGAGTTTGTAAGAAAGTTGGAAAAAATACATTAACACTAATTATTTATAAAATGAACTCATTCTACGAGATCATCATAACCCTGGTACCAAAACCAAGGAAAGCTATTACAATAAAAGTAAAACACACACATTCTCCATGAACATGGGTGCAAAAATCCTTAACTAGATATTAGCAAGTTGAATCTCAAAAATAAAAGAAACAACTCCATTAAGCACAGGCAAAAGATGTGAACAGATACTTCACAAAATAGGATATATCACCAACCAGAAAGCATGTGAAAACGTGATCAGCATTATTAATCATCATGGAAATGTAAATGAAAACCACAATGATATACCACTACTACCCACCAAAATAGCTTAAAGATGACTAAAAACACTAAATGTAAGGATGTCAAGAAGCAACCAGAACTCTCATACATTATTAGCAGATCGAAAATAGTTCAAACATTTTAGAAAAAAGATCTGCCGACTTTCTTATAAAATTAAACATATGCTTCCCATACATCTCAGCAATTCTACTCCTCTACTCCTTTTAGTACTTACCTAAAAGAAATGAAAACATATATCCATGAAAGCTTTATACAAGCATATTCATAGAAACTTTATTTATAATTGCTAAAAATTGTGAAACAACCAAAATGTCCATCATTAAGAGAATGGATAAACAAACTATGATATATTCATACAAATGGAATAAAAGCAGTAAGAAAAAGGAATTAACTACCAATAAATGCAAAAAAGGATGAGTCCTTAGCTGAGTGACAAAAGCGTTACACAGAAAGATTATGTGCTGTGCAGTTTCATTTATAGGAAGTTCTAGGACAGGCAAAACTAACCTAAGTTTAAAAAAAATCAGAATAACACTTGTTCTGGGAGTGTAGATGGAGATTGAGGGGGAAGAGGTATTTGGAACTCTTTAAGGTAATAGAAATATTGTATATCTTGATAAGAGTTTGGGTTACACAGGGATATGAATTTCTCAACACACAATGATTGGTACACTTATGATTTGTGCATTTTAGTTTTTGTAAATTCTACTTGAAAAAAGAAAGAGCTACCTACAAATAGTGAACTTTAGTTGATGATATGCAATCTAAAATGTTTACAGGTGAGGAATGCTGAAGTCCACAATTCAGAAATGTATCAAATAAGGTGGAGGGATCTCTGGGTGGATAGATGGATAAATGCATGATAAAGCAAATATTGCAAAATGTTAACAAATGCAAAATCTAGATAGAGGGTATATAACTGAACACTGTAGAGTTCTTTCAATTTTTCTGGATGTTGAAATTTTTTATAGATTGAGACAAAAAGAATAGAGAATAGAGTTAAGTAGGGGAAAAATGTGAAGCGGGGTCTTGGGTTCATAGACAATCAAAGGAATGTATAAGGAGCGCTGAGGTGCATTGAAATGTCTGCAGCACTGTTTCCAAATTGGATAATCCTGAAAATATCGTGGAGATCCTAAAAAATATGGGTGTCTCAGCTCCCCTCTTAGAAGTCCTAATTTTGGACTGATCTGGGATGGACCTGGAAATACTTTTAAAAGCTCACCAGGTAATCCCTGATAACCACACATCTTAGGAACCACCGATCTAAGAGGCCATAGTTAACTTTTATCTGCAAGAAGGGAAAGATACTGTATACAAGGAAAATCAAGTAATATTTTCAGTTTTGGTAATCTCTGTTCACTTGTTAAGCCTGTACTTTGAAAACAGTTTTACATGGAGCGATTAGTAGCGACTAGTTTCAGTTCATTGTTGTTCTAGGTATAATGGAGTCAGATGTCAAATGTGGGCGCTCCTCATTTCCCTGCTCAAAGGAGTAGTGGTGATGCCACTCTCAGTTGATGATAAACTGGACATCTGGGTGATGCTGAAGACACTGCAGCAGATGTGCATGACAGGGGTATCCTCATGTGGGATCTTGAGCCTGGACAAGGCTGCCTTGGGTAGGAGGAAGTTCAAAGTATCTCCTTCCTGCCCCCATCTCCAAGGCTTCTAGGTAGTTTCCCAGCCTGGGGATCCTCCCCACTTCTTTCCCATTTATCCCAATCCTTCAAATTCATCAGGTCCCCCTTTCTACTAAGACTTCCCCAATTCCCATGGAGCAGAGCTTTTTGGATGGATAACCGGCACAATTCCTACCTCGCAGTATTCCTTTTTTTTTTTTTTAAATTTTTTTTTTTTCTTTCACATCCCTATTTTCTGTTTCCATACCAGATAAGGAAGGTGTGGTGAACATTTGCTATTTATTTTGCCTGCCCTGGAATTCCCCTCCTCATGAATGAATGTTTATCTCCTGCAAAAAATCCAGAACCTTCCAGACACTCTGTTTTTCAGCCTCCCTTTTGGTTAGGATGTGGGCATGTGGTTCTAGACTCCTGCCTCTGACTTGGAATCCTAGGCTTTGCCATGACAGTGGTGGCCTCATCAGCTGGTTCCTGTGAGGTTACCCAGTGGTTCTTCTTGTTCTCCAGCCTCTCATGGTTTCTGCCCGTTTTCTGAGACTGGGTCCCAGCTCAGCTTCCCAGCTATACTTTTCTAAATTTCTTTTCTTCCGGAACCAGGCCATTTTTCTGTTGCTCACAATTAGGCGAATAGATTTGATCTATATAAGCATTTAAGATACTGAACAACTACGAATTTAGGATTCCAGGTAAGAATCAGAATTTATTCATCCCTTCAAGAATTTTCCTAGCCATTTAGGGAGGTGTGCTTACTTTTGAGATCTTGTGTGTGGTTCTCTCTTTCCAGAGAGCTCGTCTCAGCTCTCCATCCAGGTTGTAAAGCCTTGAGGTAGGGCTTGTTCTGAGTCCTCCTGTAGTCCAGCTGAGAGGCTAGCCTGTAGTTTTGCTCTGTAAATACTTACTGATTGACTGAGACACTAATAGAGGTCATTTGCTTTCTTCAAATATGAACATTTCTTACGAGCCAGTAATTCTCCCAGTCCCATGTGAATGTATGTGTATTCTCTGGGTGTGACATTCCATTCATTTTGGGTTGTCTTAAGTCCATTTATTTTGGATTGTCATGTAAGCCTTCTCCAATTTCCTTTGGGTCTTTGGTTTAAAACTGTTTCCTCATAAAAGGTTTAAGAATTCTCTCAGCCATATTCAAATCTCTCCCACCATGGCTGGTGGGCTCCCTCCCTGCATAACTCAAGGGCTCTATGACCTTCAAGATGAGAGACCCAGGAAGCACACCAAAGATTGTCACCATGGCTTTTATCCCAGAGAACAAAAACCAAAGCTGTACACAGAAGCTCTGTCTGGCCAAGCCATTGTCAAGGCCCTCGAGGCCAACTTCATTCACTTACCAGTATTGGCTCTTTCTTGGAAAAGGCACCTGTGTGCATATTTCCTTTCCCGAGTCCTATCAGGGGCCTCTACCCAGCTGAGAGTCTGACAATCTGTGGATTTTGAACATGAACAAACCAGCTTCTTCCTGTAAAAACACCCCAAGGAGCAGGTAGATTGGTGTTAACTAAAGCTGCTGTCTCCTTTCCAGTCTTGTTATAGATAGGGCCTGGATCTGTGACCTCATCCATCAGTCTGCTGTCAGAGAGAGAGGGAGCACTTACTGTGTGCCAGCAGGGGGCCCAAAGAAATAAAGAAGACAAAGCCCTGCCCTTAAGGGTAGTTCAGTTCAAGAAATATGTACAGACTCCCTACTTGGGCAAACTGGTATAGGGCAGTGGGCCGAAACCAGGGTTGATCGTGGCTGAGAGCTATAAGGTGGGTCTGCCAAGTCTCTGCTACTAAGGCAGGAGGTCTGGGATCCTCAGGGTATGCCACGACGCCCTCAGGGTGGAAGGTGACAGCATCCTGTGCCAAACAGGTCAAACCTCGGATAGCACTTGATGCCGGTTCCTGGGCCCCACCTTCAGAGGCCCTGGTTCACTAGTCTTGGGGGAGACCAGGAAGCTGCATTTCAATTAGTGCCGCTGGTGGTTCTAATGCAGGTGTTCCAGGGACCAGACCTGGAGACAATTTGTCCTTCAGGGGCATTTGGGATAAAAATTTCACCCAAACCTCCTGAGGCCACACCATATCCACCAAACAAAGGAAGTGATTGCTCATTTTTAACCACAGCCACCAGAGAGTGGATACACCTGGTAATTTCTACAGCCTCCCCAACTGCAAAAACAAAGTATGCCTCCCACTCCTTTGTGGCTAACAGCTTCTATTAACTAACGGGGGAGAGTAGTTTATTGCCTCTGGCACAATTTCAGTAGTTTCATCCTACAGAAAAATCTAGAGTTTTGCCCCAACAGAGGTCTCTGCTTAAGGACCACTCCCCTAGGTCTGATAACAGCTACCCCGACCTGAGAGTCCTGAAGGACATAGAGCTCAAGAAATCCATGTCGGGCTCATGAGAGGAGGCTCCAGAAGGGAGCTGGGCCATCCATGGGGACAAGGCGAGCCCAGATGGAAAGGGACAGATTGGGAACTCTGGGCTGGGTACGCAGCAGGAAGAAAGGTTTTGAGGTGGGAATGACCCTCCTTACCTGTGAGGGCTCCAGCCTCAGGAAGCACATGGGAGCCCCCAGCTGTGGGTGGAGGAGGAGGACAGTAATGGGGTTCCTGAGGGAGAAGAACCAATCCCACTGCAGGCTGCAGATGGAGGAAGGGGCCAAAGAAGAGGCGGATGGCACCTAGATGTGTCCAGACCCTCGGGTCTTGGCCTGCAGGAAGCAGTCAGGCGCAGGCTCCTCTGAAGGCCAAGCCTGGGGGAGGGGCAGCGGCCAGATGTTCTCACCTGGAATTGAGGGCAGAGACTCAGGTAGGGAACTCTCAAGGGGGAGAGGGCTGAACCTGGAAAAGGGGTCTTAGTAAAGTCACCATCAAATACCAATACTAGTACTAATACTAGTATTGTACTAAATACAAATACTTATACTAATACTAGCCTGGTATTAAGCCCTGAGACAATAGGAAGAGTGTCAGGACAAGCTGAGGTCAGTCAGCAGATTAATCGTGGAAGGTAGCCCTGGCTGGGATGCACTCACAGAACAATTAGGAAGAGAAAAGGGAAATGGAGGTGATTAAAAACTGGGGAGTCTCATTGTAAGCTGGACCACTAGACAGTTTCTGGAGATGCCACATTTAAACTTCCCTTCCCCTTCGGCCCCTCCTCCATCTTGAAGCCAAAAGTTCACATTATTCCACAGGGCACCCAATAAATGTCCAATGCCTCTCTAAATCAATTTGACTTCTTTTGTTCCTTGATAGACGGGAGGAGCCACCTCAGCTAGAGTAGGGGTGGAGGCTACAGGACCCTTGCCTCAAGGTCTGTAACCCCAAGCCTGGTCCTATTTCCCATTAATAATATCATTAAGGCCAATGCATCTGAGTGGGCTCATAAGAACTTATCTGAAGATTAATATCACAAGCCTGATATTGAGCACAAAGCTCTAAAACATATTTGTGCTCAGGGAGATGTTTGCTAATGTTTGGCTTTTATTTCCCTTGGAGCTGGTATACATCAGCGAGGCCTGGGGATAATGAATAACAGCATGGACTATAAATTTTAAAACAAACAAAATAAAAACTGAAAGAATGCTAATGCAGACCATTGCTGGGATATGGCGGGTGTTGCTAAGATCGTGGTGATTAGACCTTACTGAGCAGATTCTATTATCTGGTTCTTAGGAGCAGTAGGTGGCTACCTCTTTATTGTATTGGTTCCTGAGTTATAAATTCTCAACACATCACCTTGCAAATGTGACAAATGAGGCGACAGCAGGAAGGCAAGGGAGGGCAGACTTGGGAAGAAGATGGATGGGGTCTCTGGCAGGGACCACTGGCTTCCCACCAAAACCCATCTCACCTTCTTGCTGGGTGAGAGTTAGGCAGTATTGTCCAGCTTCTCCTGCAAGTAAGAGTGGCCAAGGACTGGCCAACTGACTTCCAGCCAATGGAGTGTGAGGAACTTTTGAGACAGCAGCATGCTTCCTTTATGGTCTTGTTCCCCCTCCATTGGCTCAAGGCCCTTGTGGATAATGAGACCACAGCTGGAAGGAGTCTGGGTCCCTGAATCACCCTGCAGCATAGAGCCACCTGCTGATCTGGAATGTCCACCCTGGAATGTTACAGGATCTAGAGATACACTTCTAATGTATACAAGTCCAGACATTTTGGGGTCTAGTTGTTACAGTGGTTTAGCCTGTCCTAAATTGAGCAGGGCCAATTCAGCATACCCACCACAGGAATTCTGAAATGGGAAGGAGGACCACAGAAACTTTGCTTTTCATGAGAGCTCACTCCTAGGAGGAAAGGAGTCTTCCTAGGAAGACATCTTTCTGGAAGAAAGATGTAGAGGACACTGGGGCTGATGGTCAAGGTCTGGGAACCCAGAAATAGGACCCTTGAATGAAGCATGGAGGGTGGTAGGGGCTGACCCTTTCCTGAGGTGGGAGGAGAGCCTCAAAGCTTTTCCTGGGCCATACCTGGGTAAACAGGGGTAAAGAATTTAAGAATGACAGTCATGCAAAATGCCCTCTGGAAATTAGGGTCCATTTCTTCAGTAGAAGGAACCAGAAGTTAGTCAAACATAGTAGCCAAACAAATCCAACATCACAGGCTTCTGCTGAGGAGCTGGGTACGAACACAAACCCAAGGAGGAGCTGTCAGCTTACAGAGGAGTGCAGCTCTAGCGGCCCCAGGCACCAGGGGCTCCTCCTGGGAAGGAGCCACTGGTGAGCATGAATCACAGACCCTCAGTGGGATCAGGAGCAGCCTGCCTCAATGAAGCCTCTGGGGACAGTGTGTAAAGGACTGCAGCAGCAAGAGGCTGATCTAGGACCTCAGGAGAAAGGCCTGAGAGGTGGGTATGGAACTCCAGGGACATGCCCTTGACACACCCTGGAGGTTGAACTCAAGCCCTTCATTATCTCTTCCAAGATGCTACAACCTGAGGAAGTAAGCAGTACATTTAAATACGTATTAAATCACTATGTTAATGACATTCCAACACTGCCGTTGGGTACTCAGCTGTAAAGATTGACTCAGTGGAAAAGACATTTTCAAACCGGAGGGAAAAAACAGGATACTTTTTTCCAAAGTATTCATTCAATAAATATTTTCTTAGGGGTTACAGAGAGAAATAAGGCCTGCCTCCTGCCCCACTGAGCTAATAAAGAAGGAGTGTGATTTTCCAAAGCAGAGGTATGTATGCCAAGAAGAGGGAGGGGCAATTCAATAAGAAAAAGAACATTCAGGGAGAGAAAGAAATGAAATATATTAAAACGTAACAATCTAATAATGAGCGGACAATGAATTTGATTATATTCCAGAATTATTCCACAATTTTACTTTTAAATTCTGTCAACATTCTAAACTATTTAGCTTGACATGAATGACATCTGTGTGTGCGCTCAGCAGGAACTGAATTTTAACTAGTGGTAAAAAGCCATAAAATTACTTCCCTGCCCTGGAGAAGGTGTGAGCCTGGCCTTTTGCACTGAATTTTAGCCTGGTGGGTTTGAGAGCAGACCTGTCCTGTGCCCACCTCCCTTCCCCGAGTGGGAACTGGTGGAGACAGGGACAGGAGGTGAGGCTAGACTGTTAGATCTCCGCGCTTAGGGGTTCTCGAGCTTTTTTTGGGACAGTGGCAAATCTGCAGAGCCACGTCAGCACTCACGCTGGTACACAAAACATCCCAAGTAAAATGAAGTTTAAAGTGTTATTTGCAAAACAAAACATACTCTTGCCATATAATCTAGCAACTGAGCTCCTTGAAAACTTCGGTATAAAAACCGGCACACGGATGTTTATAGCAGCTGTGTCCATAGTTGCCCAAATCTGGAAGCAGCCAAGATGTCCTTCAACACTTGAATGGATACACACTGTGATACATCCAAACAGAGGACTAGCATTCAGCCATAAGAAGAAATGAGCTAAGCAGCCATGAAAAGACTGAGAGGAACCTTAAATTCATATTACTAAGTGAACGCAGCCAATCTGAAAAGGCTTCATATTGTGTAATTCCAACTACGTGGTTTTCTAGAAAAGGTAAAAACGACAGGGATGGTAGAAAGATCCGCTGTTGGCAGGGGTTGGGGCAGGAGGTGAGCAGCAGGGGACCAGAGAGGAGGGAGGGACAAATGGGTGGAGCACACAGGAATTTGAGGGCCTCGAAACTAGTCTGAAATACTGTATTGGTGCAGACGTGTCTTTCTCCATTTGTCAGAACCTACAGAAGGTACGCCAGGAGTGAATCAGTGCACACTAGGGACTGTAGTCAATAATAATAATTGATTCATCATGCGTCATAAATGTATCACCCCAATACAGGTGTCAGTAATAGGTGGGGCGTCTGGGAACTTCGTACTCTTTGCTAACATTACTCCGGCCTCCCGGCTCTGAGGTCAGCCTCCACAGTCCAGACCTACTACTCTGAGGCTTATCCAGAGCTGCCCTCGCAGTTCAGGAGTCATCCCGACAGTGTGTTTGTGCTCACGGAAGTGACCACTGGTCTTCACTGACTGCCGGGACAGCCAAGTGGGTGGTATTCCAGAGCTCTGCTGATTCGGCTGCCTGTGCTCAGGCCATAAATTCCTAAGCCCCGAGGCCCTTGCCTCTGCCGGCCAGAGAAGAGGGAGAAGCAGGGCTGAGAAGGGAGGTGGGATGGCGCAGTAGGACACTCACAGGCTCTGGGGGCAGCGGCTCTGGGCTGGGGTCCCAGGTCTCCCCTAACTCACCTGCAAAAGGGGTCATTATAGTACATGCTTCATGGGGCTCTCGGAGGGAACAAAGGAGATGTTTGTTATAAGACAATGACCACAAATGCCTGGAATGTAGAAAAAGCTTGATAAATGTTATACTTATTAAAATAAAATTCATTTTATTAATAATGATTAATTATAATTAAAACTAAAAGAATAATAGTAAGTGTTACTATAACTCCTTTCTCACAGGTTTTTGGCAAGGGATAGCTCAAAGGGGAGAACGCGTATAAACGCTCAAGATAGAAGCACAGTTTACAGACAAGAAATGGTAGCTTTGGGATCACAAAATTATGTTATATTGTCCATAGTCATGACACAGCAAAGGATAGATACAGATGCTCGAAAAACCCACAGTGAACTCCTGCTGGGTTCTATTCACAAAGGTTGGAGTTCTCAAAAAAAAAAAAAAAAGTCTGCTGTTCAAACAGTTATCAGACAATCCCATTTGGGTTTGCATTGTTATCTGGCTTCAATGGGCAGCCATCGCCTGGGTGACATTTCTAGAGCCAGTGCTCTGAGGGGTCAACACCTCCCTCCCTGGCTGGCTTCCACACTCCTCCAGCAGGAGCATCTTTTATGAGATGACAGGAGAGACGTTCATAGAAAGGGGCAGTCAGTTACATAGTGGGACTGATGGTCTGCAGGAGAGCGATGGCCACTTTTAACCCTCACCATGGGGGGCCAGCAGGCCATCAAAGCCCAGGCAGGGGGTCACAGGACCCCAGGGTGACCGGCTGTCCTCGCCCTGAGCAGACTGAGCTCCAGCGGGCTCTGCCCGGAGGCCAAGATGACCTCCAGACTCTAGCCAGCTGGGCCCAGTGTCCTTGATATTTCTGGCTTGGTATTTGGGGCACAGGATGCCTGAGCTTCCACTCCTGCTGCTGTGGGGGCAGCCTCCATGCTCTGAATGTCCTGGGAACTCTTAAAAAAAAAAACCAAACTGGTCCAAAACATGAGGAAAAGTGACTCTGGCCTCTGACACAGATCCTTTGTAGGGGTATGTGCACAATAAACATCTCTGGGGTTTTCCTTCCAGACAGTGCATGGTACCCCAGTATGTGGTATGTGAGCCACACACTGGCTTGGTTTGTACTGTAAATATATGCTCAGTGAATAGACCACTAGCTATTTGGCTCTTTTGCTGCTGTGATAAAGATTTGCAGAGTGTTCATGGGAAAAAGAGCTCCTGCCATGGGCAGCATAGGACTGGAGCATGATTGACACAAGGCAGATGAGATCAAGGTCCTGTCCCATCCCCAGCACTCCTGGGACTCACCCTTCCTTCCTTCCTTCCTTCCTTTCTCTCTCTTTCTTTCTTTCAAGACTTTATTTATTTGAGAGAGAGAGAGAGAGAGAGAGAGCAGGAGTGGGGGGAGGAGCAGAGGGAAAGGGCAAGAGAGAGAATCTCAAGCAGACTCCACACTCAGCACAGAGCCTGACGCAGGGGCTCGATCTCATGACCCTGAGATCATGACCTGAGCCAAAATCAAGAGTCAGATGCTCAACTGACCGAGCCACCCAGGGTGTCCCACTCCTGTGACTTTCTGGGGAACAGTGAGAGGCAGGGGGCATCTTGTTAACCTGGGCTAGGGCAATGACGGTGCCTGTCTAGGGCCACCACTCCTCTGAACGTCCCTCCCCTGGGAGCTGTGTAGTGAAAGCAGCGGCTCATGTCCAGAGTGTTTACAGCGCTCCGGGAGCCATAACAGCCTCTGCAGTAGAAATGAGCAGAGCTAATATTTAGTCGTCTAACCTGGTCTCGGCTGGGATTCACTTCCTAGTTCAGTGCCCAGGCTAGTGAGTAAGTTTTCATCCTGGGCTTTAGCACTGGTCTCCATTTTATAGATTAGGAAACTGAGGTTGAGAGAGGTAGCAGCCTTGCCTGAGATCAATCAGCGTGTCTGTGCAGAGTCTGGATGCAAAGCCAGGCTGTCTGACTCCAGACCTTGGCGCTTAGCCTGCGCGTCTGCTGAGCTCTGGACTCGCTCCTGGAGGAGTGTCTAGGGAGCACTCTTCTGGCATAGCCTACACGAGGAGAGCACTGAACAGCCATGCCCCAGAGTGAAGGCCCGGGTGAGTGTGCTGTCCTCCTGCCCACACAAGTCTCTTGCACCTCTGTACTCCTGCGGGCTGGGTCGGCAGTGGGGGTTGCTCGCTGGCCTCTGTGAGGCTGCTGGAAGCTGTGGGGCTTCAGACCTACCAGTTCTTCAACAAGAAAAGTCCGTTAGGCCTAAGGAGGGACCGGAGAGAAATGAGGCAAGAGGGATGCCAGTCGCAAGGCCTGTCCTCTTGGAAAGGAAGTCAAATTTTGGAATCATCTTCCCGGGTCGTCAAGGGGGGACTTACCGGACCCATTGGACCCATTTCTTCACATCCTCTCCATATTTTGTGCAGAGTGAGAAGTTAAAAGACGGGCCATACTTGACTGCTGTCTAAGCCCCGGATGTTTGTCATCACTATTCTCTACTGCCCAACTCCACCTTCAGGAATTCAAAAATGTAGAGGGCATGATTTGGTCTGTGACTTTTGTATAAATTTATTGTATGCAGATATATTTCCTCAGCACCTGCTGTGGACCGGGAATATCCATCCTTCCATTCATTCCCCTGATTTACTACGGGCCAAGTCAGTTGCGGCCTCCCCCGGTGAGGCTCAGCAGGGGTCTCACCCAGGGATCTTGCCACACTGGGTGGGGCAGGAGGAAGGAAGAGTGGGGGAGGTGGTGGGAAAACTGGTTTACAGTTGTTGAGAGTTTCCTGTGAGCCAAGAGATGACATCATTCAGTCCTCTCCGTTGACTGTCAGGTAGATATACTCATTATCTCCATTTTACAAGGAGCAAGTAAGATTTGGCAAAGTTAGGTAATTTTCCCCAAGTGTCATAGCCAGTACACCGCAGAGCTGGGTTTTGAACTCAGATCCCCGACTCCAATGCCTGTGCTTTTCTTTGCCGCCTTATATTCCTTGCCTTTCACAGGTATTATTAGCCCCAAATGCACAGGGAGTTGCTATCAGTCCCATGTAACTGTCAGGGAAACCAAGGCTCGAAGGGGAAGGGGGCTTGCCAAGGCTTCTCTGGCTGGAGCAGGGATGTGAGCCCCGGTAGTCTGGTGCCAATCCAGGGTGTGCGTGTTACTCCGCAGAGCCTCTCTGGTATACAGCCCTGGGGCCAGGAACTAGGATGCAGAAGGTCCCGCTGCAGCCTGGTTGGGCCTCAACCCAAGCATTGGTGTGACATAGGTTGTGGGGCTGAAAACTGTTTTGCTGCTGTGTTTCAGGCTAGCGCCCAAACATCGCTTGAAGCACTCAGGAAACTGATAGGTGGAAGGTGATGGCCCGAGGAGTGCAGGTAGGAGTGGGCGACAGGGAAGCCCCCCACCAAAGAAGGTGACTTGGCAGGCCTCTGTGCTCTTTTGTATTTCATGTTCCAGTGCCATACCCTGTGATTTTCATCATTTATGAGTGTGAAGAAAGAGGCCGCTGATTCACAGGGAAAGGAAATGGCAAAGGTTCTGAAACTTCCTGTTTGTCTGATATCTGCAAATATATCTGCGTTATGCAAATACCCTCACTCCCGAAAAATGCAGGCGTGTACACACACACACACACACACAGGCACACATACTTTCTGCCTGGCCCTGTGCGCTGGGTCTCCTCTGTACTGAGTACATTGAACAATGATTCCACTCACATGGTAGCCAAGGTACTGGGGGAACCTGCCGTAGGAATGTATGATCATTAAAATAGCAGCGTTTGCATGTGGTTTGAATTGCTTAGCAGAGGTCTCTTCCAGGTAAGTCCTTGCTCTGGCCCCTGGCCCAGGGCTGGTTTGGTTTCCACCTGGCAGAGCCTGTGAGTCAGGGACCCGTTATGAGGGAAGCAGATGTGTGAAGAGGCCTCATCCTGGCCCCAGGCTCCTGTCCAGCCCAGGAGCTCCATTTTCTCATGGTTCAGTTTTCCCTTCGGCTCAGGCTCCCATCCAGCCCAGGAGCTCCATTTCCTCGTCGCTCAGTTTTCCCTCAAGGGGCTCTTGGAATGTGCTACATCCTGCTCCCAAGCCCCTAGTAAGTTGATGTTGAATATTTGCTCATTGTTGGTTCATTGTGATCTTTATGCAGGTCTTTCTTTCTTTATCAGTTCGGGATTGAGCCCAAGCCCGTGGCTTGCTGAGCTGGTCTGTGATTCCAGTGTTGACCCCTGGCAAGGGCCCACGACCCAGCCTGCAGGAGCAGCTGGTGGCTGCCTCCACGCTGAGGAACTTTTTAAGAAACTGAATGTAAGCTTCGATTTTAATAGGTGAAAGTGAAAATGACATGTGACTTCCAGAAAATTCTCACAGATTCAAAAGAATTGTTCTTTGTCATGAGTTGAATAGCATTCTTCAAACGAATGAATGCTTTTCTCATATTCAGAGTTGCCTGAATTAGGGGAAATGGATATAAATTGTTGCAAGAGAGAAATTTGGTTAGCTATAAATTAAAATAATTTTTTTGTTTTTTTACTCTTTACTCTCTTCTTGCCCCTACCCAAAAGCCCTCATGTGAGCAGCTGGGGGGATGGGGATGGACTTTCATTCCCCTGTTTAGAAAGGGATAAGCCAGAAGTTCCAGCAGGAGAATCCATCACCTAGCCCCAAGCCGGGTTTCCAGATCTGGCTTCTAAGCTGCTGGCTACCCCATTACCAAAGGGAGTGGCCCAGAGGGAGAAGCATGAGCTTGTAGAGGTCAAATAGGGTAGACATCTTGGGGCTGCTATTTGCCAACTATGTGGCCTTGAGCACTTTTCTTAAACCTTGCCAAGTCTCAGTCTCTTTAACTGTAGAATGGAGTTTTCATGAGGATACAAGGGACATATGTATATAAAACGGCCGGCTCCAGGACCTGGAACCCCGAGGTCAATAAGTGAAGTATCACGGTGACCGCACCACTCCCTGACAGAGCACAGCTACTGCAACAGGTCATGTGGGACCTGAAGGGTCTTCAGAGTGTTTCTAAAATCTGTCTTTGAAGCAGAGGGCTGCCACAGAGACTGCTCTTGTTTTAGTGATGTCTGCGAGGAAAAGGATGGGAGGAATTGTGAACATATTTGTGAGAAAGTTTCTCTCCGCCCCTTGAGAGGGGCCCAAAGCCAATGTCTACACTTACCTGGAAACTTGACCTGCCTCTCTCTTTGCTGGCTCAGGCTCTAAGGAAATAAGACATCAACCTTGTGCTTCTCCAGTCCTGCAGCTGTGACCCAAGTCCATAGAGAAATAGAAACAGATGCCCTAATGTGTAACCAGTGTGAGGCAGCTAAAAATGGAGCTGAGCTCTTACTGAGCACCTCCTGAATGCCTGGTGTGTTGTTAGATATCACAGGGACTTGTCTCATGAGAATAATGGCTGATTTCTCTGGAGTTCCTACTGAGCACAGGACACCAGGCTGTGTTCTTCACAAACAGGGTTTCATTCAATTCTTCCAGGAACCTCTCAAAGAGGCATGAATACCTTCTTGATCGATGAGGCACAGAAAAGTTAAGTTCCTTGCCCAAGGCCACACGTGGCAGGTGGGACCTGAGCACACCTTCTGCCTGGGGTAGTCTGTGCTCGCCACCCCCACTCTGTGGGCATGTAACAAGTGCCCTCTTACCTCTAGGAATTAAAAAGCCAGGAGCTGAAGGACACAGTCCCAAATCCTGAAATAAGGATGCAGATGCCAAAGAACCCAGAAATGAAACACAAAGAAGGAGAGGAGGCAGAGTAGGGATGGTGTCAGAGAATGTCTGGAGAATGGGAAGGTAGGGGCAGGAACGGAAATGGAGAAAGGGACAAGGTGCAAACCTTGAGGAGACTGGACTCAGTGCGGTGGCATGTGGGCTCCTCAGAGGCCATTTTAGTTTGCCTTGGAAGTGGGGACAGAGACCTTGGAGAAGGCTGATGGGCTGACCCTTGGGGGTCTGTCACCCGCTGGGTTCAGGGTTCTGGGGAGTCTGACCATCCTGCTCCTTCCAACTTGGTGTTTGGGGTTTGGTGAGGGTGTGTGGGGGGCTGATGGTTATCTGGGCCCCTGTCCTGAGTGACTGTGGTGCTTGCTGCCCTGCTAGTTAACTATTTGCATCACCCCTGTGGACACTGGCCTGTGTAGCAGGGCCCTCCAGTCAGCTGAACTGGGTAGGTCAGGTTGGAGCTGTGGGTGCTGGAAGGAGAGAGAAGGAGTGGGAAGGGGCAGATCTGCTCCCTTCCTGTCCCCACGTACCCTGGAGGGGCAAGGGCCAGCAGGCGTTGGGCACGGGAGGCCCAGAGGTGGGGATGGGCACACCCTCTGCTCCCCAAGGACTGGCAGCCTCGGCAGGGGTCAGGGCCCAACCTGGGAGGGCCATGGGCCTTCCCTGGGAGGCTCTGTCCCAACAGCAGCACTGAGACCCTTTGCAAGTCTCTTCAGGGCTACAGAGGTCCACAGTGGGGGCAGAGCAGGAGAGGGAAATGCTTGGCTTCCTCCATACCTGTTCTTCCTCCCATCTGCTCCATCTCAAGTAGCGGAGGCCAGCACCCCCGGCTCAGGGGCACAACTCAAAATCTTATCCTGTCCACCTCCAAAAAAGGCTCTTGACTGCCCACTTTTCTGCAGGGCCATGTCCAGCTGACTTCTCTGCCTCAGCCTCCGCAGTGGCCTCCTACCCTGTCCACCTCTCCATTGCCACGCTTAGCTTTTTCCAAGCCATTCTGCCCCAAACAGCCAGATGACTGGTAATAAAACAGAAATCAAATCACTGTCTCTCAGGCTTCTCTGCCTCCTGGGCAGAAGGGCGCAAGGGGCCCTCCCTGACTGCTCCATTCTTGTGCTGACTCACTCATTCATTCATTCATTCGTTCAACACACCTTCACCGAAGCCTGATCACATGTACTGTTTATGGACACGGGGGACAGTGACAAAACACAAAACCCTGATCTCACAGAACAAACTATTAGTGGAGGGTAGGGTAGACAGCTAACCCACATCTGAGACGGTAGATGGTAAACCTGTGGAGAACACAGAGTAAGGCCAGGAAGTAGGGAGAGCGGGGGCTGGGGGTGGGTGTCGGGGAAGGCGTCTTTAGGAAGGTGACATTTGAACAAAGACTTGAAGGAAGCGAGGGAGTGAGTCATGGGGACTGTAGGGGAAAACTTGTTCCTGCAGAAAGAAAAGCAGCTGTGCCCTGAGGTGGGAACACCCCCAGCTGCTCGGGGTATTTTCAAGGAATACCCTAGTTCCTGTTGGCCACTGCCAGGTTTTTGTCTTTAACACAGCATTTGCACAATCTGTAACTATGTCTAGAAGATTCTTGTGTGTTTTTCACAATGAGCTGTCAGCTCTCTGTGGTAAGGATGCATCTGTCTCACTGACACCTGAATCATTTGTGTCTGGCACGGGGCTTGGGGTCTCGAAGGTGCTTAGCAAATGTGTTCAATGAGGTGAGGAAGCAGGCAGCTGGCATACTGCCAGGGGCACCTGGGAAGGGTCCCTTTGGGGCTTCTGGGAAATGACGGGGGCGCTCTGAAGGAAGTGCCGTTCTACTTCAGGTGGTGGTGTATGTGTTGTGGTGTGGAGCGGGGGCGCGTCACTGTGACCTGGGCATCAGTGTGACGCTGCTGTGTGTTCCGGCCGGTGACCTCTGGGACTCCTGGGCATTGGGCTAGTGTATGTAATAAAAGCGAAGGCATGCCTCCATCTCATTAGCTCCCATACCTTGTTCTTGTTATGCCCCAATAATGGGTCCGTGATTAAAGGAGCGAGACTGATACAAAGCGAAGGTCAAGCAAAGCTTTATTTCGCGCCAAGCATCAAGAATCTAACCGAACGTTCGGGGCCACACCTCTTACAAGAGAGGGCGACCCTGCTCTGTTTCACAGACTAGCTTTTAAGGGCAAAGGCCATGCGGTCGGGCCTCGCCATGCACAGGCGGCCAATGAGATTGTAACACACACAGTGATGCTAGGTGACCAATTGAGTTACAATTTACCCTAGTGGACATTTGAACCAGCCTATTACACCTTGATTGGGATTGGCGCCCAAAGGGCGGGGCCCATACTCCTTGGTAACCAGGGAGACAGTATGCATCCCCCCACTGATCGGATATCTCCACCTGGCCTGACCCACCTTTGTATCTGGGCTGAAACCTGAAGCTGGTTTCCAGGACTTGTCTCCAAGTCAATCTCCCGGGGGAAGGGGAGCAGGGACAGTTTCTAAATAGGTCTTTACAGTTTTGAGGAGTTGTCTTCCCCTCCTCCCACTGGTCATCTCGCTAGGGATGGGAGAAAGCCTTCTACGGGAGCAGACTGACTCTTCTCCCAGATGTCCTTCTCGTTCCAACAGCTCTCCCACCTGTGGCTGTGGGGGCAGTTCTGGCTTCTATATTTACATCACTCTCGCTCTCCCAGCCAGGGGTATGGAAAACCTGAGAAGCAAATTCTACCTTTATTAAGAATTTCTTGCAGACACTGGAGACTCCCTGATTCTTTTTCACTGTGACTGGCCAGCTCTGGTTGCTGGAGGGGAAGATAAAATCCGGCTACCCTCCTGGGCCCAGAATTTCCCCATTCCTGAGCCCAGTCTTCCTTGTCTGAGAGAGACTGCCAGTAGCCTACCCTGTACCCAATTTCCCCTTCTGCCTTACTGAAAAGTCCCTAATTGGGGGAGGAGCAGCAACACAGCCAGTTAAAGGTCTACATTTCCCAGTGCTCTTAAAACTAGGGAGAGCCAATGAGGTATAAATGCAAGGAGCTGGATGCAGCTTCTTAAAGGCTTCTTAAACAGAGCTGGGAAATGTGCTCTCAACTCTCCCCTCCCTGTCCCTGGAACACTACTATGATTGCTGGTGCTCTAGCAACCATATTGAACCATGAAATAACCTTGAAAAAGGAAGCCACACTCTAAAACACTGACTCTCAGTCTTTAATGTTGAGAAAGGAGAAAGCAGCTCGTGACATCTGGGAACTGGCCTGACACATTCAGCTAGGCCTTAATTTGTCTGAAGCTGGCCTAGATGTTTTCTTGTTGGACATAAACAATCTCACAGAGTGCCATCAGTCAAGGTCACTCTGCAACTATTTTGAAGTGAGTCAAAATGGACTGCCTCATAATTTAATTTAAGAATAGACAAAAACCACCACAAAAATACTAAATGCCTTCCTTTCCTTGCTAATAGGGAGTGGTGGCTACTTCTTTACCAATTACACATTTAGCTTGGGTCTCATCTACCCTCCTTATCGATAAGATTTACTAAGATACTCAGTCATAGAACTTTCCCATTTCCTGGCAAAACCCAATCCAGAGCAAATGACTGCTTTCTTGGGTCCTCCCTAAATTCACTCAACCAAAGGCCAAGTCCTGCACGTCCTGTCAAACCCCTTCCTCCTGAGATGGTCCACCGTTGCCCAAGGTGTGTGGTGTCCTTCCTTGCAGTGAGGATACGCCCAGCTTATTCAATTATAAGGTGTTTAAGTCACTTGGGGATGGATTATAATGCAGGCTGTGGCTCAGCAGGTCTGGAGCAGACCCTTCCCATTTTTCTAACCGGTTCTCACACTCTGAGCAGCAAGGCAGTCAAGGATGATGGATTTGAACACCAGAAATGTTTGAGTTTGACCACACGGCCCCTGTATGAATCCTGGACTGCCTTCTGGAGAAACTATGACTGGATTTCAATAAACCCATTGCTATCTGGTTCTTTATTACTAGCAACCCGACCCAACCCATTGTCCTCGTCCTTAAGCAGACATGTATGTGGTTTCAGCTGCAGGAGCCATTCGTGAGATCTTGTGGTGGCTAGGTATGTGCAGGCCTCACAATTATTACCCAGACTTGGTGCCTCTGGGGTGAAATTATAAATAAGGGAAACCAAGTCATTCCACTCAGTGGATTGGTTCAAAATCCTCCAACAGTCTTATGCTGGCTCCATGTCAGGTTCTTGGGCCAGAGGACCAGAGATCTGGGATGTTCTAAAGTGTCCTTGTTCAGCTCAGAGGGTCTACAACAGGCCCACCTCACCCCCCAGCTCCGTCTCTCACCATCCTACACCTGACAGCACCAGGATGTCTCAGGGCCCCTGGCCTTCACTGTTCCTCTGCCCTTCCCATGCTCCTTCATGGCTAACTGCAAAATTCTGCTCGGCTCAGCTTCCCCATCCCATACGGCCAGCTGAGTGCCCTTTCTCTGTGCTCCCAGGGAACACTGCCTTCATCCGCCCTGCTCTTCTCAGCTTATGAACATTTATTTATTTAGTGTTTACCTCTCCATCAGCTCCTAGAGGACAAGGACCATGTTTCATTTATTTTTATATCCCCTGACACAGTCCCCAACACTCAATAAATATGAAACTGACTTGAGGTTCCAAACCCCCATAGCCTGCCTCTTTGTCTCCAACCAACAGGAGAGGGTTATAAAAGAACAGTGAAAGAAACCCTCACATAACCCTCCCCCCCGCCTTTTTTTAAAAGATTTTATTTATTTATTTGAGAGACAGAGATCACAAGTAGGCAGAGAGGCAGGCAGAGAGAGAGAGGAGAAATCAGGCTCCCCGGGGAGCAGAGAGCCCAATGTGGGTCGATCCCAGGACCCTGAGATCATGACCTGAGCCGAAGGCGGAGGCTCTAACCCACTGAGCCACCCAGGCGTCCCATAACCCTCCCTTTTTAGGTTATGTGAAATTGGGGGTTCCGAGGGGCTTTAGGTGTGAAGTTGTAAGGTCCTACCCCACTTGGAAACTTTGCCCCCAAGAAAAAGGTAGGCTTCTGAAAAACCACAGAGGCATGAGTTAGTGTTTAGTAAGTGACTATTAAGTTGAAACTTAGGGCATGTCTCTATCTGGACGTCTCAAACTGGAATGGGCCTACAGGTCACCTGAATAGCAAATGCGTTTTAGCTTCCAGGTAAACCCTGCATACTGAGACCTGCAACGTTAGGATCATCTGGCAACTACTCAGAAATACACATTCTTAGAACCCACCCCAGAGAGCCCCTGAAGCAGACTGCCCAGGGGTCCGACCCTGGCATCAGTGTCCAACTCCAGCTGAGGCTAGACAGATTCCTGGAAAGAGTTAGGAATAGTCCTCACCTGAACTAGTGGGTTCACCTTATACTAGGGGAGCTCCTGATTCTCCAGTCTCAAGGCTGGACCTTTGAGAAGGGGAGCTGTTGAGAACAGAGACAGTGAAAAACCACAGAAAGAGAGAAACACTAGTGCCAACGCCAGGCTGCTGCAGGCAGGTGCATTTTGTGTGTGCTTTTGGGCTACAACTATGTCCATGTGTACTAGGGACATTTTCGCAAGGAAATAAGCTAAAATCCTCATGGCAGCTGCATTATGAATAATTTCCCCCTTTTCTCTAATTAAAACAATAAGTTCTTGTATACTAGAAAGACACCTGTATTCAATTTAAAAAAAATACATTCTCACTTTATGCTGTAGGGTACAAAAGGGGCTGTGGGCTGGACCCGTGGGATGGTTCCTGCAGTAGCCCTGTGGCACCTGGGAAAAACCAGAGTTTGAGGCTTTCTCAGACAGTGTTGGGGCATAGGGGAGAGGGCGCAGGCAGGCACGTGAGGTGGCTATGGCATTAAGGTATTTATTGGAACAATTCTAGTGCAAGAGATAAACACCACAAGCTGGACCGAGACAAAATAAAGGGAAGGTAGTGGGGGCGGGGGTTGGCAGGAGACGGAGAGGGAGGGACGGAGGAAGGGAGGAAAGAAATTTGCTTGATCTGTAACTGAGAAGACCAGCTGGAGCCAAGTGCTCCCTCGGCTTCAACTCCGTCCTCGGGCAGGCTCTGCCCTGGACTCCAGGCTAGCAGTACCTGCCCAAGGCTCTGACTGGCTCAGCCCGTGTCCATCCCGGCAGCCTGGGCCTGTGGAAGCACATGGACAGGAGAGAAGAGTTACCACCCCAAAGGAAAACCTAAGGGCTGCAGTCAGAAGGAGATGCTGGGCAGGAAGAATGTTATCTTATCTGTTCCCATCAATCAGGTTATGGTGCTTTTGAGCTCACCCCCAGGTCTGCCCTGGGCATTTTTCAGACTTGCACAGAAGGTCTGGATAAGACCTAGAGTGGCTGCAGGCTTCCAAAGAGAAAAGCAGCCTTTGGGGGGCAGGGGGATTCTTACCCACCGAGGTTAACACTGTGCACACTGTTCTCGGGAGGAAGCGGGAATTTCCCCAGGGTAAGTTCCCTTCCCTGTACAATGAATTACTATCTTGATGAGAAACCCGTGGGCAGCTGGTTGAGAAGAGAGAGGCATTCTCTGAATGAGAGGGAATTTACCACCTTCTTTTATGGTGGCGGTGCTTCTGCTGTCACGGCAGGGTATGGATTGATTCACCTACAAATATCTGTATCTGTGTAGACACCATACCACTGGCCTCTGCAAAATACAAGCCTGGAGATCATTTCTGCAGCCCAAAATACGTCACCTCTTGTCACAACCACTCTCTCCACCACCTCCACACCCTGCAGGCTTAAGCGTGTGGGTCTGGGGTTCCCCAGTTGGAGGTCAGATAAGTCTCTATGTGTAGGGATTGGGGGGTGGGGGTGGGGAAGTGGGGTTGGTATGCTGGCTGGAAGTGGCCCCTGTCCCTTCCAAGGCCTGTTGGGCCTCTCTCCTCAGGTATCTCTTCCAGCACTGAGTTTCTAACCTGAACCTCCAAGGTCATTCATATCTCATCCTCCCCCCATCTTGCCCTGGGTTCTTCTTGGAACACCCCCCCACCCCCGGAACCGGGGCTCAGAGCCTTGGCTATTGTCCTCAGAGCTCTGTCCTTCCAATGAGGGGATGGAAGAAATAGAGCCCACTGTTCTGGATTCTGAGTTGGAGCCAAGCAGCTCCATCTGCTTTTTCCTTCCCCTAGAATTCTCCCCCTCAGACTCCATCAGTCCCCAGAGTTCCCTTGAGAGGGCTCCAGCTGCCACAGCTCTCCGTGACAGATGTCTGGCTCCTTCCTACCCAAGAGAAACACAGGCTCTTTCCCAGTTCTGGAGTTCTCTGTCTTGCCTGGGCTACTGTGGGCTGAGGAGGGAGACATTAGAAAGGGTGAAGGCTGGGGAGAGGGGCCATCCTTTCACAAGCACCAAGGAGTTCTGCTGGATGAACAGACCTAATGCCTGGGCCATCTATGAAAACTCTGCCCTGACCTCCACAGCTCCTCTGACTTCCAGTGAGGCCTATGGAAACAATTACGGGCAAAAGTGATGTTTAAAATGAAATGAGAAAAGACCCAATAGAAACTCTTAACAGTGAAAAAATTTTCAACATTTGCTGAAAAAACTAAAGAAACTCCCACAATATTTTGCTCTTTATTGGATCATTTCTACCAACATACAAATGTGCTGTTATTTTCTCATCTTTTAAAAAGAAAGTTTTCTCTGTAATAAATGATTCAACCAAGAAATAAAGGGGAAGGGGAAATCTTCCCTAGAGAAGAATTCTAAGTAATACATGTAGATACTACTCACTCCAGGAGCTGGAACTTGAATCCCCTCTCCCTGAGGGTCAGCTAGACTCAGTGAGTGGCTTCCAGAAAGTAGAGTAAGTCTCCTGATCCAGAGAAAGGTCATTAGTGTGAAAACTGGTGAGATGTGGGTAGAGACCATGGTGGGGCTACTTGAATTGTGCCAATGACAGTTTTGACAAATATACTATGGCTTTATAAGAAGGTAACATTGGGTAGAGCTGGGCAAAGGGTTACCAGAACTCTCTGTTCTGTCTTTGCAACTTGTCTATGAACACAAAGCTATTCTAAAATCAAAAGTCTATTCCCCCTCCACAAAAATCTTCATCTACAATTTGAAGACTGACAATACTAAGTGTTGGTAAATTCGTGAAGCAACTGGAACTCATACATTGCTGGTAAGAATGTAAAATTATATAGTCATTTTAGAAAACATTTTTGTAGTTTCTTATAAAATTAAACACACAGGGCACCTGGGTGGCTCAGTGGGTTAAGCCTCTGCCTTCAGCTCAGGTCGTGATCTCAGGGTTCTGGGATCGAGCCCCGCATCGGGCTCTCTGCTCAGCAGGGAGCCTGCTTCCTCCTCTCTCTGCCTGCCTCTCTACCTACTTGTGATCTCTATCTGTCAAATAAATAAATAAAATTAAAAAAAAATTAAACATACATTATTATATGACCCAGCAGTTCTACTCCTAGATATATACCTACCCTAGATATATACCTACCCAAGTGAAATTTATGTCCTCACAAAGACTTGTATACAAATGTTCTTGGCATCTTTAATCATAACAGCCCCAACCTAGAAACAATTTAAATGTCCAACAACAACAGAATGGGTAGACAAATTGTGGTCTATCTGTCCAACAGGATACTACTCAATGATATAAAGGAAGGAACTACTGATACATGCTGAGCAAAAGAAGCCAGGCACAGAAGTACATCCTCTATGATTCGAGTTATATGAAATTCTAGAAAAGGTGAAACAAAACTCAGCAACAAAAAGCAAAACAGTGGTTGCCTGGGGCTGGGGATTGGGAGGTGGGGGTGGGAGAGATTGACTATAAAGGGGCATGAGGGAATTTCTGGGGTGGTGGAAGTGTTATATATCTTTGATGGTTGTGGTGGTTACATGGGTGTCTACATTTGTCAAAACTCACCGAACTGTATACTTCAGACGTAAATTTAAATTATGCCTCGATAAAGTTGATTTTTTAAAAAACACTTTCTCTTGCTCCCACTCACCCTACCAGCTGTTCTGCAAGGCTGAGTTGTCTGCAGTTCTGCCCCACAGACTCTCCCCTAGTCCACACCCGTTTTGTTCCATCATGCATGGAACTGCTCCATCAGGACTGCAGCGACCTCCAGGCTGCTAGATTTGACCATCAGTCCTCATTTCTCTTACCTGACCTGACCGGTCAGGACATCCCATCCAGCTCACCGTTTCTTCCTTGACACTCTTTTCCTTTGGTTTCCAGGACATGACAGTCTCTTGGTTTTCCTTCCATCTCGGATTACTCTTTCTCTGTATCCCTCACTGGTTCTCCTGATCTTCCAACCATCTACTATTGGGAGTGCCTTAGGCTGCTCTTCCTGCACGTACTCATATGATTTGATTTCATTGAATCTCAGGGCTTTAAATTCTATGCATATGCTGAAAATTCTCAAATTTGTATCTCAAGCCCAGACCTGCCTCTCAAATTCTAGCTTCGTAATTCCAACTGCCTACTTGACATTTCTATTTGGATGTTTAACAGACATCTCATACTAAACACATTTGAAACTGAACTCCTGAACTTTTCCCATAAGCCTGTACCTCTGTAGCCTTTTCTATCCCCATAGATGCCCTGACAGATTTTTATGCAAACCAAAATCCTAGGTGGCATCCTGGACTATTCTTTTTCTCACACTCCACTGGCTCTACCTTGAAAATATATCCATAAGGCATGTATTCTTTGTCATGTTCACTACTACTACCTTGGCCCAACTGCCATCGTCTTGGAATAAACTCCTAACTGGTCCTTCCACTTCCACTCTTGCCCTCCTACACTCTATTCTCAATATGGCAACCAGAGTGATCTTGTTCAAATTTAAGTCAGATCATGTCATTCAAAATTCTATAGTGATTCTTGCTCAGAATAAAAGCCAAAGTCCTTGCAATGGCCTGTCAGGCCTGATATGATCTAGCCCCTCACCACCTTACCTCTGTGATTTCATCTCCTAATACTCTTTCCCTTGCTCATTCTTCACCAGACACAATGGTGTCTGCTATTTCTCAAACATGCCAGGTGTATGCCTGCTCACCCGAGGGCCTTTGTTCTAGCTGTCCTGTGAAGATGCTCCATGGGCCAACTTCCTTTTCAGCTCTTGCATACAGACTTGCTCAAATCTCACCTTCTTGGAGGCCTACTCTCTTTAATACTACAACCTGACCCACCCCAGCACTTATTTCCTTATCTTGCTCTATTTTTCCTTTGTCCCCATAGCACTTGCTTTCTAATGGACTCCTCCACTGCTTTTGGTTGTACTCTATGCTCTCTGACAGATGCCAGCCTCTAGTGGCTGTGTTCTCAGAGCTGTGTCCTCAGAGCCACTGCCTACTTGCCAGGATCATCTCTCACAGGGAACCTTTCCAGGAGAGATGACAATTGCCTGTAACAGCACTGCCCAGCACAGTAGCCGCTAGCCCCATGTGGCTACTGAGTGCTTGAAAAGTGACCGGTCCAAAATGAGGTATGTTGAAAGAGTAAAGTTTCAAAGACTTAGCACTAAAAAGAATATATAATATCTCATTAATAGTTCTTAATATTGACTCCATGTTGCTATTTTGGACATACTGGGTTAAATAAAATATACTATTAAGTTCATCTGTTTCTTACTGCTTTTTTAAAATGTGGCTGCTAGATGATTTAAAATTACTCAGTTGGCTGGCATTGTACTTCTATGGGGCAACACTGATCTACGAGGCATAACTATTCATGTCTAGAAATCAAATCCCAGGAGCTTAAAATCCACATTTCCTAAATGTGAATTGATTTTTAAAAAAAAATTCAAGTAATATTGAGATATAGTCAAATTCCATTAAGACAAAAGCCCCTTCAGGATTTGACTAATTGGGTTAATGGGGACTTTTTCAGAAGCTTTGGCTTTGTTTTTATTCTTCTGTTATCTGGTGATGCTGTGCCTGAGGGACTGAGAACCCCCCAAAGGACACATGTGGTCTCCTCCCAAGGTTCCTCTGACACTGTACTTGCACCTACTCTAGGAACTGGACTCTCCTTCCAAGAGCCTGAACCTATAGTCTGGCAGGTCACTGAGGCTCACCAGGTGGAGGCAGGAACCAGGCGGGGCCTGCCATGCCTGGGGCAGTGTCTGCACCACGGCGGCCCAGCTCAGACTTTGCAGAAGGGCAGCTGGTAGGGCTGCAGGTACTTGGGGCAGACCTGTGCGGGAGGCACCCAGGCTGAGGGCCAAAGGGAAGGGATTCCCCTTCTCAGGATTAAGTGCAAGGGGCTCATCATCTCTAGAAACCAATTTGGGGATGGAAATCAGAGGCTGTGGGTGAGTTTCAGGAAAAAACAGCTCCCGTGGTCTGGGAAGACCATGGACTTCTTGGAGGCCAGGCCCCAAGAGAAGGGTGCCCCAAAGCTGGGGGTTGTGGGAATAGGGAAGACAGAATGAGGGACTCAGTAAACTAGGGACCTGGCACCAGGAAGATACAATGATGGAAGGAAGGGATAGATTAGGAAAACTTTCTCTGATCTCCCCAAATTCTGTAATCTTGCCATATTGTTTTTATATTATTGTGTGTGGGGGGGAGCTAGTCAGGGGGATGCAACATCTCTTGAAAACTTACCCCCAGTTCTAAGCTCTCTGCCTCTGGTCTTTCCTGGCAATGGTTATTCCTTCCTAACTCAGGCCTGAGGATCTGGACTAGGAATTATACTCTTAAATTTCTTATGAAAAGCAAAACAGAATTTCATCCTCTGTTTTCTCCCTCTTTCCTACCGTGCCAACTGTATGAAAAAGAGAAAAGAATATGCAAAGTGAAAAAGATTCAAGAGAGATTCCAAGGCTAGAAAGTGAATAAGAAATGAAAACAAAACAAAATGTTATTTTTAATTTGCTTTCAGAACTCAGAAATGCAGGTCAACCATTTCGGATAGGAAGGTGGACAGAACTGTGCCAAACACTCCAGGATGAACTGGGCAAGAGGCAATTTAGGATGAGAACCAGGGAAAATCTGTCCCTAGCCAACTTGCCACTGGGATACAGAGAGTCTCCTGAGCAGAGGGATTGCTCTCCATCTTGCCAGAAGCCTGGGAGAAGCAGGGCCACTGCTGGCCGTGGGTGGGGGTGAAAGGCCTGGCCTCTCAAGAGGGCTCTTCTTCCATTCCAAAGCTATTGTCTGCCTGTGAATGTGCTTTCATCAGCTGCAAACTGTATTTATGGCTTCTCGGAATTTTCCGAATGAAGTAACTTTCTTCCCCAGACCATTTTTCTTCACAACTGAAATCAGATCCCCACAGTCTATGGAGACAAAACAGCATGACATCACCCGCTGGGGAGTTGTCATTTCAGACACGGTCGCAGCTTTTTGTTCAAGATCAAAAGGATGTGATCTGCTTTGTGGAGGTTGCATCCTGCCCCAGCAGAGGGGATGGTCCTCTGGGCTCAGCTGGAGGAACTGGGAAGGCCACAGGTATGCCAGGTGGATCGCAGGACAGGACTAGACAGGAGGGGCCTGGCGGTGAGGTCTCTCTGCTTCTTCTCTATGGAGATGCAGCTCCATTAACACAGTCATGCTGGGGATACAGGCACGGGGATACTGATGTCTGTGTCCCTCCTTTCTTGGCTTCCAATGATCAGGTGGTAAGAGCCAAGTACAGAGAGCACCTGGAGGTTAGATAGTCTAGACTCAGCTTCTGTCTTGTCTTGCAAAGCTTCCAGGCCTCAGTTTCCTTCTCTGTAGAAGTGGGGAGGGTGAAAAAAATATCAGTTCTGCTACTCTACGGAGTAGAACTGGGACCAAACAAGGGGATGAATGTCTGGACCTGGCAAGGACAGGCCCTACTTCTCCAGTTCTTGCCCTAGATCTCTCAACATTGGATGGGAAGTGCTCTGTAGCTCCTCAAATGTCCTGGGCTTCCTGCAGGGAAGGTTTTGGGAGATTGGCAGAGACTGTGGTCAACCCCCTCTTGAGCTAATAATTAAGGTGTTATTTAAAGAAAGCTCAGAGAGGAAACCATCCAGTCATCCGGGAATCCAATCAGCCAGTGCCTGAGGGCCTGACCAATTATAAGAGAACAGAAGTTGTCCTTTTATTTTATTTTTTTTTAAATTTTATTTGTTATAAACATGTATTTTTATCCCCAGGGATACAGGTCTGTGAATCGCCAGGTTTACACACTTCACAGCACTCACCATAGCACAGACCCTCCCCAGTGTCCATAACCCCACCCCCTCTCCCCCCATTCAACCCTCAGTTTGTTTTGTGAGATTCAGAGTCACTTATGGTTTGTCTCCCTCCCAATCCCATCTTGTTTCATTTACTCCCTGATATGAGTAGAAGTTGTCCTTTTAAATGCTTCCTGAAGTGTAGCATTGCGGGCTGGCTCAGTTCTAGGTAGTGGTTGGCCTAAACGGAACTAATCGCATAAATACACTAATAACTGACAGTTACCAGACCCTGCGTGCAGCATTTTCCGTACTTTATCTCATTTGAGCCTCTGGTTAGTGTTACTATTTTCATCTAACAGATTGTGAAGCTGAAGCTAGGGGACAAAAGTAGGCAACCTGACCAAGACCACTCCACTATAGCGGTAAGCTTGGGATCCAAAGCCAGGTCTGACTTGAAGGCCCACGTGCTTACCCACTAAGCCATTCTGTCTCCCAATCACAAACACAGGATGCCTGTGGAAAGATGTGCCTTGTTTATTTTGTTTTTATATAAACCTGGCAAATAGTGAGGTAGAGAGAACAAGTTGTGTGTTCGCATTTCCTTTGGAATGCTGAAGGTGGGGCATCTTACCTCATCCCTTCATATCCATTCTTGCAACTCAGAAGCCCCAGAAGCAACAGTCTGTTACAATTTATCTTATCCAAATTAAATTATCAAGAAACATCATACACATATTCATATTTTAAAAGGCTGACGTGTGAAATAAGTTGACCACCTATAATTATTCCACAGCTGGAAATGCTATTTGAGCAGCTGTAAGCCAGGAAACTAAAGTTAGGCCCCAGTGTGATTAACAGGGCTCTATTAATGACAACAAAGAATCTCAATCAGCAGGAGAAAAGGGGCTTAGCCACTTAACTCTGGAATCAAAATGATCTCTTTCTACTAAGAATAAGACTGATGGTTAAATAGAAGGTGTATTCTGAGGAGGATCAGATGTTTAATCTATGCAAAGAGAATCGTAATTTTGCACATGGGAGCTCCAGCCCCTTCTATTTTTAGCATTCTTTGAGTCAGGACCAAAAGAACAAGAACTCCTTGCTTTTCAAGTCTTTCTCACTTCCAACTGCAGCTCAAGGCTAGGGCAGGGCAGGCCTTGGAAAGATGTCACATTTGTCAAAGGGGAAATAAGATAGGGCAGAACTTCTGGGCGGGGCCTGGGACTGCCACTTTCCAGAATGGGAATTCCAGTATGGCTTCAGGTTTAATTGAAGATCTAGTGCATTCCCAGTTCATGTGACCAACACATAATTTTTGAAGATCATAAGAAGTATAGTGGGTTTCTAAACTCAGCCACTGAAACATTTTTATAATTAGGCAAGATGACATCACCACATCTCTGGGGATCTGACATGGCCAACATAATCACGATACAAAAATCATGAGAGAAAAAATATCATGTTTCTCAAATAGAAAGAAGAGCTCAACTAGAAAGAAAATATAAGCTTCCGTAATTCTCATTTACTGTTATGTTCAAAAGTAGCTCCATTAGAAGAACCCCTTTTGAAAGAATATAGTCAACGTGGCTACCCACATCTAGATCTTTTTTCATGGAACTCAATGGAAATCCTCCTCCTCAGTCTTACATGGAGTGCATTTGGCATTTTACAACTCAACAGTTGGTTTAAAAGGAACACTTCCCTTCTCAATGTAAATTTGAGATTGGACAGTCCAGCAGTCCATAGTCTGTACATTTTCCTTTTCCCTGTGCCTGGGAAGATCTCTGGGCTATTTGTAGATAAGAAGTTTCTTCATCGAGAAGGGGCAGCCAGAGCTAATGAGATGATGCCTAAGAGGTTCTATGAGGTTCTATGAGCTCTTACAAGGCTGCAGGTATAAAAAAAATCATGAACAGGAATTTTAATTAATAAAGGAGTTATTAAACCATCCTCAGTGAGTCAGAAATTGTGTGATAAAGTGTAGATCACTTGCACATAAAAAGCGAGAGTTCAGTCAATAAACCACATTACTTATTCTGCCAAGAGAAAAGGAGAACTTAAATATTGAGTCCCTATACTGGGTACCAAGTACTTTCAGACATGGTGACTCACTTAATGGGAGAAGCACCGTGCTCTAACGGCTATGCACAAAATCGCCAGAATTAGACAGATTCTTGGTTTGGTCTACTCCATGACCTCAGGAAACATACTAAATTTTTAAAGCCTTGTTTTCTTTATGGGAATAATAACACTATCAACACTTAAAGGGCTAGGTACACATACCTGCAGGCACACAGCTCTCAAGTAAGTATTTTTCTTCACTGTTAAGTCTGTGAGGTAGGTATTAACTGTTTTACAGATGAAGACAGAGGCTTAGAAAGCTTATGTTATTTGATCAAGGTCAGTCCACACTAAGAATAGCTGAGATCTCTCACCTCCCAAGACTGCATGCTTTTCAATATAAGCCCAGCCTCCACTGTCTGATTCCGAACTGGAACACAGAGTAAAATAACAGATGAATGTGAACAGTTCAATAGGGTAAAATATAGAACTGACATCTGATTAAATATGTCTCTACCCCTTAAGTCAGGGGTTCTACTAAAATACAGGAGAATCCAAGACTAAACGTTTACTACAGAGTACAAATTTGGGGATCCTTACATTTTATTTCCTCCTGAACTTGAGTCACAGGCTAAAAGAACAGGCCGTACTGATGGAATTGTACTAACGAGGACCATCCAAAGCAAGCTAGCGCTTTTTGCCGGCTTTCTGTGCCAGTGACCTAGAAACTATTCCAAAACCTATTTTTGTTTCTTAGGGGCTGAAATTTCAGTGAAAAAACCCAGCCAACTCTGACCCAGAGTCTTCAAATTTAGAAATCAATCCCCAAAGAAAGGGAATATTAATTTTTATTGTGACAGAGAATAACCTTCTCCTAGCCCAATTATAGGAAGAAATAACTAACCCTGCAATGCCACCATTCTAAAGTCGAAATTACTTGCCATTTACACCAGGAAGCTGCAAGAGAAGTAGGCTGACAAATATTCTTTAGCCTCCAGAAAGGTTTTCTGGCTTATGGACACATACAAAAATACACAAGTATTCTGTAGAGCTAATGCTGCACACCATACAATTTTAAAAGCACATAAAGAATACTGTAAAAAAGAGAAAGATAAACACCTGGAATTTGCTGAACTAGGTTTGATCATAATATATGCACACATTAAGTTGTGATGCCTCCTACAAATAAAAAATTAATCCATCTAATATTTTTTCTTCCTAAGAGTAGTTTAACATACTGTACATCTCAAGTTGGAATTACCCTAAGTCAGAGCTTAATATTACATTGATCCTTAGACTAATTTGGACATGAAAAAATAACCCAGATTAAAAAGAAAACCTTTAGGAAGAAAAAGGGGGCAAGAAGAATCTACTGAGCACCCCTAAAAAGCAGATACAATGAAAGTTTTCTTCTGACTGTGGGTTATTCTCTTATCTTCACTCATTTCTCACTACTTTTTAAAAAACTCCTACCAGAGATATGGGAAAGGACACATGGGAACATGTACTGAAGAGCTCACTTGACACCCGTAAAACATGTCTGAATCATGAGAGAACTAAGTGTTGAATGGCCGTGTGAAGCATCATCGAGGAGGGCATTTTAGAACTCGGGGCTCACATTCACAGTCCTTCTGCCATCAACCTCCTACCTTGAATTAAAAGTATACAACAGACAATGGGATTGAAGAAATAGTTAGTTGTTCTAATAAGAAAAAGTACTGTGGCTGACCAGTGAAAAATAGGCAACACTGTGCCTCTGATGGAAACTCTGGGGCCTTCTGCTTGGCTTCCCCACAGCATTTCCATGGTGTAAGGTGCTTTACAGATAATGTGCATTATCTGATGTCAATTTTTCTTTTTTTTTGCGGGGGGGAAGTGAAAGATTTCTCAAAGTGTTTATCAAGAGAAGATGATAGGTTTATGGTGATTCCCCCATAAACAAATAGAATGGGGTTACAGAAAAATACATTCTTGGCTTATGACATGATCAACTTACTGATTAGATCAGTATTTTGGTTAACTATTGAAGTACACAAAACACCATGGCAAGAAAGTTTATATTTATGTAACCAACACTAGATACTTGTATTTTTAAATAACATTTCTGATAGCCTGTGCGGAGCCTGGAGATGTGGATAAGGGCAAGTGTGGTAACAGTAATACACTAGATCTGGATTCACACAACCGTTCTACCCCTTTCTTACGTGTGCAACCGACCAGTCATTCCATTCCTCTCGGTCTTTTTCCCTTCCCTAGATGACTCCTAATGTCCCTTCATCTTTAAAATTTTGTGATTATAGTAACTTGTTATAATGTTCATTTTTTTAGGCTCCACTCACATGATTCATCCGAATGCTAGAAGAGAACCAAGACATTCGATTTCCATAGCTTAGAATAATACCTGCTTATTCAGCAGAACTTAAATCCTTTTGTGGAACAGAGAGACGTATGAATAAGGTAAACTGACAACTGCAGCTACACCAGAAACCATAATTGTATTTTGAATAGGAGGTAACAAACTGTTGTTTCCCATTGCAAAAGTCAGTGCATTTTCTGCTGTTAGTTTCCAGAAACTGACAGTTTTGCTGTAGTCCTATCAATTCATACTAATAAAAATAACGATCTTAATTAACTATCGTCTGCTATCATGATCTAAAAACAAATTAAAGGGGCCTAAGTAATACAGAATTGCATAAATAAAAAGTGAATATTTAGAACAGGAAAATAAAATTAAAGATGAGCATACAAAATAAGCCAAGAATGAGGTTCTAATAAATCACCATTAACAGTCTACATTAAAACTAGTATCTTTTTTTTTTTTTTTAAGATTTACTTATTTATTTGACAGAGATCACAAGTAGTCAGAGAGGCAGGCAGAGAGAGAGGAAGGGAAGCAGGCTCCCCGCTGAGCAGAGAGCCCTGGGATCATGACCTGAGCTGAAGGCAGAGGCTTTAACCCACTGAACTACCCAGGCACCCCTACTTCTAGTGGAACCCAAATTTGGCATTAAGTTTTCCAGCATCCTGTGTGAATGAGGAAGTCTACCTGATCAATTACGTAATTCATAGAGAAAAAAAGATGAAAGCAAAAGCTCAGTGGAAATGCAGTTGCTTACTGTTGAAGAAGCAAAAGCTCCTCTTTGGGGGTCTTCACAAAGAATTGTCCCAATAGCATCCTCAGTAACTTTCCTTAAATAGATGCAAGTGGGTGGGTACACAGGGCTAGTCTCAAGACAATTCTTACTTCAAAATGATAGCATCACAGCCACACAGTGGGAGGCATCACAGCATGATGGTTAGGAGAAACTCCAGTCCTACACGGTCCAAGTTCAAATCCCAGCTCTGCTGGGTGACCTTGGATAGGTTATTCTGACCTGCCACAGGTCCTTAGTTTCTTTAACTGTGAGGTGGAGAGAACAACAGCAATTTGCAAAGATTAAGCTAGTTAATAAGCATTGTATTGTGTTACCACTTTTAATGAAGAGCTTAGTAAAAGTAATTAGGGTGGGCACTGCCACAATATAATTGAGTACACTGATCTAACTTGACCCTATAGATTTTAGGACAGTGCTGTCCAAAAGAACTTCTGCAAAAAATCTGTGCTATTCAATAGACTAGCCTCTTCTAGCTATTGAACACTAGAAATGTGACTAGTTTTGCTTTCAAATGTAAAATGGAGTTGGGTTTTAGGCTCAGATAACTGTACTAATGAAGAATTTCTTTCTTTCTTTCTTTCTTTATTTTTTTTAAAGATTTTATTTATTTATTTGTCAGAGAGAGAGAGCGAGCGAGCACAGGCAGACAGAATGGCAGGCAGAGGCAGAGGGAGAAGCAGGCTCCCTGACGAGCAAGGAGCCTGATGTGGGACTCGATCCCAGGATGCTGGGATCATGACCTGAGCCGAAGGCAGCTGCTTAACCAACTGAGCCACCCAGGCCTCCCAAGAATTGAATTTCTAATTTAATTTAAATAACCACAAGTAACAAGTGGTCACCACACTGGACAGCACGGATATAGAAATTTCAGAAAGTTTAAACAGTACTGATCTATAAACATCTTCCAAGGAATATTCTCTAAATACCATTGCAAGTTTTTGATGAGTATTTGGCAATAAGTTCTCCAGATCGTATTCCTTGACATCTAACTGGAGTGTGGCCACCTCCACTGCCAGGTAAACACAGTTCCTACTCCTTGGGCTATGGACCTGTCCATTTTTGATGTGCAAAGTCCAAGGTGACTGAACAGAATGCCCACCTATCTATGCTGTGAGGGAAGCCAAAGAGGTATCCACAGCAAGGCCAAGATCATCCCTAAAAAACTGCTTTGAAGCTACTTGAAAGCACAAAGGAATGGGCTTTGATCCCAGGATCCTACTTCGATTAGCAGAGTTAGAAGTGTTTGGACTTGAACAATTTTATTTTTATTTCTTTTAAAGATTTTATTTATTTATTCAAGAGACAGAGAGCGAGATAGTATAAGCAGGGGAAGGGGCAGAGAGAGAGGGAGAAGCAGTCTCCCTGCTCAGGACCCCAGGACCCCAGGATCATGACCTGAGCCGAAGGCAGATGTTTAACCGACTAAGCCACCCCAGGTACCCTGGACCTGAACAATTTTAAAGGGTAGTTTAACCAGGTGCTGGTCTCTTTTTTCCCCCACAGTGTTCTATTAACTTCGAAAAATGCTATTTCCTGGTGTACCCTCTAAGATAAACTATTTGGAAAAGGTACATCAAGATGACTAAATGAGAGAAGGTATAGTATGGATATGAGTCCCAGATAAAAGTAACAACTGCTAAAATCAATAAAATGATTTCATATAAGTCACGCAATATAAAGGCAAAATAAAGGTCAAGTAATTGATAATAAAACGTGTATTTCAATATATAAATGCTTAGGCACGGCCACACAAGAAGCAATAAAGTCATCAATACTATACATAAACCTGTGATGGTGACTCAATTATCACCAGTAGCACTGGTAACAAGATTTTTTGAGACAGGTACAGTTCTTGGCCAAGTTTTAACAAAATAAAGTAGAATCTTCCCTCACTGATTTCATTGTTGTATTCTTGGAAAATTCAATGTACATTAAAACTAGTTATGTACTGTATGATAACTAACATAACACAATTAATAAAATGTATTAGGTAAAAAAAATTTTAGGATGTTAAAATTCAGTACATGTCTTACACATCTAACACATGGTTGATAATATTATATAATTTTTTCAAATACGACTTAGGTTAAAATTTAAATACTGTAATGTAATACTAAGCACAAAGAAAAGGACTCAAACATGTTTACTGTAAGCAATGTCAACTTTATATGTCATAAAGAGAATATGCAAAAATCAGTTGTTTTAGAGAGGCTAAAAAAAAACTAAAAATGGAGTTGGATTTAAGGCTCAGACAACTAAACTTTTTTTTTTTTTCTGAATATTCAACAGAACATTCAAGAATCATGACCTATGGAACAATTCTTTATTGTGTTAAACCTTCCCATGTGCTATGGGACATAAAACACAGCTGGCCTCTGCCCACTAGTTGCCAGCAACACCTCCAATCATTTCTAAAACCATTGCTCCAAGCCAATCATATGGGTTCTATCACTGCCACCCTCACCAATAACTGGCTCATAAATCCAGCCTTCACTGTCCAGTGCCTGGCTGTGGTTGGTTTGAGAAGAGGAAACATGATGTAATGTCAGCCAATGAAACACAGAGTAAGTTTGCTGGGCGCCTGGCAGGAAGTTTCCTAGGAGAAAACCACAGGAAAGACAGTCTCTTTCTTTTTCTCTTCATGATTACAAATGGATATGAGGCCTGAAAATTCTAAGCTCATCTCAGAACCAGCTGGAGGATGAAGTGAACAAGCAGGAGGGCTGAGCCAGAAGCACAGGAGAACTGAGGTAAATTTGGATTATCACCCTTGGGGTCTACTCTACCTCTACACTTCCAGTTGTATTAATCAGTAACTTCCTATGGTTTAAACCACTTTTAATTTGGATTTTGGTTTCCTGCAGCTAAAAGTACTTTGATACATACATGAACAACTTCACAAGACAAAGAATAAGACCTGGTTGGGGAAAAAAAAAAAAAAAAGCCATACCAAAACAACATTAACAGGTAAGTATTGTTCCTGGACTTCTAGAGCAAGAATACACCAATTATATATGTGTGTATATATATATATTTTTTTACCTATGGTAAATGAGCCTGCATGCTCTTAGTAAAGGAGCCATAGCGTTTATGACTGTGCAATTCTTCTATCAAGTGACAGGCATACTGTGAAAGAATGAACAACACCGTTCACACATGCAGCCTGTTAGAACATGTGAAAGGTAAAAAGCTATTTAATCTGAAAAGAAAAAATACAGCTACAGGTGAAAAAGCAATGCTGTCAGTATGTGTGTACAAAGAGTCCTACACAACATAGAGGCACTGTGGACAAATAGGGTAGTAATAGGGATTAAGCCCCTGCTCTCATGAAGCTTCTAATAAGAGACAAATGAAAAAACAATGTTTATAAAACAATGTTCTGATAAGAGGCAGAGAAGTAGGCTGTCAAGGTTAACTAGGGAAGGTCTTCTGAACATGCCAGAGTTAGGCCTTTAATTTTAAAGGTTGGTAATACTAAGAAGATATGGTAAATGGCACATTAGAGGAGGAGGAAAGTTTTTAGGAATGTGGGTGGAAAATTTAGTAATGTATTACTGTGATGGCAACAGGCAAGGTTCTAGATGACTCCACTGTTAGGTGTATGACAGTGGGGCAGAAGGAAAAAAGAAACTTATAATTGGGGATACAGCCTCAGCTTGGAATCTCTGTTCCACTATGTTCTATCTGTCTGACTTTGGATAAGTCACAACCCTCCCTGTGTCAGTTTTCTCACTTTGCAAAATGGGAAAATGTAGCTTGGGTCGGGGGACTGACCGGCAGCACAAGATGTGGCATGTTAAGTAAAAATAAGAAAGGTGCTTGATCATGGTAGCTACTGTCGCTCTTGAGCCCACATCCTTGTGGATTTCACTCAAATTAGTTTCAGAGCACTTACAAGGCAAACATATGTGAAATTCAATATACCTGTTATATCAGGTTTGAAAAAAAAACATTTTTTTAAACAGGCAATTGTAACCCATTACAAAGAGTCCTAAATTAAAAGAAAACAATGACACACTAAGAAAATGGATTGTGATTAAGAGACTATAAATGCGTTTATTGGTAGTATTACTGAATGCTGAATGCAGAGATTAAAATACAAAGAAATCAGCACTTAAAATCTTTTTAAAATGCAGTATCTTTACATATATGTTAACCAATCCTGCTTATCTATTTAGATTTACAAACATAAAGCAAATTCCAAAGCTTTCATTCTGAATATACTCTGATTCTGAGTTCTAGTGTTCTCCACTCTAAAGTCGGCTTTTATTTTACTGTATTTTATTTATTTTGTTTCTACCCTAAAAACAAGACTTTGTGAGCTGATCCTGAAGCAGTCAGTAAAATCAGGAATTTTTGAACAGCTCTTTAAGAGAGGATAAAGCCACATGAAAGCAAACACCTCAATCCTACATATATAAATACAAGAGAAAATATCAAGAAGCAACGAGAATCACAGAAATGCCAATCCTACTCTAAACTATAATTTCTACCTCTAACAACAATTCAATTAGCAGTAGCTTAGATTCCTTTGTTCTAAAAAATAAAACCATTAGTTCTTTCACTACAATCTTCTGACTACACTCAGTGAATAATTGTCAACTTCATATACTTTTTAAAAACTGAAGAATATGATTTATATACAACAGAGTCATTAACAAAAGAGGCCTTCAAACATACTGCTGAAAGCTGTAAGATCGTTTGAGGACCAGATTTTAATTTACATAATATTGCCGTCCATAAGGAGTTAATGGCACCCAGTACAGTAGTGCTCAACACGGTTACCTCAGAAATGCTCCATCCGTTCTTACATCAGAGAATTACTGACACGGATGAGACTGTTAAGACAATTCTAACAGGGCCTCTAAACAGGATTGCACATACAGTTGTGACAGCACAGCTAGCCTGTAAAGCTGAATTTTGCACAATAATTGCACTACAGAATTACAGTGACAGATGTTCAAATTATCTTTCCCTGCTAACTACTGAGTAGAAAAAGTGTTTCCTGACTATATTTTTGATGAACAGGAAATCTTTGATAAAAACACTAGGGGGAAACGTGAAAGTGAACTAAATGAACTTAAGTTTTTTCACAGATATTAACAACAAGCAAAGCAGTTTACAAAAAAGAGAACCAAAATTATCCTATAAACAAATAAATATAAGATCAAATCAATCATTTTTGAAGAAAACACAGCTAATTTTCTAGAGTTCTGTTCGGTTTGTAACTAGACTTAAAAATATGAAAATAAACCAAACAGATTCCCACAATACTGATTTGCTATACAGGATGTGAAAAAAAAAGCACTTCAAGTTTTAAGCTTAATGTTTCATTCTTTCCCCTATTCCCAGGAAAGAAGAAGAAAAAGAAGAAAAGGGGCTCCTGCAAAAATAAACAAAACCCAAATCAATCAACTAACAAAAAAGTAATCACATAAGAAAATCTTTCTCCTTTTGAACACTTCACTTTAGTTGGTCCATGTTAGGGTAAGTTTTCCATAGCAAGGACTCCTTTGTCTCTTCCTTTATCTTTCATTCTTCAGTCACCTCCACGTTTTTATGAAACAAGGCTATGTGAAGGCATTCTAACAAGTTGGGCTGAGTCAGAGGTAGCTTTAGGATGAAGTATACTTGACTACGGTATGTGGTTAGTTCAAATGACCACGGTGTTCGAAAAGGATTACAATACATAAAAATGCACAAAGAAAAAATGTACAGCCCTCACTGCCTTGCGCAAAGAGAAAACGTTTGAGAAACTCAGGACAAACAGCGGAAGCCAGGAAAGAGACACGGGCCCCACCCCCATGGGCTCCTTTAATGCACCAGTTCAGGCTGGTTCTCCACAAAGGGGAGCACCCCGCTCACATAGTATGCAATGCCAAGAGACAGCAAAGCAATGACAAAGATCAAGAGCAACACCCTCCAGAAGCCCAGGTCCTCGACAAATTCCTGCCATGTGGTTCGGAAGCTGGACAGGACTCCTTCCCCTTGCTGCAGGTTGGGATTGAGGAGAGAATGGCTTTCCATGGCACTGTGAAAAGGAGCAAAGACAAAGGAAAGGGGCATGAACAACACATTCCACCCGTTTCAGAAAGATACAACAGCAACCGTGTTGCTTAGAAAAGCCAAGACAACACCTGCAAGAAGAAAACTGACATATACGTGCTCTCATACATTCATGTACTGATGTATGTATCTGCATGTATCAGGACAATCTACACTCAACTGCCAATTAAGCCGCAATGATTATGTTTCTTGGTTTGGTAGAGTTAGAGTCAAAAATCCTTTTCTAATGAAAAGGTCCCAAGCAGAAGTCTTGACTGTAGGTCAAATGAGTTGTTTTAAACTCTTAGTATCTAAGTTACTTTAACTTTAGAAGAATTCAAAACAAAGATTCATATTTTAAGAATTCATATTAATGAAAATAAGCAAAGATGGGTAAATCTAAAAATGATTTTTAGATTCACTTTTATACAGTGCGTGAATCTTAAAGTCAAAAGGGAATTTTCATTAACTTTTAGTTTAATTATCTGAACAATGAAGGAATTACTTCTTTTAACTGTAATCCTCTAAAAATGGACACTTAGCTCAGTCTGTTGAACATCTAAACAAGCCTAGTCATTAGGAATTCTTCTTAATAGCTTCCACCCACTGGTTGTAGTTCTCTCTTGTACAATAATACAAAATAAGTTTATTTTGTTTCTGCATAAAGGCTGAATCTAGTAGCACAATAGGTAATAAGGTAGCACAAAAGCCATAAGAATAATTCTGGTTTTCAGAACTCTATCAATGAGAAATATGACCCCTGAAAGTAGAAAACAGGTATCTGACTTTGATATGTGGATGGCCACACTGTGAAGAATTTAAAGCTCAGAGCGATTAGCACCCACAATTATGTCACAAAATGCAGGTCCAATAACAGGGTATCATTTAGATTAAAGCCACAATCACCATAATCCTATGTATCAATTCTCTGTTGCTTATAAAAGGTCATTTACCACCCTTCCTAAAACCTTTCTCTTCATATTCTTCCAACCGTCTGGGCACAGAACAATGGAAACAAAATAAAACAGTATCTTACAAACTGGCATTTTTATTTAACCTATAATTTTACTTTACTTCTTGATACTTAACCAGACATTCTTCAGCATTTACTAGTATTAGAGGTCTTCTCTAATCATAGGAAGCTGACTTCCTAATTGGCCACTCTGCTTGATATCCAAGCTTTTCTTTCTTCTATATTAAAAGATGTTTATTCTCTAAATAAGAAAAGACATTTTCAGTGGGAGTCTACATGAATACAAAAATTTAAGAAAACTGAAGCAAGTTCAAAAATAAGATTGGAACTTTGAGAAGGTTTAAACACATGATACCATGATTAGATAAAGAAGTTCAAGAGAGGTTAATTCAGACTTGTATGAAATATAGTGAATGTCCAAGCTGATGTGATCTCATGTTGAAAGATATTAGATATAAAACGAGAATTCCGCTGAGCAATCTCTAGGAGCTCAACAAGCTCTGCCAATCAGAATTTTCCATAGTGACCTTATCCAGTGAAATGTTTTCTACTGAATGCTCATGGTGCAGTAGTTTTTTTGTACGTGTGTCATCTACGGTGTCTTTGCCATCCTATACTCACAAATTTAAAAATAACTATTAAATTTAGGATATATGGGGGAGTGGGAAAATATTTTTCATCATCTTGATTTATAGACCCTTAAGTTATGCTATGTCTCAGAGAATCCTAAGAATGATGGAAAATACTGAGTACATTCAAAACTTGCTTTATGTTCTGCTAATCATCACACAGCTTTGCCACAATGCCATGTGCTAGTTGCTTTATTCCCTAACTTTTTCTATTGGTATAGTTCACATATAAAATTCACCTTGTACAATAAGGCGGGTTTTTTTAGTATATTGACAAAGTTATACAACCACCTCCACTGATGTCAGAACATTTTAATCACCTCTATAATCAACTCCGTACCCTTTAGCAGTCATTTCCCATTGCTACTTCCATCAGCTCCTGGCAACCACTAGCCTACTTTCTTTTTGCCAATTCCAAACATTTCATATAAAAAGAATTGTATAATATATGGCTTTTTTGACCAGCTTCTTTTATGGAGGATGCTTTTAAAGCTCACTGACATTGTAGCACATACCAGTAGTTCATTCCTTTTTATGGTGTAATATTCCACTAGATGCACAGATGACATTTTGTTTATCCATTTATCAGTTGATGGACTTTTGGGTGGTTTCCACCTTTGGGCTATTATAAATAATACTGCTATAAACATTTGTGCACAAGTTCTTGTACAAGCCCAGGTTTTCAATTTTCTTGGGTATATACGTAAAGTGGAACTGTTGGGTCATATGGTAACTCTGTCTAGCTTTTTGACAACTGCCAGACTGTTGTCCAAAGCAGCTTTGCTACTCTACATTCCCACCAGCAATGTACAAGAGTTCCAGTTTCTCAACATCCTTACCAATACTTGTTGTTGTTCCACCTTTTTGACTGTAGCCATCCTACTGGTATGAAGTGGTAACCCATTATGGCTTTGCTATGCATTTCCCTAATGACCAATGATGCTGTCCTTAAGTTTTTTAATTTAAACTTCAACTACCACATGTCTGCCTTGATACTGAAGGGCAGGAGTAAGGTAGGGCAACCAGACAGTACAAGTATTAGTAATTCAATTTTTTAAGAACTGGCTTTACACAATGCTATAAATAATACAAATCCTTATGCTAAAGGAAATGACAGGTATGTGACAGAAGCAGGAGTAAATATTTCATATGGAGCAGCTCAAACAACTAATTATTTCTACTACTTAGTAAGTAATCACTACCTAGGCAAAATAAAGTTAGAAGTATATTTCTGATAAGGAGATGCCAAGAAACTGGCTATTAACAAAATACAGCAAGCAAGGTCCCCAGAACATATCAAGCAAAAACACATTCTTGGACTTTTTTCATGGTAAAGAAGCTTAAAGCATTTATGAAAATAAATTTCAAGATATTTTGGAATAACACAATCTTCAACAAATGATAGAAAACTCAATGTTGTCATATTGATTATGGCATTCTGCCAATTCAGAGTACACAGGTAGGAGCAAAAGAGCTTACAATATATCTTGGACTTCTTATTTTATCTACATGTCAGTTTTCAGTGATAACTCATGAACAGCATGCACTGTTCTAGAAGTAAAACTCTTAATTTCTTTGGACAGTAATAAGTTCTTGGAAGTATCCAAACAAATAGTCTTAAGGGTGAGAGTAGAATTCATGGTTCCTAAAGAGTACACCAGCCAGCACATGAGGAAAGGAAAGCAATCACTGGTACAAAGGAATCAAATTAAGGGTCAACTATAAAGAAAATAGACAATTTCAATTAGAACTCACAGAAACAATGATCCCAACAGTCTAAGTGGAGTATGATCCTATTTCCAAGTCCTGATCAGTCAAACTACTGGGTCAACAGCTAATGAGAGCCCTTGAAATATATTCCACTGAAAATTTTGGGAGGAGACAATAGCAGGTTCATCACCTGTCCTACCTTGTAATTATCTGGAAGCCTGAAACTCTGTGGCAATCAACCAGACTCCATGCTAGTACAATTCAGTCTGAACTATGGACTTTACCTGTTGAGCTAGTGGGGCCAGGAGAAAAGATGATTTGTCACCTTTTCAGAGCTCCCTGAATCGTGTTGTAAACTGCTTCTAGATGAGAAATGATGAGATACTGAAGGCCTGTCAGTCACTACATCTTAGCTTCAGTTACTTACAGAAGACCAAATTTCATTTGTTCCAAATCATGGGAAAGTTACTTTCACTTTTACATTCCTGAATTGGGTGTTAAATTTTCATTTCTCTCCTCCTGTTTTACTTTTCCTCAGCGCTCCACTTTGCCTTTGAAATGGCCTTTTCAGTCTTTTCTAATGTTGTCCAAGTTTCTAGCCTTACTTACCTTCTCCCGCTTTCCGCAATTCCATTCTGTTTGTGACCTGCACTTAAAGTTTTCAAACTCCTGTTTCTTTCCCTCATATTCAGCTCTTAACCACCTCTTCTCCCTTGTGCTGACAATACTGCAAGGCTTCCTTGCACAGGGACTAACAGAACATTACGTGCATGTGGGCACGTAGTACTTTCTGTTAATAGCTTCTCAATTGTAATCTGGAGCCATACGGACCTACATAAAGTTCAAAGAAAGTATCAAAGCTCTGTACTTGAAAGCAAATAAATAGAAAGCTCACAAAGTTATCATAAAACATCCAAAGACTTAAAGTGACTTGTCCCTTAAAAAATTACATTGTTAAGTACCTTTCACTCTCAGCTGTCTGCATCGTCTCCAATTTTGAGTGAGTTCCTCTGTTAAATCCTTTTACCTCTTGTTCTTCCAAAGATTCCAGCAATCGAATGACATCTTTATTCACTCCTCTGCGCTTTGCCAGAACCAAGGGTGTAGCACCTTGATGATTACTAAAAAAAAGTTCACAAATATAAAGAGGTCATCATTACAGTTGAATTATATCATTATTACCCCCTTGTTCAGCTCTCAATGACAAAGAATGGGCCAAATTAACTCAAAGCCTAGAGCAGAACCAATGACTGAACTGGAATTTGAATTTTGAGTTAAGCTATTTTTTTCCTTATAGGGAAAAAGGAAGAAGAATATATAGGCAAAAGAATAAATAAATGAGAATAAATCAAAGAAAGAGAGGGCATTTTCTTAGAAAATAACTGCAAAGTTCTAGATTCTAGATTCATTCTTACCTGACATTTATATTTTATGGCAATAGAGCATATTTTTTTAAAAAAGAAGTCTAAGGATTAAAAGCAAATAAAAGCCCAAAGCAACAAAATAAGCTGCTCTGGCTCACCTAGCTATTGCACCCTAGTAAGAGAAAAGAGCCAAGTAATAGTGAATCCCAAAGCCAATTCGCACCACATTTTTCCATCACATTTGCTGTCTTTTTCAGATTTAGGGACAGCAGAGCACCAATAAATCAATGCAACATATAAGTGTAGTTTAAAGGTCAAGCTCAGTTTTAAAGATGGTCTCACATCTTTTCCACTCTGAGACAAGGTATCATTAAAACAAACACTATTTCTTCAAACTGTTCAGTATAAAAAGGACTCTGAGTCCCAGAGAGATTATGAAGCCAGCATGGAATATTACACGATAGAAGATGAACAATTTGGAATCAGGCAGAACTAAGTTCAAATTCCAGCTGTGTGACCTCTGTCTTTGTTTACACCCTTCTTGTCACAAATACTGCATTCATAAAATGAAGATAACACCAACCTCAAGAGCTATTCATTCCAAGGATTAAATGAGCTAATGTAAGTAAACACAGCGCCTGGTCCATAACACGTCTTTAACAAATGTTAGTTTTTTCCTTCTTTTTTCTCTTATCTGTCAATACGCAATAATTGGTAGCAGAACCTCACCACTGTTTTCACAGAAAAACTTGTACTGCTTCAGCATAAATCTAGAAGTCGGCCTCTCGTTTTCTCACTCCCCTAACAAGATTACCTTGTCCTCCATGCCTTGTTGAACTTGTCACTGCAGCTGATCAATGAGAAAGCAGAATCAATAGACTCTGAGATTGGACCACTGGTTGACAAACTAATGGGAAGAAATGTCTAGACTTAAAAAACCACAGAGCACTTACCAAATATCAATTTTGAGTCCATTGGAAACTAAGAATTGAATAGTATCCACATGGCCACAGAGATGAAGAGCTGTGTTTCCTTGATAGTCTGTGGCCAGAAGATCAGCACCAAATTTATGCAACAGCTGGCAGATGTCTACATTCCCTCTGGCTGCTGCAAGGTGAAGGCCAGTTCTGCCCCTGCTGTCACGAATATTTGGGTCAAAGCCACTTTCCAAAAGCCGCTTGGAATAGTTAAAGTCTCCATCAATACAGGCTTGTAGCAAGGGCACATTAGTCTGAGACGAATCATTTACAAAAACGTAGGACATTATTCTGACGGAGTGGATGGACTATGCCTGTAATGAAATACGAGGTGACTGAGATTCGGAGAAGCCAAACTAAATCAAGACAATAAAGTCATTTAGAGAAGCACTATTTCTTATCCTTCTTGGCCTCCTGCCTCCAATAAATTACCTCAGCAAACAGAAACAACAACAAAGTTATCAATTATATTTTATTTCTCATTAAAATGTCTTATTTTCTTCATATCCACTTGATCAAAACTGCAAATAAATTACTATAAAGCTCTATTTTGCTTTTTATTAGGCAAAAGATTAAGAACTTTTAAAAACTAAGCAAGATATAATTGCTTAGATTTTAGTTTATTGCATTGTCAGAAGACATACATAACGTGACCCTTAAACGTCAAACACACACTACTGCTGGTAGAGATTCTTATTTAAAACAAAGTAATGCTCTTTCCCATATGTGCTTTTTATCATATTTGAGATATTCTACATGGTAAACAGAACTACCTACTCAAAAGTTAATTAAATCAGTAAGAAAAAACAATGAAATAGCTTATTTGTATTTAATAAAGATCGCTGAATGTTCTGTCTATAGCAGAAACTTCAATTTTCATAGAAAGAGAAAAGCTAAGAAAAGCAACAAACTGAATTGAAAAATTGGAAATACCATGGAATCAATTCAGACTTTTTTATAGTATTGATTCTATTTTGCTATTCTGTGGTTATCTAAATAATCTGATTTTGCCAAACTCCCACTGTATGAAGACGGAGACGAAAAAAAATAGGTCTGTTTGGGAATAGAGGCTGAACAAAGGCAGTAATCCCAACTGTTTCCACTCCACAAATTTAACCCATCTGAACAACCTAGCCTCTCCAGTGCATCCACACCTCTTTCACTGATACTTTACACTACCCCAGCAGTCTCTTGGTCTCTGTGTGTGTGTGTGTGTGTGTATCTCCCTGACCTCCTCTTGGTTCAGTTAAGGAAAGTTAAAGTCTGACAAAAGAAACCTTGTAAGAAACTCAAGAGAAAACAAACCAAAAGAAGAAAACACAAAGGCAAAGACCAATATGTTTATAGAGATGACTCCCTCACTCTATAGTTAAAAAAACTGAGTCACAGACAGGGTTGGCTTATAATTTGTCGGACAAAGGCTTTCTTTCTGGAACACTGATAGAACTGGATGTTAGACCAATCTATTCTTGTGTCTAACCTCAAGGGGATTCAGGAAAGCATGGCTATGGAGTTTGTTGAGATTCTTGGCCACCACTCCTTTTAGCCTGGTTTCCCAGCAGAGCCGCGGTCCTTCTAGATGTGGGCTACCTTCCACCAGAGCTCTGCTGGTTTCATGGCTTCTCTGTGCAAAGGGAAAATATTAACACACACTGAAGGCCTGTTCCAAGGCAGGCATCGCACCAAGGTGTCTAATGAATTTTATTTAATCTTCCTAACAACTCTATGTAAGGGTTATTATACTGAATTTTAGTAAGGAGTCACTGAAAGATTTCAACCCATGGAAATGGCATGGTCTTATTATATTTGTCTTTCAGAAAGATTACTTTGTCAGAAGGAAAGGTTAGTTTAGAGGGGGTTGAGGCTGGAGACTGGAAGATCAGCAGGTCACTAAGAAATGATGACAGCCTGATCTAAGGTAGTGGCAGATAGAAGGGATCACAATGGAGAGGGATAGAGAAGATAGAATTAGCACAACTTAATGACATGCTGCATATAACAGGTGAGAAGTTGTTGCTAAGGATAATTCTAAATATGGGAAAAATCTGCTAAGGATTAAGAAATACCGAGATTGAGATAAAACCGATTTCAGATTATGACACTATATAATGCTTTTTAAAGAAATCAACTCATTAAGAAGAAATTACTCTTTAAAATATTCAAGAATTGGGGCGCCTGGGTGGCTCAGTGGGTTAGGCCTCTGCCTTTGGCTCAGGTCCTGGGATTGAGCCCTGCCGGGGAGTCTGCTTCCCCCTCTCTCTCTGCCTGCCTCTCTGCCTATTTGTGATCTCTGCCAAGTAAATAAATAGAATCTTTAAAAATAAATAAATAAAATAAAATAGTCAAGAATTCTCTTTTGAGGGTAACCTCCCTATTTTCCCCTACCATATTCACTGGATTAGATCATTAAAAAGGACAAAGTTATCAGAAGCATTAAAAAAAAATAAAATACCACATATCAAGTGCTTTTCAAGAGATACCGTCTTTTGGCTAAAATCAATAAGAACAGATAATGAAAAACAAACATGATATTTTTGGTTCTAACACAGTAAGAATTCTTGTGGTTGAAGACTTGGGATTCTTTTGAATGTTGGCTCAGTGGGGGGGATAAAAAGCTTTCCTTGTTTATTTTTTAAGTGAGAATAAGTGTGGTGTATTTTGTGATTTTCTTTGTGTCCTTGAGAAACTAACTTTACCCCCAAATTAAATAAGGCCAATGATAGATAACATATTTCATCTTGATCACAGAACTGAATAAGCCATAAAACAAGGTATCGTAGCTTTCACATATTGTGAGGAAGTTGACAGCAGAAAAATACTCACGTAAGCCTGAAGATTAGATCTTTCTTTCAGTGGTCACCCCAGCAGTTTCTCTGAATTCTTAAGAACGTTCAACAGAATATCCAGAAATGTGACAACAGGATCTACAGTAAACAAAAACTTCAGTTATAATAAGGGTGTGACATAAGTCTAGCTGTTCTATTAAACACAGACAAGCTGGTCGGCTCCGTGAATATTCTCCAGAAAATCTATTGGTAAAGCATCAATTTGTGAGGCTAGTAGTAACTGACGAGTAATAAAGTAGGGAAAAGGGAGAACAGAAGGCCTCCTAAGGAGTGGCTCTGTTGCCCCAAACAAGAAAGCATGGCCAACAAGATAAAAGAAAAAGAATCAAATTATGTGCCACTAGTAGAGGACAAACTGGACTCTGAAAATTCATTCTAAGTCACTGGAATTCAGAATGCCTATTTTTCATATTATAAATAGTGGCTAGATCTCACAGTAGCCCACAAAAGCATTTCCAGAAATAAAATGCTATGGGGGGAAAGTAAAAACAGCCAATATTGATATTTAAACCAAACAGGATACATTTAAGGAAAAATATTTCTAATCCATCCTGAATGCTGATACTTAAATCTCCCTATGAGATGGATCCTCTGCCCCTTTTGCTCTTCAGTGTGAAAGAAAAATTGGCCCAAATCTATCTGCAGACTTTTCCACCAGACCATGCTCCTCCTGAAACATGCTGCTGTCCCACCTTCATGCTTTTGCTGGGACCCCCTCACGTTTCCCCTCTACACTAAGAGACATCTCAAGTACCCTGTCTGCCCCTTAAAGGGATTGTGGAAGTAGGGTCATGCACAGGCAGCAGGGACCACAAAAAATCAATGTAAATTCATGAAACTAACATTTACTATGTGCTCAAAATATGGCAGATACTATGCTAAGTGGTAGGGTATAAAGACTAAATCTCGAATTTGTGGCTCAGGCTGAGATTCAGATTAAGTTTTTACTGGTTATTCATGCTCAATATTATCAATTCCCTTTAAATAAACTTGTACAAGAAATAATTAATGGTATCTTATGAGGCTCCATTTAAATACATAAATCAGGTTGTATCATAAGGGTTGTCACTGCAAGACTAGAAGATGAGGGCTGACAAATTATATGTACCAGTTTAAACAAACTTCAAATTACAGCCACTTAATCACTTTCTAATCAATTTCTAATCACAAATATTCTGAGTTCATCCAAAGTATAGTACCTTTACTTTCTTATCCTGACCACTGGAGGCTGAATCTTCATGACTAAAGCCTACCTCTAATACACTATTTTCAATGTTAAAATGCTGCAGGTGTTATTCTGAAGATACTGGGGTTCACATTATGAAAAGAACAAACTTTGCTTCTCATTTGGAGATAGAATTATAGATTAAATAGTTACCCCTTTAAATGACCTGTTAAATTCGTAAGAAAGTTCCTAAACTGATGGTGACCGTAAGGGGAGTGGGTGGGGGGATGGACTAAATAGGTGATGGGGATTAAGGAGTGCACTTGTGATGAGCACTGGGTGTTGTATGAAGTGTTGAATTGCTATACTGTATACCTGAAATTAATATTACACTATGTGAGTTAACTGGGATTTAAATAAAAACTTTTTAAAAAGTCTTAAGAAAGTTTCTTTAAATTCACAAGACAATGCTTCTGCCACTTTCTTTTGATGGCAAGTCCCGTAAGAAAATACATTTGATCAAATTACAGATTTATGTGATTTCAAATTTATTATTACACAAATGCATTAGATCTAATTATACTTGAAACCTGCCAAGAAAATGTCTAACACCCCATTTAGAACCTAATCACTAGAAATCTATTAATAGCTTCTCAAGAAGTTATGAAAATAAAACTCAGAACACATATTAACTATGGTTCAAGGAATGAAGAGGACTAAAGATTTTTTAATTAAACTTTTTGAAATAATTGTAGATTCACACGAAGTTCAAAGAAATAGTACAAAGAGATCCTGTGTACTTTCACCCAGTTTCCCCCGATGTTATTATCTCACAAAACTCTAATATCACAACTAGGATACTGACATTGATAATCAAGATCTAGAACATTTCCATCACCACAGAGCTCTCTCATATTGCCCTTTTACAGCCACACCTACTTCCCTTCCACCCTCACCCCACCTTATCCCCTGGAAACCACTATCCTGTCTTCCATTTCTAGAATTCTGTCATTTCAAGAATGTTATATAAATGGAACCATACAGTATGTAACCTTTTGGGGTTGGCTTTTTTTTCTCACTCAACATAATTCCCTGAAGATTCATTCCGGTTGTAGTGTGTATCAATAGTATGATTCTTTTCTCTTGTGGAGTAGTATTCCATGGTATGGATGCACCAGAGCTTGTTTAGCCATTCACCCTTTGAAGGACATCTGGTTGTCTCCAGTTTGGGGGTGTTAATAAGCTTCTAAAACATTCAGGTATATGTTTTTATGTGAACAGACGTCTTCATTTCTCTAGGACAAATGGCCAGGAGTTTAATTGCTGGTATGAAGGTTTAAAGATTTGGATTAAATGAAAATTGATGGGGAGCCTGGGTGGCTTAGTCAGTTAAGCGTCTGCCTTCAGCTCTGGTCCTGGTCCCAGGGTCTTGGGATCAAGCCCTGCTCAGTCTGCTTCTCCTCTGCCCTCCCCCCCTACTTGTGTTCTCTCTCTCTCAAATAAACAAACAAAATCTTAAAAAAAAAAAAAAAAAAAAGACAGTCAAGTCTGAAGGTGCCTATTGTCCCCATGCAAAAAAAGAAAAGAAAAGAGAAAGTAAGGTGTTCTTTGGGAATCATCTCGCAACCAGGACAGCGAGAGATAATTTATGGAATAAGGACCCTAGTATTTACCAAAGGTAATGTGCAGTAAGAACCATTCCACAAGTAGAGTTAGAAACATTAATGTGTGAGTATGAAAACTGAACTACTATCTTTCCAGATTCACAGACAGATGAGTCTGTTCCCCTGTAAATGAACATAAAATCTAAGCATAGTGAAGACTGCTTTTTAAGGTAGGAAGAGGAGGAGGGAGAGAGCTAATATACAGTCTGACTTTCCTGAGGGACTACTTCCGGGAGTGTACAATACTCTAGACAGGCACTTTTTCTAGTGTCAGAAGATGTTAAAAGAGCTTGGCTCCCTCACCCAGAATGTATCTGGAGGTGGGGTTTGAATCCCGGTTTAGCTACTTACTAATTGTGTGACTTAAGTACTCAAAAATTAATAGTTTTTATAAGGTAATAGAATTACCTTCCTGAGGATGGGCATAGTTCTGGGGAGATACTTCTCTGCTGTACTGAAGATAGCCTGCATGGAACATTGAGCATTGATCCCCTGGTAACAGAGCATCATCTAGCAATGGGTGACCTCTAGTGGGGAGTAAAGACCTCCAAGAAAGGAAATTGATAACAGATTCCTGGCAGAGGAAAACCCACAAGAACAGTCAATTGTGGGAACAGTCAAGCCCCCCAAATCCTCTCCTTGTTCACCACAGCCTGGTTCCTAAGGGACAGTATCCATGAAGGACAGTGACTAGTTCAGAGGCCAATTCCCTGGGATTGTTAAAAGGCGGACTCTGGGGGTCATGTCTTGGAGGGAAGCAGTCACCTAGATGTCAGTAACAAGAACTCCTAATGCTACACAACGCATGTCTCAATCCAAATGACAAAACAATAAGAAGATTTTAGAGGAAGCATGTGAGTCACTGACTTGATAGAAAGTTCTAGTTAGTATTCTTTTTCTTTTATATTTTTATGTCAATACTGGGTCATATCTACATAACCTTAAGATAGTATTCTTGGTGGGTAAGAACTAATGGAGAAAACCTGTTGTAATATTTTAATATATACTCATTAAACCGAACTTTAAATTCATCTTCTATATCCAGTATCACCAACCATACATAATGTATTGATTTATTTTTCATTTTGCCTTTCACTGGGAAAGGCAAGACTAAGTGATACATTCTTGGTTCAAATGGACTGACATTATGCCTACACAGCAACTTTGATCAGAGATCAAAGCACCAGACACTTCAGCAAAATGCAAGGGAAAAATGGCATACCTGGAGAGACACATTATCAGATCGGACTGCCTACATTTTCTAATGTCCTAGAAAAGCACTAAAACTGAGAGCGATATACAGTAAATGGAAACCCAAATCTGGATTCTTTATACTTCATGTGGTTATTCTTAACCTTTTAAAAGGATACAGTTGTTTCAAAATACAAAAATAACCTCAAAGAACCATAAAAAAAGAAGTTCCAATGAAGTCATTAAATCTTAACTGCTAGCACTTTAGAATTACTGTTCTTAAAATCCAAGTGCTGTACAGATCCACAGATACTAGGTAAGGGGAAAAAGCCACATCTAAAAGAAATCTAGCTCTGCACAAGTCAAAATTTTAACAATTCCTTCTCAAAATGTTAATAATATATTTTTTCAGCCTGCTTTTCTTCAATAGCTACATTTCTTTAATATAGTAGTCTTAATAATTTCCGAGGCTCAGAGAGGTTAATGAATCTAACGCCACACTGCTATTAAATGGCAGAGTGGGCTTCAAATTTAGTCCACACTATTTCTAATATGCCACCTCTATGCAGTTATCAAGATAATCAGTAGGAAATGGTTCACACAAAGCTCGGTTGCTTATTCACAACTGTTTACAAAAATTCCTGCCAGACCTTGTCTCTAAAATGCAAGAAATGGGTCTGAGATGTCTGTGTATCCTTGCATATTACATAGTGCCTGGCATATTTTTTCTGAAATCTAGACATAGGAGAATCCAATAATTCTTTGTGATTTATACATTCAATTAAGTTCATCTTAAAAAGATTTTATTTTATTTTTTAAAATATTTATTTGAGAAAAAGAGAGACAGAGAAAGCACGAGCGTGTTGAGGGGCAGAGTTGGAGAAGCAGACTCAGCACTAAGCAAGGAGCCTGATGAGGGGCTCAATCCAGGGACTCTGGGATCATGACCTGAGCCAGAGGCAGATGCTTAACTGACCGAGCCACCCAGGCACCCCATCTTAACAAGATTTTAAGGTAACATTTTTTATGACCAAACCTATAATTTATTGTAAATTTATTAAGAAAATAAATATGAACAAAGAGAAGAAAATAAAAGTTACCCATAATCCTACCAACTAGAAATAACTATTATTACTATTTTGGTGCTATGGCCCTCCAGCCTTTTTTCTCTGTATAAATATATATTTAATTCATACTATAAATGCAAATGTTAAACTTTTTTACTTACTGTATCATGAACACCCTTCTACATTACCAGTCTTCAAAAAATAATTTTAATGGTGTTAATCTTTAATATTCTAATTTTCCATAATTTTCTTATTAAATTCCTTAGCACATTAAAAAAATTGCTTTGCATTTTTCCTATTACCCGAATTTAAATTTACTGACATTTTAAGCTCATCAAAACATAATCTGAGAGGGGCACCTGGGTGGCTCAGTTGGTTAAGTGACTGGCTCTTAATTTTGGCTCAAGTCATTATCTCAGGGTTCTGGGATCAAGCCCTGTGTGGGGCTCCCTGTTCAGCAGGAAGTCTGCTTATCTCCCCCTCTCTCTGCCCCTCCCCCTGCTCACTCTCTCTCTCTAAAATAAGTAAATCTTAAAAAACAAACAAAACATAGTCTAAGAGACCTTTAAATAGTATTTTAGTACTATCATGATAGGTTCTCATAATTCTCGTAAAGGAATCTATCATAATGGATTCTCAGGCAATGTATTTAACAGATGTGACACAAATGGATCCAGCTATAATGTGGAATTAGTGTTTTTTTTTCTTTTTTAAAGATTTATTTATTTATTTGAGAGAGAATGTGGTGGGGGGCAGTGGGAGTCGAAGAAATCTTAAGCAGACTCCCTGCTGAGACCAGAGCCCCACTTGGAGCTTGATTCCACAACCCTGAGATCATGATCTGAGCTGAAACCAAGAGTCGGATGGATGTTCAATCAACTGAGTCACCTGGGTGCCCTGGTCTTATTTCTTTATGGAAAACAGTTTTACTTTGACAGCAATCCTGATGCAATGCTTGCTTTGCTCACAATAAAAACTTCAAAGATTCTGGTGTATGGTTCATGTTAAACTATAGTTCACTTTAATCTGAATCCCTTTTAGAACGCCTATTTATCAATTTTTTTGGATGACTGTCTTAGAAGGGCCTGGGAAATAAATTCTCACAGATTGTATGGCTAGAATCTCAATTCTTAACCTTGGAGTTATCTGTCCAAAATAAAGGCAAAATATGTGGATATTTGTTTTGAGTTCTTAAAAAAGAAAAAAGGTAGGCCCTTTTTGATAGCATGAAAGTAAATTAAAAAAGAATTGAGAATATTATCCTTTCAGGATATTCTAGCACCATGAAGACCATCTGAAGGAGGAAGTTTATAAGTAGAACCTTCTGAATTTTACTTCCAAGTCTCAAAAATAATTAACAGAAGTTCAAATGAATAATTTTTAGATAGATCTGGATCTACTACAGATATATTTTTACTTTATATCTGATTTTGTGATATTTCCAAGTCTAACTTGATTTGTTTAAAATTCTTAATGTTGTGATTTCTTCAATGCCAAGCTTTCAATTGCTTCTTAATTAAAACTTTATTAAAGCAATAAAGGTGAGGTTAATTGAAATGTGTGAATTACAGGATGCTACTAAAGGCCAGTTCATTATGTTTAAGTTCATAGAATAATTGAAAGTAGGCTAATCAGGTACTACTTAGTAAACACTCTTAGGAAAAAAACCTTAATGAAAAAAGAAACAAGGATTTGTTTATATGTCTGCTATTACTATGCAACAACTGCTTAGCAACATGAGATACACAATATTTAACATTTACTAAGTTGTTATATTCCAGGCGCTTATTGTTT